>NC_136271.1:35562817-35867817 GCF_964187855.1 Myxine glutinosa
TACCAGGCTCCGCCCTTGACGAGGAGCTGACAGCCAGCCCCTCTGGTAACCCCGTGGAGCGCCGAGCCGGTGTGAGGACGCATCCTCCCCCGCGCCGCCGCGCCGCCCCCATCTCCTCTGTTGTTGTAGTTATAGTTGTGGAAGAAGATGGAAGGAGGTATGGAAGATGGAAGGAGGTATGGGAAAGGTCCTAAACTCACTACTGATGCCATATAATCACATTCTGGTGCAACGAAGAGTCATAATTAATGGAAACGAGGCCTTAACTGACATAGACTAAGAATAACTAGGAAGATGTCCGAAAGTTGTCTACGTGTGGTGCGGTGGACCTGGGCACGACATTTAATGGGGGAATAAGGGGAAGGTCGGCTCTACTGATTGTTGTTTACAGACAATGGGACTAGGGAATGGGGGATTGGGGAAAGTTGGGGAGTATTGGAGAAATAGGGGAATATTTACAAGCGGATATGGAGGCCAAATTCCATATTCGCAACATTGCACCCTTCTCTACCCTCGGGGCGTCCCGACCCGATAAATTTTTACCTAGTTTAGTGTGGCACTCAGATGTAGTCCCTCTACTATTAACTCTACCCTGAGTGCGACAGTTTTACAGATGTTCACAAATGAGTAAATATGTCCCCCTGCGACGTTGCACCATTCTCCTCACAGAAACACACCCACAGGATAACCGAATCCGGAAAGAATTCGCAAACTAAACATACAGCCGGTAGGGAGCATTATTTACACGACTACGCTGCTATTTACACTACGATCCAGGACCTGTTTTTGGAGGAACACATGCAGATGTTATGCATAGAGAGAGCGCGCTTGCCAACATCGATACACCAACCCACGAGTGCTCTGTGGCCGACGGCCTTTAATAACGTGCAGAGCACCCTTCCCGAGCATCAAAAGCACCACCCCACCACCAATCGGTGCAGTCACCATTGTTCATTGGAATAAAAATAAATTCGACAACCCCTAACCCTGCAGGTGTCTCTTGCTCTTCTTGTGGTGCACTTGGTGTTAACTAAAAGTGGTTCACCTGTATGGCATAGGTGCCACGTTGACCCATAGGTCCATCCCCGGGTGGTGCTTGGCCGCAAACGAACTGCGGTCCATTGTGGGTGGCCACAAACATTGCGGTCCATATGGTGTATCGATCCCGGCAGCAAACAGCGAAAGTGCAGGCCCACAACTGCGCAGCCAGCACCTCTCTCTCCTCTCTCTCTACCCCAAAGCCAGATCCTCGGAGGTGGGAGACAAAAGAAGAAACAAGTGAGTAAGGTGGTAAGGGCGCAAAAGTGCACGCAATATAAGGTAACGCACACTGGGGGCACATGGGAACCAGGTGAGACAGGTACGTTCCTATCGTACGCCCCCCCCCACCAGGTAACCTACATGGCCCCTCCCTTACCCCTTACTGTATCCACACAACACAACACTACCCATAAACATCTACTTTACAAATCGACAAACATCCCTACTGTCTTCCCCGTTCCTCCCATAAACCAAATTCGTCTTCTCTCCCTCCTAACCAATCAAATTTGCCATTTTCAACTCTCATCAAAATTTGCCATCTCCAACTGCACATCAAAATTTGCCATTACCAATTCATCATCAGTCCCTCCTAAGGAGGGAGAGATGGAATCACCCCAATGTCTCATCCACGTCGTGATGCGTCTCACAAATCCACAGCAATCTCATTTCCTGCAACAAAACAAAGAAAACACAGGTGTGGAGTCATCATCATCACAGGTAAGTGGCGGCGTATGGTGCGACAGGTTCTTCAATCCTAACTATTTCCTAAATGACTTTAACAACTTTACACTACCCGGGGTCTTTCTCCGGCCAAACCATTGGCCCTCTTACACTATGGGTTCTAAAAACCAATTCCCATTGGCCAAACTGTGGTGCTCTTCAATTTGGGGTCTCACTCCCCCGATTCATCTCCCGGTGCCCTCGCACAATTTCTGGGCTGCGGCGTGTACCTCTCCCAGTGGGTCTACCCACCTGCACACCTCCACCACTGCAGTTGCCTCCGAGCTTACCTGCTCCTTTCCCTAACCTAACTACCTGGGGAAGGCCCTCTGGCACTCTCCCCACTCGGTGCCCTCTCTGGCACTGGGCTACCCGGGTCCATCCTCCGGATCCTCGGGCCCCATCCACAACTACCGGCTCCCAGAGCCCACCTGCGGCCTCACCTGGCCGACATCCTCACAGTGGTGGAGTGCCCAACCAACTACACACACTAACAGGCTACACGCCCAGCCATTTCCACAACACTAATGCACCCATTCACAACACCATTCTGCAACCGCACCACAAATGCCAATATCCATCCACAATTTACCTGTACCCTCTACCTAACACGTACACTACCCGCCCCGGGTACTCGTGAAAGGGGTCTACTCTTCCCCCATCCACACCTTCGCACCATGCACACCACTCCGTACCACTTACTCCAACTCTCTCCACACACCTGTATTTGCACACCTGTGCTCTCACACCTGGTGCCACCTGCACCCTTCTCTCCCCAAGCGCATTCGCGCTGATCCACACACTCACTACTCACACACTGCTCCACACACCTGTCCAGTTGCACACCTGTGCAATCACACCTGTTCCATTCTCACAAACACGGCATCATCTCAGCTAACTACTCCCTTCTGAAACTTGCGCTTCCCAGTCGTCCCTTTAAACTATTGCGCTCCCTCGTCATTATCATCCACACTAATCTACCTGCGTCCCTACTACAGGTATCAGTCACTAACTAAACTTAACGTCACCTAATGTCAATCCTCGCTAGATCCCTACACACCATATCCTAACCCACCCGGGCTAGTTTTCACTGCCATACACCCCATAAGCTATTGCTCCTTTGCCCCCCACCTGTGAGGGATGGTGGATTTGCCATCCCACCACATCGGGGGTCTCTCACTACCAATTTTGCACATCAAATTTCAACAAATTAAAAATTTGCCAATCACTGCCCATCATCTGCCAATCACTACTGCCAATCCCTTGCCAATCATCAAATTTTGTTTTTCTCTAATTTTGGGGCCAAAACACTAACCTCATCACCCAGTCTACTCACTAATACCTCTCGGTGCGCCAATCCCTGTCCAAAGCCCGGCTTCGTAAAGCCAAGCAATGGATGCTGGTTGTTTTGTGCCAGCGGCTGGATACATCCGGCATTCGGTGCAGGGAAGGAGGTTTACCCGGGCCGAGATCCCACGCACCATCTCGGCACGGAGCCATCCCATGGCTCGATCTCGGCCTGCCGGAATGCCTCACCAAAAAGTGGTCGCCATGACGACCCTTCCTATCCAACTGCCCGCTCCACCTAGTGGAGCACGGACGCGGCCGTTCAAAGCGAGGCCCAGCACGCACCGAGGGCCCGATTCGGCTATAAGTCGTTCTAAACTCTACCCCGTCTAACGTCGATGCTTCACCTGGACGCTTACACCCCGCAGCCCGTTCCTTGCTCACACATCCAGCCGTGCCCATGCTCCTCGTACCTTTCCTTACACACCCAGGCACACCCATTCCACTCACAGCCTTGGTCACACACCTGACCACCGAACACTTTGGCACACATTCGTTGCTCGCACACCTCACCAATACACCGCTTCGCACCCCCTCCTCGGTCACCTCCTCTGTGACAATCACAGGTGTGCTCTCATTCGCACACCCAACCACGTGCCTCACCACCAACTCCAGCGTGCATTCCCACTCACGCTCTACCATTCCAGGTGTGCATCCTTCCATCCCAGGTGTACATCCTCGCTCACCTGTCACAACCAGCTCACTCTCCTTGTCACTCTCACTACTCTCACCTCCATTCTTGACAGCGCACTCACCCTTACTCTTGACAGCGCACTCTTTCCTCGTGCACCTGTCCGTCACACACCTTTCTCGCGCACACTCTCCCGTTACACCCTCTGTAACACTCACCACAGGTGGACACTCTTCCTTACTTCTGACAGCGCACTCTTTCCTCATGCACCTGTCCGTCACACACCTTTCTCGCGCACACTCTCCCGTTACACCCTCTGTAACACTCACCACAGGTGGACACTCTTCCTTACTTCTGACAGCGCACTCTTTCCCCATGCACCTGTCCGTCACACACCTTTCTCGCGCACACTCTTGCGCACACTCTCCCGTCACACCCTCTGTAACACTCACCACACCGCGCTTCCATGTGCTCCCTCGCACACACGCTACGACCGACTCACTCTCGCCAGCACCCTCAATCCTTGGCACACACTTTTTCCTCACACACCCCAGAGTCGGACTTTCTCGCACACCTCCTTTTTCGCACACCAGACCTGTCGCACACTTCACCAACGGCCTCTCACGAACACCCGGGTCCATCTCGACCCCCAAGCTTCTTAAATCCCCTGGCGCATCATACGCACGACCATATTGGTCACCACTTACACCGGGTCCTCTTCCTCTTCGCTTCTCCTCCATCACCTGCGAATCCCTCATCCGGTTAATGAGCACATCATCACGATCCAAACACAGACTTTGGACCAATTCTTTTATCTCCTCTTTTATCTCTTTCTTATCCCCTCTCCGTCGCTTCTTAATTTCGCTCATCCCTTCTTCCACTTCTTCTAATTTGTGCTTCACCTCTTTTATTCCCCGGTACGTCTCCTCAAGCTCGTCCTCCAAGGCTACCTTGACCGTTTCCATGTGCGTCCTCACCTGCCGGTCCTTCGTCTCCATTACCTCTATCACCTCGTCCAACCTCGTTGTCAGTCCCTCACGTACCATCTGACATTCCCTCTTCGTCGCCACCAAGTCATCTTTTAGTTCTCCCTGTGTCGCTTTTAAACCTCCTAATACCGCAGTGTTCCTTTGAACCTGCTCCACTAACTCCGTTTGTCCCACCGTCAGCTGCTCCACCTCCTGCGTCAGGTCCTCTATGCCCCCTTGTAACTTTACAGTCCCCTTTCTCACCTCCTTCTCCATGTGCTCCTTACAGTGCCTCACCTCGCGCACTCCTCCGACCTCCTCACTCACTCCTCTTCTGATCTGCTCTCCCATCACTTGCATCTCCTGCCCAGATGCCATCCTCATCTGCTCCATTTCCTCCCTGTGAGCATCCAGTTTGGTTTCTACCCCCATTCTGACCCCCTCTATCTGCTGCTCCATTTGTTTAACTTCCCTTTCCGCTTGGTCCCTCATGTCCCTCAATTTGCCTTCCATACTGTTTTCTAACCCCTCTAACCCATTTTTCACTTTTTTTATCCCGTTGTCTAACCCCTCAAAATTATTGTCTAACTTCTCACCGGTACCCCTCGCTTCGTCCCTCATTACCCCCAATTGCTCACTCTGAGCCGTCGCTTCGTCCCTCATTACCCCCATTTGCTCACTCTGAGCCTCCATCCGGTTCCCCATTACCCCCAATTGGTTACTCTGCAGTTTGAGGGACGCCTGCATTTGCGCCATAAATTGCTCCATGAGGACCTGCATCTGGGCCATCCCTCCCACTTGTGCAGCGGGTGCGGCCGCCGTAGCTATGTGCGAGGCGCCATTTCGCGCGTCTGCTACCCCCGCTGTTTCGCTCTCCTCACGTGTCTCAATTTGGTCCTGGACCGACCCTGCTTCACTCTCCCCTACCGGACCCCAGCCGTCTTGATCCGCCATAGCGTGACTTTCAAAATTCGAGTTTCGTAACACAAATCCAAATTTTGCTGTTATAATTTCGTCGAGCGCAGTAACCGCGGGACCGCGCTCCGGATCGATTTTGTCGAGCGCAGTACGCGCTCCGAATCGATTTTCCCTCCCAAAATTTGGGCCTAACTAATTTAGTCCCGGGTCCGAATCTCACTCCTCGACACCAATTGTTACAGACACGACTTTGATGTTAAGATGGGCCGAGCGGAATGGCCGTCGTGTCCGCACAAATTACCCGATTGTACTCGAACGTTGACGAAGCCGCGCCACGCTGGCTCAATAAGGAAAAAGAAGACACACGGCTGGATTATAATGACAGACACCAATGTTTCGATTCTCAAGTATATTCGTACGGAAAGGTTAGATTACAGGGGCTAGAGGTATATCACAGGAAGACAGGCACTTAGACACACTCTTATATTGACCCCGGACAGACGACAGATAAACGGGACAACGGCTGACTCACACGGGGATTGATGGCAGGGAAAGGCAGGTATCGGTGGCTCCAGGTGCGCCTGGGCTCGGGGCAGAATCCACACGGTTCGGTCCGGTCCAAAGATGCGGGGAGGTCACAGCGCTCGGAGGTAACGTTCTTTCCCAGGCGGGTTCGCTTCCTCTCAGCGATCGCAGGCAACGTTCTTTCTCAGGCGGGGCGCATCTGACTCAGCGCTCGCAGGTACCTCTTTCTCCAGCTGGGGGCGCATCTCTCCTCACGTCCGCTAAGTCGCCACGTATATCCGGCGGGGAGTGACACGCCCTCGGCTCGTTAGCTCCGCCCCAGATGGAATCGGTCCGCCCTTCTGATTGGGTGCGGGGGGGGTTACCAGGCTCCGCCCTTGACGAGGAGCTGACAGCCAGCCCCTCTGGTAACCCCGTGGAGCGCCGAGCCGGTGTGAGGACGCATCCTCCCCCGCGCCGCCGCGCCGCCCCCATCTCCTCTGTTGTTGTAGTTATAGTTGTGGAAGAAGATGGAAGGAGGTATGGAAGATGGAAGGAGGTATGGGAAAGGTCCTAAACTCACTACTGATGCCATATAATCACATTCTGGTGCAACGAAGAGTCATAATTAATGGAAACGAGGCCTTAACTGACATAGACTAAGAATAACTAGGAAGATGTCCGAAAGTTGTCTACGTGTGGTGCGGTGGACCTGGGCACGACATTTAATGGGGGAATAAGGGGAAGGTCGGCTCTACTGATTGTTGTTTACAGACAATGGGACTAGGGAATGGGGGATTGGGGAAAGTTGGGGAGTATTGGAGAAATAGGGGAATATTTACAAGCGGATATGGAGGCCAAATTCCATATTCGCAACAATATATATATATATATATATATATATATATATATATAGTATATATATATATATATATATATATATATATATATATATATATATATATATATATATATATACAGTATATATATATATATATATACAGTATATATATATATATATACAGTGTATATATATATATATATATATATATATACAGTATATATATATATATATATACAGTATATATATATATATATATATACAGTATATATATATATTTATATATATATATATATACATTAGATCTGGATATTGGGGCATTGTAGAATTGGCCCCTGACGACTACTGTGGCTGCCATCTTACAAAATGGCTGCCAAGCAATATATGGTATAATGATCAGGAAGTGCTTAATTTAGACGTCGAAGATGGTTTCAATGGGGTAACCTGGCAATGGTGGGTCCTTGGTGATTATTATTAATCATTGCTAATCAGCCATTGTACTATATGGGATTATAAAATTGATATTTTGGTGACACACTGGTGCAGAAATGCCATTTTCTGTGATGAAGTAACCTTATCTTATTAATAACATACCGTACTATAAGACCATCAAGCCAGTCAGATGATCTGCCCTGATTACCATTAAGTGCATAATCAGGTGAGGAGTTTGAAAAATATCGAAGCAAAGAAAAATGTAACTATTTTATGCCTACATTTACTGTATATTAACCCATGTCTATACGTAGGCCTAAATCAAGAGCGGAAACTCTAAATCTAGGTGGAGATGACAATGTTCATCTCCCAGAAGAAAAAATATTAGTGTCATGGTTGATACAGAACAAAGTACAAAGTCCTTAAAGTAATTCGATAGATCAGTCAAACATGTCCAACAATGTCACTATGGTGTTGAATATCGAGTCACACACACAGGGCTGTGCATTCAAGTGCTGCCTTTCTGCACTTGCAGTGCTTCACACATCCCTTCGTATCAGCCCTGGGTCGCATCGGTAGTGTGTGGTCCAGTGTGGCTCGAACAGACTGTCACCCTTCTTGGTCCACCCCAAGCTGGTCTATGAAGTCATTGCCAAATCAACTTCCTCAAACTTAACTATGATAAATCTGAAATAATCATCATTGGCCCAAAAACGCTCACCAAATCCACCCATAACTTTGCCCTCAACATCGACGGTTTCCCAGTATCCACCTCCCCTCACATCCGGAATCTTGGCATCATCTTTGACCAAACCCTCTCCTTCGACAAATACACTAAACAGGTCACAAAGACAGCCTTCTTTCACCTGAAAAACATCGCCCGTCTCCGTCCATCCCTCTCCTCCACGGCTGCAGAAACCCTCATCCACGCCTTCATCACCTCCCGTCTGGACTACTGCAACAGCCTCCTCTATGGTTCACCCTCAATAATCACCAATAAACTCCAATACATTCAGAACTCCGCTGCCCGTCTACTCACCCATTCCCGGACCCGTGACCACATCACTCCCGTCCTTTACAAGCTTCACTGGCTCCCCATCCCTCAGAGAATCCAGTGCAAAATCCTCCTCTTGACCTACAAAGCCCTCCATAACCTGGCCCCATCCTACCTGGCTGACCTCCTCTCCAGACACACTCCCACCCGCAACCTCCGCTCTGCTGGTACCAACCTCATGACCCCCCCCCCCCCCCCCCCCTCATCCGGACCAAATTCAGATCCTGGGGGGACAGGGCCTTCTCCATCGCTGCTCCCACCCTCTGGAACTCACTACCTCACACCATCAGAGACTCCTCCTCACTCACCACATTCAAAACATCACTCAAGACCCACTTGTTCAACACTGCATTCAACATTTAACCCACAGCATTTAACCCCTGACTATCTCTTCTCCTTCTCCTTCCTTTTGCTTTGATTATTTACCTATTGATTTTTGTCTTTTTGCACTTGTTTTTTGTACTCTGTCAAAGCGTCTTTGGGCTTCTTGAAAAGCGCTATATAAAATAAATGTATTATTAACGCACAGGTTGTAAACCTGGTGCGTTATAGCGTTTGCCTGGGAATTTCGGGCGCTCAAAAGTGAAGCTAGTTTCTGTCACCCATTTCTGTCGCTCATTTCTGTCGCTCATTTCTGTCGCTCAGATGTGTAAACATGACGTCATCAAATCTATATTTATAGGATAGGTTATAGGAGATATATATGTTATAGGATAGGAATATAGGACCCAAATGACCCAGAGGACCCAAATGACCCAGAGGACCCAAATGACCCAGAGGACCCAAATGACCCAGAGGACCCAAATGACCCAGAGGACCCAAATGACCCAGAGGACCCAGAGGACCCAAATGACCCAGAGGACCCAAATGACCCAGAGGACCCAAATGACCCAGAGGACCCAAATGACCCAGAGGACCCAAATGACCCAGAGGACCCAAATGACCCAGAGGACCCAAATGACCCAGAGGACCCAAATGACCCAGAGGACCCAAATGACCCAGAGGACCCAAATGACCCAAATGACCCAGAGGACCCAAATGACCCAGAGGACCCAAATGACCCAGAGGACCCAGAGGACCCAAATGACCCAGAGGACCCAAATGACCCAGAGGACCCAAATGACCCAGAGGACCCAAATGACCCAGAGGACCCAAATGACCCAGAGGACCCAAATGACCCAGAGGACCCAAATGACCCAGAGGACCCAAATGACCCAGAGGACCCAAATGACCCAGAGGACCCAAATGACCCAGAGGACCCAAATGACCCAGAGGACCCAAATGACCCAAGGACCCAAATGACCCAAATGACCCAGAGACCCAAATGACCCAGAGGACCCAAAATGACCCAGAGGACCCAAATGACCCAGAGGACCCAAATGACCCAGAGGACCCAAATGACCCAGAGGACCCAAATGACCCAGAGGACCCAAATGACCCAGAGGACCCAGAGGACCCAAATGACCCAGAGGACCCAAATGACCCAGAGGACCCAAATGACCCAGAGGACCCAAATGACCCAGAGGACCCAAATGACCCAGAGGACCCAGAGGACCCAAATGACCCAGAGGACCCAAATGACCCAGAGGACCCAAATGACCCAGAGGACCCAAATGACCCAGAGGACCCAAATGACCCAGAGGACCCAAATGACCAGAGGACCCAAATGACCCAGAGGACCCAAATGACCCAGAGGACCCCAATGACCCAGAGGACCCAAATGACCCAGAGGACCCAAATGACCCAGAGGACCCAAATGACCCAGAGGACCCAAATGACCCAGAGGACCCAAATGACCCAGAGGACCCAGAGGACCCAGAGGACCCAGAGGACCCAGAGGACCCAGAGGACCCAGAGGACCCAAATGACCCAGAGGACCCAAATGACCCAGAGGACCCAAATGACCCAGAGGACCCAAATGACCCAAATGACCCAAATGACCCAGAGGACCCAAATGACCCAGAGGACCCAAATGACCCAGAGGACCCAAATGACCCAGAGGACCCAAATGACCCAGAGGACCCAAAGGTCCAATCTTGACCCGAGATGATAATTATGCTACATCATAATTTCCATGTGCCAACCTGGGCGGAATCCAAGTGGATTCACTTGTTATTATTACTGCAGTTTGCATGCACTGGTGGCCATTTTCTAAGATGGTTGCCAGTCACATTCAACAACGGAATTACCTTTTACTTGGAAAACCATAACCCATCTTGTGTGGGTTAATCTCTTGTAGCAAACAAACTTGGGGAAAGAGAGGCAAATGTGATTATGGTCATTTATTGTTAAGTTCACTTTTTGCTGTACATGGTGCTCCTTTCTTTAACAAGAATGACCGCACTGTGGTCACAACCCACGACAATATATGTATATATATATTTCACTTACTCTGTCCACTCAACTCCTCTTGATTAAACCTTACTAGTAATCTTTCTTCCACATATGGAACATATGGAATCTTCCACATTCTTCTTTTGGGGTCCCTCATCATTAGTAACGTGTGACCAAAACGAACCCAATGGAAATATGATGCACCAAACCAGGGCAGTGTATAATTGGCAAAGGCCTACAGTCCTGATGTCTTAGACCCACTAGAAACCAAGATGGTGGCCATATTATCTCGTCTGAATGCCATAATGGGTAGAGCCAAGCTACAAATGTGTGTGTGGTCTGGCAACTGTCTGACCAATGGGTGCACATTTAAAAAATGGACCCCCAACTATAACCACAACAACAACCATGCGGAGCACTTGTATATCTCTGAAACGTCGAAGGAAAAAAAAATGCAAATCTAAATTGTTGGCTGTTTACTTGGTTGGTCTGTTTGGCATTCCTATCCCCACCAAGGGGTTATGATACAGGGAACCCAGGTTCAAATCCCATGCATTGTATGTATTTGTCCATTGTTTACTAACATCTTCATAATTTGTATTAAAGTACACCTGTGTCTACCTACTGAATAATATATATGAATGATCGTTTTTTAAGGCCATTTTCCCCGCTAGAGCAGGGGTTAGCCTTGCGGGCCCAATGACAATCATGGTTCCCTGTTTGAGGCAATGTTTTTATGGCCGGATGCCCTTGCTGACGCCAACCCTTAGTCGCCTCTTACGATGCGCAGGGATACGGTGTACCTATTCTAAATCGAGGTACACACCGGGATCATTCATCCCAGCAAGCTGGTACTCAATTTGCCGACCTCGGAAGGATGACAGGCTGAGTCAACCCCCCTGGTGTTAATTTAGCGATCGACCGGGATTCGAACCCAGGATCCTAGGATCCCAAGCCGGCACCCTAACCGCTAAGCCAACACCAGGCTACCTACTGTGTCTACCTACTCATGTACTGTATTGTCCAGAATGTGATTTATGTCCAAACTTAGCCATATACAGGTATCAATGTAAATGAATCACAATAATAATATGAATGCAGCTTTTTCCTGCTTTTCTCATTCTCTTGCTCCGTTGTGCTTGTGGCTTCATCCGGCAGGCTGGATCAGCTTCAAGCTGAGTTTGAAATCCTACAGGAGTACCGAACTCGGCTGGAACCGTGTCCACCTGTTTGTTATGATATCTCACACTCAGTAGAAGACATACTGAGTATGGTTCAGGTCATGAAGGGCAGGGCCCTTTCTTATGCCAGCTCAAACAGTTCCTATACATCATTTGAGGGTGACGGTCTGCAAGTTCTCTCTGACCTTCTCTCCTGGCTGGAGAAAACTGAGGTGAGAAAAATTATCAAGTGTGGAGAATGTCTATAATAGTCTTTTTCATATGTATGTATATATATATATACAGTATATATATACAGTATATATATATATATATATATATATATATATATATATATATATATATATATATATATATATATATATATATATATATATATATATATATATATATATTGTTGTGGATATGAGAATGTTGTTTTTTTTTATTGTTGGGTAATGAATTGTTGTAAAATGTCACCCTCCTTCCTGCATTTGTTGTTGTATAAAGGTCAAAGGGCGTTCCCGTAGTTAATTCCATAAAACATACACGAAGGACACCATATATCCCTGTTCAGTAGTTATATCCTTATTATGTGTATTAGTGTAAGGCTGTGTCTTCCATTAATTTAAATACTCCATTGCACCAAGTGAAATAAGAGTAGATCCCCTTTCATTCCCATTCCCAAAGCCGCAATTGCCAACTGTTCCCTCCGCGACTCCATTCGCCACGAGGTAGGCTCGGAGAAGAAGGGGGAGGAGCTGCCGAATCCTGGGCGTGCCCGCC
This sequence comes from Myxine glutinosa, assembly GCF_964187855.1. NCBI lineage: Eukaryota > Metazoa > Chordata > Myxini > Myxiniformes > Myxinidae > Myxine > Myxine glutinosa. The sequence continues at coordinate 35,575,554 of NC_136271.1, forward strand.
CATCGTCATCAAGGGTGGAGCCAGAGGGCCGTGCCGACCAATCAGGCCGAGGCGAGCTCACCGATGGGCGTGTTCTAGAGGCCGGTGGCTTGATTTGCCCGCGGCGTTATAAAGAGCGCGCGCGGAGGCCGTTTGAAGTCAAGTGCGCAAGGAGGGAAGAGAAGCGAGAAGGAAGCCGTTAACACAAGTGCGCGAGAGAAGCGCGTGGGAAGCCTTGAGAGAAGTGCACGACGTCACCCTGCTCACTCCCAGCCTGACGAGGCCCGGTTTGCTGTGCGCCCTGCAAAGCCTTCCAGCTTGTGGTCCGAGCTTTTTTTTTTTTTTTTTTTTTTTTTTTGTATACAAGGTCGAGGCTCGTGAAAGAGCGAACATTAATCACACAGAAAGACAAACCGACACATAAAACATATAACATAGGGAGCGGTAGACAAGATGGGGAGAGAGGGGGCAGGATACAAACAAACACAACAAATACAAATTACAAATACAAACACATACACAAACACAAACACAAACAAATACAAATACAAACACAACATTTGAGAGCAGTGACTGAGAGACATGGAGACATCGAGAGATCTGAGAGAGGGCGAGGGCTTGGGGTGGGGGGCGTGGGAAGGGGGCGGTGGGAGAGGTATAAAACATATGGACACTGCCAGGACTTCCAGGAAAGAAGTTGGAATTTCAAACAAGGTGGATCTGGGGTGAATTAGCGGGGGTAGAAAAGATCAAGGTTTTGGATGGGGGAAGATAAGAGATGGTGGTGAACAGCTGTTTTAAAGACCTGGAGGGAGGAGTGGGATTGAAGGGAGTGAGGGAGTTTGTTCCAGAGGCGGGAGAAAAGAGGAATGAAAGAGTGAAGGTGAGCAGAGAGCCGAGATTTCGGCAGTTTAACCATCAGAGGGTTGCTGGCAGATCTTTTAACCTTCCTCCCGGTCCAGCCAATCGTTCCTGCCTCCATTCCCCATTCGTGTGAGTCCATCTTTATTTGTTCTGTCCAGGGTATAAGTTAAGCCTGTTTAGATAAGCTAGAATTTCACTGTCACCTTTCCTCTTCTGTATTTTATTTTCTTATCCTTCCTTCTCCTTGGTTTCTTTGATTGTGTAAATAGTAAGAATAAATTTAGTAGCATTTCCAACCTTTTTGCTTTGGTGTTCTTCTTCTTCACATCCTTCGTTTTAGTCTTTTCCCCATTGAATATCTGTGGCGCGATTCGGCCAACGTTCAGGAATCGGGTTAGTCGGGGTAACTGTTCGGGCGCGGCGGCCATCCGCTTGGCAAACAACATCCTCGCCGCGGTCCCGTAACAATATATGTATGTATATATATATATATATATATATATATATATATATATATATATATATATATATATATATATATATATATATATATATATATATATGTATATACATATATATATATATATATATGTGTATATATATATATATATATGTATATATATATATATATATATATATATGTATATATATATATATATATATATATGTATATATATATATATATATGTATATATATATATATATATGTATATATATATATATATATATATATATGTATATATATATATATATATGTATATATATATATATATATGTATATATATATATATATATGTATATATATATATATATATGTATATATATATATATATATGTATATATATATATATATATATATATATATATATATTGTTATGGTTTTCCGCCGCCCTTCCTTTCCTTACCAAGGGGGGGATTAAGCCCCTTGTTCTTTCTGGGCTGGCGTAACCGAGACTTTAAACGCCTCGCCTCCGGGCAAACGCAAAGTAGGGTTTCGGGACCAAGTCTCGCACGTACCTAAATACCTGCGCCACCACGGAAGCGGGGAACCAAGCCTCGCATGAGTAGTCAGGTTCACTATGTCAATAAATTATATTTCGTTCAAAATCAATGGTAGATTAGCAAACCTATACATTTTTGGAAAGGTTATAGCATAAGGAAACTAAAAATCAATGTTTACATTTGGAGAGATACCTGTATGGCGGCCATTTTGGATTTTCAAAATGGCCACTGTAAAATACATATTTTGTTCTATTTCTGCCTCTAATTACCCTAAAAACTTTAAAAAATATACTAAACCTATATTTTCAGGGACAAGGAATCCAATGAAAGTATCAAATTAGTGCTATGGGGAATGGTAAGACACGAATCAAAGGTTTTGAATTGCAAAATACTGTCTTTATTTTCGTGATAAGTTGCATAATCAAATACATGTTATCATTTTGTACAGGCAGTTAATAACATCAAAATGTGTCACAATAATTCGTATCACCAAACATACACAGGCAGTCAGCAAAATCATATATACACATGCAGTCAGTATAACCTCACATCTACACAGGCAGTCAATGACAAAATATACACAGGCAGTCAGTCAATGGCATCAAACATACACGATTACAGAATATGCCATTTAGAGTTCGTCATCACTGTCCTGTGTGTCGTATCCGACAATATAGTCCGCATCGTTTTCACAGTCCGTTCCACACAAGCAAAGGTCGGTCAAATTGATTGGCAAATCGAATTGGTCGAATGGTCGATCGAATCGAATTTGATGAATCGAATCGAATCGAATCGATCGAATTGGTCGAATGGTCGAATGGTCGAATGGTCGATCGAAGCGATTGGTCGAATGGTCGCATGGTCGCATGGTCGAATGGAATTGGTCGATTGGTCGAATTGCTCGAATCGAATTGGTTGGAATTGGCAAATGTAAACATTGATTTTCAGATTTTCCATGTACTAACGTTTCCAAAAATGTATAGGTTTGCTAATCTACCATGATTTTGAACGAAAAAACATAGTGAACCTGACTAGAGCCACGTGTAAATTGAGTACACCGAGCGGATTGCGTACCACATGGTCCGTGCAGTTTTCGTTAATATTGGAACCCGATTAGAGCGGTTCTATTCGTACCACGCTTAGTCAATGATGGAAAACACAAGACGGTCGAATAAAAGGAATAACACAATTTAATTATTATTTACACTTATGTACAAGTCGGTAGAAAGCAGACACAGAGCAGAACTTAATCAGTCTTATTCTTAAATCCCCGACACGGGCCCGGTCACACTCACACAGGGGAATTGCAGGTAGGCTGGTGTCCACGCGCTGCCTTGGTCGTCCAGGAACGGCGGCCCGGCGTGCTCTCCACGGTCCCAGCACATCCCGCGAAGATGGCAAGCAGGTGGTGGAAAGGATCCTCGCAGCGCGTCTCTCGAACAAAAGGCAGCAGATGAGGCAGGGAGGAGGGAAGGAATGTAAGCGTCTCTCGGCGGCTTTCCACAGCGCGTCGTGTTACCAGCGCGCTATCACTCACATAACCCAATGCAATAGAGGCTCAGCCTCAAGCTCAACCGAGCGTCACTTTAATACGAGCGCTTATACTTGGTTCATGCGCGTCTTTCTCCGATCTCGTAACTCTCATCAATACGCACCTCTTCAATAGCTCATAACTCACCGCACTCAACTGCTCACCCCGAACTGCTCCTGGTGGGGGCTTTGCGCAACGGGTTATATGGACACGCCCTGAGCCCCCTCGAACGTTCCAACCACGCCCTGTGACGCATTGCCGCAGCCACTCCCTTTGAGCCCTGATTGGCGGCTTGCGCTTACCGTCAGCTTCTTCACCACCCTCATTCCGTCCCGACTCGACCCGCCAGGCCCGCCTCGTGTCAATTCGCACCAAAAAGCCAAAGGCAGCATAAGGAGGCAATGGAGGCATAAGGCAATGGAACAATGAAGGACCTACTCTCATTATTCTACTCAACGCAAGACTAACACAGGAAAAGGACTATTCTCACACATACTATGAAATAACTAAACTATCGCGAGGCTACGTGTTGTTTGTGTGACTAAACTATGAGGGGGAAATTTTACCTTTATTGTACAAAACTCAAAACCGCAACAATATATATGTTTATTTATTGATATATTTATTTATATTATTTCACAGACAGGATGGATGTACTTGGCGGTGACATCACGGCGATTGCTCATTAGGTTGGTGCACTAAATTACATATAGTAATATATATATATATATATATATATATATATATATATATATATATATATATATGTATATATATATATATATATATATATATATATATATATATATATATATATATATATATATATATATATATATATATATATGTGAAGAAGCAGCTCTTCGTTTGGAAAAGAAGTCCACAAATAGCCTGAAAAATGACGCAGCTTTTATTAAAACCAACTTATACAGATCCGGAGGAGACAGACATCTACAGCAAGAACCAGCTTCATGCCACGTCAAGCCTTCCTGGAAACACATTGATTCTCATTCACTTATATATGAATACGATTATCAGAAAATCTCCGAGAGAACAAAGCGACTGGCGAGAGTCCCTCCCACCGTTATCATTCGGGGGAGTCAGCCCTTCCTTATCATTCGGACCAAATGTTTCTCTGGGCTCCGAGAAAACAGAAATGTAACTCACAAAGAGAAGAGTGCATGCTTGGCCAAACAAACCCATATATTTTATGGGTTTGTTTACATGAGTAATTCCAAGCATGTTTATACAGAGTCATGCGTCGCTGTGATTAATACAAAATATATATGGTTAACGATAGGTTTTTATGTCTGCAATCTAAACATTCTACTAGCGTTGCGCAAAATCACGCGCATGTGGGCGTGGTTTTACGACCGGCCTTATCTAGCCTCGAAAAAAGCACACGTATACAATTGTCCAGCATGACCGAAGCGAGCCTTTCCTCATCCAAAACTAAAACGAAGCAAAAACCCTTTATTAACTTTATGAAAATAGCATTTTTAAACAACATTTAAATCATAACACATTAGCAACCAACGTCTATGACTGAACTTTAGGCAATAACAAATCTACAACTTGACATATATATGTATATATATATATATATATATATATATATATATATATATATATATATATATATATATATATACAGTATATAATATATACAAGGGCTACTCAATAAGTAACTTTAAAATGGTGATATAAATTCGAGAATGTAATGTGTGTAGTTGTAGACGACATATGTTATATCTATGGGTAAGAGTCATGTTTTGCCTGTTTTAGATCTGGCAACATTGAGCGTATTATGTCAGTAGAACAGTTCCAAGATTGTGGCTCCCTTAGAAGCATGCACCAGGGAGGAGCAATGTCCTGTCGTCCATTTCTTGGGAAGTGAGGGTGGAATCCTAGTGAAATCCATCGCAGAATGAAGATGCAACATGGTGACACATGTTTATCGCTGCAGCAGGTGTACGACTGGGACAGGAGGTTTAAAAGTGGAGTGTCCAGTTTGGCAGACGCTGCTCGCTCGGGCCGGCCTCACACAGCCGACGCATCAGAAAAGGTTGCAGGAGTTGAGCGTGTGCTAAGGGAAAACCGTCGCATTACGCTAGAATCAGTGGTTCCCAAACTTTTTGTACTCGCGACCCCTTTCTCAAAACCCCGAAACACACGCGACCCCCCTGCCTTCAGCCGTTTCAGTTTTACAAATTTTTCTGAGAAGGAAAAGGGAAGAAAGAGAAAACAATCATTAATTCATCAATTTTTACAAATTTTACTACAATATTCCTTGCACATTATAAAATTCGGGTAATTTTAGTTGGTTAGTCAAACCAAGCTCATCATTTTTTCTCACTGCCATCCATCATCACACAATCCATGATCGTCATCACTAATATATCATCATCTCTCCAACCTAGCTAGTGGGATGGTTGGGGTTGCATCTGAGCAGCGAGTCTTGGAATTCGTGGCGGGGTGTTTGTAAGAACCAATCTCATGTCATCCTTGACATCCAATCTGTTCCTGGTCTTCGTTTTGATGTGGACGAGGGTAGAAAATCCGGCCTCGCAGAGGTAGGTGGAGGCAAATGGAAGAAGAACATGTAAGGCCAGCATGCTGACTTTGGAATATGATTGATGCATAGTGCACCAGAATTGAGTCACCGATTTCTCCTGGAACAGGTCATGCGCCGGAGAGTCGTTCCGTAGATCCAATAATTCATCTTGGACTTCGTCGGGGAGGCTGGATACGTCAAGTGTAGCAGAGAAAGGGTTTCTTACCAGTGCCACCTCTTCTCCTGTGAGCTCAGGGAAGTATCGCTGGAATTCCTTTTCTAGGGACTCAAGGTGTCCGGTAATCTCATCCTTCAGGAACTGATCTAGTTTGCCCTCACTCATCCATCACTCCGCAGAGTTTTTCAAACATGGCGATGTTCCCAAGATTGACTTTCCGACGCCAGTTCTGCAGTTTGGATATGAAGGCCCGTAGATTGTCTTGAAATAGGAGAATGTGTGTTTCCCTTCCCTGAAATTTCAAATTCAGCTTGTTCAGCTGGTCGAAAATGTCCACCAAGTACGCAACCCGTTTATTCCACGTTTCATCATCAAAGTGAGCCAGAAGATCTCTCTTTTCTTGCACTTCCAGAAAGAACCTGATTTCGTCTTTCAGCTCGAAGACACGATTCACAACATTCCCTCGTGACAACCAGTGTACAGCTGTGTAGAAGAGAAGGACCTCATGGTCAGCATCCATGTCTTTGCAGAGTTCTTTGAATAGACGAGTGTTGAGTGCCCCAGCCTTCACGTAATTCACAATTTTGATCACAGAATCGAGCCCTTCCCGCAGAGGGGCAGGAAGCGTCTTACTGGCGAGAGCATATCGGTGGATCATGCAGTGGATGCCCTTAGCTTGGGGAGCCAGCCCCTTCACTCTTGTCTGGAATCCTGACTTCGATCCTAGCATAGCTGATGCTGCGTCCGTACAAACCCCGCACACGTTTCCCCATTGCAGACCTTCGGTATGAAAAAAGGTAGAGACCTTTTCCATGACGTCAACAGCTTTTGTAGTGGTTTCAAGTGCACTACAAAGAGGAATTCTTCTTTGATGTCGTCTGAATGAATGTACCTCACGAAGACAAGCAACCCGAGAACATGAACTCACATCCGTTGATTCGTCAAGTTGAAAGGAGAACAACGGAGAATCTTTGATTTCATCCAAAACCTGCTCTTTCACATCCATAGACATATGAGAAATATGTCTCTGAAGAGTATTATTCGACAAAGACACTTGCTGCATCTTCTTCGTGCTGGCTTCCCCGTGAATGAGCTTCACCATCTTCAACATGCAGGGTTTGATAAGTGTCTCTCCAATGGTGTGAGGCTTTTTGTGTTTGGCAATTTCCAACGCAACTTCATATGAGGCCTCCACTGCTGCTGCACTATGTTGCTGAAAAGACCCACTAGCATCGAGCTTTTGACGTTTGAGAAGAAGCTCATGGCGTTTGAAGAACTCCAAATCCTTCTCTGTGTGTTCCGGATGCTTTGTCTCTAGGTGACGCTTGAGTTTCGAAGGTTTCATCGACTCCACACTCAGGACAACATGGCACAAGACGCATTGTGGTTTCTCGACGCTGTTGTTGGCGAGTGCTGTGGTGAAGCCAATGTTGAGGTAATCTTCCGGGTATTTGCGCCTTTTAGCCATTGCTTCAGATCTGTAAATACAAAAACCCGGAAATAGACTATGTTCATCTCATATCGGCAACACATCGAAAAGAGCGAGCGAAAACTATAGCCAACTCCACCGGCACAACATTATGTTGTATGTTCTAGGTATCAGCGAAATGAAAGTTTTGGTAATGTTCTCTTCTCCCAAGGCTACCAAGTTCTCCCAAGGCTTCTCGACCCCCCAGCCCACCCTCCGCGACCCCCTGGGAGGTCACGACCCACAGGTTGGGAACCCCTGCACTAGATGAAGTGGTCTCTGAATTGAACATTAGCCATGGTTCAGCACACCATATCATTCACAACGTGCTTGGGTTCTGCAAAGTCTCTGTAAGGTGGGTGTCTAGACAACTCGCACCCGAACTGAAAGAACGGCGAGTGGACGCATGTGAAGAACGTCTGCGACGTTACGAAACAGAAGGCGATGCTTTCTTACAGCGCGTAGTGACTGGGGATGAAAGCTGGGTCCACTACTTTCGGTCAGAAACAAAGAGGGCAAGCAAAGGGTGGTGCCATTCAAATTAAACGAAGCCCAAAAAAATCCGCACACAGCCGTCCGCTGGAAAAGTGATGCTGACGCTCTTCTGGGATAGCCGAGGCCCACTTGTGGAGCATTACATGCTCAGAGGGACCACAGTCACCAGTGCATCATATTGCGACCTCCTTAAAAAATATCTGAAACCAGCAATCAGATCAATGAACGGATGCTGAACGGATCCCACCAGCAGTCCTCAAACCTGCGGAAAGTAACTCACACGAAACGGATTTAAAATGTACAAAAAGAAACGGGTTTTATTAAAAGAAATGCCGGTAACAAAGAAACGCACGATCAAATAATTTCCTAAATTGGGACATCCCCACAAACAGACTTGAAACACGGACACAGGCAAAGATAACTGAAAAGAATGTGTATGTGGTTGCACTTAACTATGATCACTGGTGGGGTCTCGTCAGAGGTTGTCAAGGTTGTTGGCGGGGACCGCTCACTCGTTGGTGGGAACCGCTCGCTCCCGCGTTGCGAGGCCTCAGTACGCCCTCGTTCACAAGGCCGCGCCCACTGGCGCGAAGCAGGCCATCCACGCAAATCGAACGGGCCGCGTGCAGCTCGCTCCTTCAGCCGGGCTTGTCCCCGGTGGGAAGCTGCAGCCCTTGGTCCGCGGCCCTGCCCTTTTCCTCTGCACGTCCACCAGTGGTGTCTCCGAACACGGCCGATCCAATCGCTTCCTTGAGCCCGTGGTCCAAGCACGATCGTTCGCTTTATTGTCCAGAACGAGAGAGACAAATTCTGACTGCCGTGATCCAGACCAGACGCAGAGAGCATAGAGAAGCGAAGAGGGCGGAGAGAGAGAGAGCGAAGCGAAGAGAACAGAAGAGAAGAGAGTGAAAATGTCCGCTAGCACGTTCTTTTATCACCCAAGCTCTGACGTCATTTGTCCTTCCTTATCCAACCAGTCCGTGCCAACTCGCCTGCTCCAGAACGTTCTCGCTGACGTCATCCTTCCACCAATCCTGAGTGCCTCGCACTCCCTCTAACTAATCACTGCTCTTGAGGGCGTGACCCCACGGACCTGCCTGCTCTGTGTGCCTCCCAAGTCGGGGTTGTCAGCAGTGGGGCTCAATGTACTGGTTTCCAGGAGGTTTTATTATTAATTAGTGCCATTAAATGTGCGATTCTAGCTCTACGTGTCTATGGTGCGGTGCCAAAAGAGACAAAGGGATAGATATAGAGGTAACGACGTACAAGGGATAATTTTATCCATAATCCCTGAGCTAATTAGCACAAGAGCCACCCTTCGTATGGCCACACGTAACACTTCATGCGAACACACGACCTACCGGATCCCTACTTATTACATGGTGGTTCTTCTTCTTTGTGACAATCGGACCATGCTAATTTATGCAAATTTACCTGAACTAAAGTAATCACTGCCTACCCCCTACACACGTAACAAAAAAAAATATCTCCTGAACAGTGAAAGATAGGAGGAAACCTCTGAAACAAAAAATGTCGGGACGGGCCCCGGGAAGGTTATAGGCGAGGTGACGAGGCCGCCTCGGCCGGGCTGGGCCCATTTCGCAATAAATCTTCTTCTTTCAAAATTCTCTTGAAGTACAACTTATGCACTTAATAGGAATATCTGACTGATTCCAACACATGCTTTCAAAATTCTCTCTCGCAGGGCCCGACAGAAGAAAGAACAAGGAATCTTTGAGAACTAACTGAGACTGGGCTTGCGTCAGACCTATGTACAGAAGATTAAATTCATTCAAAAAAGAACCCGGGCAACGCCGGGTGCATTCAGCTAGTATATTTATATTTATATTTATATTTATATATATTTATATTTATATATATTTATATTGATACGGTTTTGAGATTTGTACATATAACATCATTAAAGGTTAAAGGTTTGCCCCCCATAGTTAGTCCACAAGCAACACGTAGGCCCACTTAGTGTATTAGTTATGTCATAGTATGCGTAAGAGTAGGCCATTTCCCTGGTAACATCTGCGTTGTGTAAAGAAATGAGCTTAGGTCCCTTTCATCTTTGCGCCACCCCCCAATTACATCAGTGGGCATAATTGATCCCGCGCCCCATTTGGCATCCCTCAATTTGTTACGCTTTGGCTACCCGCAGTTTGTTACGCTATGGCTGCCAGCAGCGTTTGCTGCCCTTTGTTTGCTCGAACTAGCCCAGTGATACGAGGTAGGCCTGAAAAGAGGGAGGAGCGCGGTGTCGGGGTGTGGCATAGTCGAGGAGCATGTCGGAGGCGATGACGGTAAGGGCCATCAGCCAACCAGGGCTCCGAGGACATGGCGTGATAGGGCGTGGTGAAGAACGTCTGGTGAGTTCCAGAGGGTTCCAAGGGCGTGGCAATAAAACCCTTTGCGCGAGGCCCCCACCTCAGTTGAGATGAGAATGGAGAGGCAGGCACTCGAGTTGGAGTTGAGATGAGAAGGGATGCGCGGTGTTGAATTGAGTTGAGAAGGGAGAGGACTCGTTACCAGGACTCGGAGAACTCGCATGAAAGGACTTGCACGAGAGAGAGCCCTTGATTGAAAAGCGCATTGTTAGCGCCTATTCGCTTATTACGTATGCGGCCGCAGCCGCCAGTGTAACCGCCAGAGCCCAGCCCTACCGTTCGCCCCGTAATTATCCCGTGCATGCCAACGACATGCTGAGAGCTCCTGCCATCTGTACGAGTCATCTACTTCGTGGTGCGAGCTGGGGACCGGAGGGAGAGCTGCCCGGACGCCATTCATGGACGTGCCGACCTGTTCGTCTGCAAACCCCGTGTGAGTGTGTCTGAGTGTGAACGGGCCCGTTTGTCCAGGGAATAAGAATAAGACTGTTTAAGGACTGCACTGTGTCTTCTTCTGCTGAACCATTGTACATAGTGTGAATAAATTCTTGTTATTCCTTTTCTTCCAAATTCGACTGTTTCTGTGATTTCCATCATTGGGTAAGCGTGGCACGATTAAGAACCGCTTGGATCGGGGTCTAGTCATTGATAACGGCTCTGGTCACGGGTTCGCTACCGCTCGGCGTATCCACCAGCACCCGTGATTCGGGCGGGGCTTATTTCCTCGTTTCTGGGCAGCGCGGGTAATTAGGTAATAGTGAATTCTTAGTCCTAAAACCCTATTTCGCGCTGTCCGGGAAGGACGTCATCGGTCCCGGGTCCCGTCAGCTTGTCAAAGACAAGGGGACCAATCCCCCCTTGGTAAGGGGAAAACGCTGGCGCCGAGATCCGCAACAATATATATTTACATATTTATATATTGTTACGGATATGGAGTATGGCTCTCCCCTTAGCAAGAGGTGGTTAGCCCCTTGTCTTGTTAAGCTGACCGTCTCCGCTCCTGGTACTTGTAACGCTCTTCTGTGGGATGGAACGGACCAGGGTTATGGGTCCAGGATTTATCCCGAATACCTTTATCCGTCCCTCCGCAGAACAGGGATACAAGTACCGCTCGAACCCCGGTTTTAGATGGACTAGTTGCCGAGCGGTTTTTAGCAACCCGAAGTTCGAGCCATTTATCAAGGACTAACCCGATCCTGAGCGTTGGCCAAATCGTGCCACGTATATCAATAGGTAAAAGACAAAGACGATCGGATGAAAATGAAGAAGACAAAGGTAGGAAGAACAGGTATTTATTAATTATTTACACAAAACCCAAAGAAGAAGAAGAACGAAGTAATTTGCAGGGAAGAGGAAGAAGCAGATACACAGGGAAAATCCTTATATAAACTTAACTTATAGCCCAGACAACACAGAGGACAGACGACGGGCAGACTCACACGAATGGGGAATTGCAGGTTGGATTGGCTGGAGGGAGAGAAGGGTTGGTGCAGGACGGTAGGCTGGAGGTGAGCGGCCGCCGACTCCACCGCAATCTGGTCCACAGAACGGGCGACAGGGAGGTCTGAGGATCGCGGCACGTCGAGGTTCGCGTGCCCGCACTTGTTGTTGTCTGCAGCCTTGTAGGTTTGCGCGTCTCCGCCTCATGCGTCTCCGAAGCTCTCAGCAGGACCGCCACCTGCGCAAGCACTTCCCTCAAAAACTCTCTTGCAGACTGCTTGCCACAGAACTCCTCAACTGAGGTGGGGGCTCCGCACAACGGGTTATATAGCGCCACACACTGGAAATGTTTCTTGGTCACGCCTCTCAAGCCATACCCCTGATCTCTGGTTGGTCGTTCGGGGGCTCCACCCTTGATGACGATGGGCGGGCCACGCCCTTCTTCCGCGAGTTAGAGCACATGGCAATGGCGGCGATGCAGTTGGCAATGGCGGCGATGCAGTTGGCAATGGAGGCAATGCAGTTGGCAATGGAGGCAATGCAGTTGGTAAAAGGGCTCTATCTTATTTCATTTGGTGCAGCGCAAGGTCAACTAGTGGAGACACAGCCTTAACTGATACACATAATAAAGAAATAACTATAGAGAGGTTCTATGGTTTTCTACATGTGTGTGATGGCCTAACTAAAGGACGACCTTTGATCTTTACATGAATGGAGGTATTTACAAGAATCATTACATTATTTACAATGGGGGTATATTTACAATGAATTACATATTTATATATATTCACATATTTATATATTTATATATATTTATATATTTATATATATATATATATAAATACGTATATATATATATATATATATATATATATATCACTTACAGGTGTGATGTAACACTTACAGGTGTGAATATATATATATATATATGTATGTATATATATTTAATATACATACACTATATGGTCAAAAGTATGTGGACACCCGAACATCACACCTGTAAGTGCTCGTTGAACATCTCATTCCAAAATCATGGCCATCATTATGGAGTTGGTCCCCCCTTTGCTGCTATAACAGCCTCCACTTTTCTGGGAAGGCTTTACACTAGATGTTGGAACATTGCTGTGGGGATTTGATTCCATTCAGCCACAAGGGCATTAGTAAGGTCGGGCACTGATGTTGGGCAATTAGGCCTGGCTTGCAGTCGGCGTTCCAATTCATCCCAAAGGTGTTCGATGGGGTTGAGGTCAGGGTTCTGTGCAGACCAGTCAAGTTCTTCCACACCGATCTTTAAAACTATTTCTTTATGGACTTCGCTTTGTGCACGGGGGCATTGTCATGCTGAAACAGGAAAGGGCCTTCCCCAAATTGTTGCCTCAAAGTTGGAAGCACACAATCGTCTAGAATGTCATTGTATGCTGTGGCGTTAAGATTTCCCTTCACTGGAACAAAGGGCCAAGCCCGAACCATGAAAAACAGCCCCAGACCATTATTCCTCCTCCACCAAACTCTACAGTTGGCACTATGCATTCGGGCAGGTAGCGTTCTCCTGGCATCCGCTAAACCCAGATTTGTCCGTCGGACTGCCAGATGGTGAAGCGTAATTCATCACTCCAGAGAACGCGTTTCCACTGCTCCAGAGTCCAATGGCGGCAAGCTTGACGCCATTCCAGTCGATGCATGGCATTGCGCATGGTGATCTTGGACATGTGTGCAGCTGCTCGGCCTTGGAAACACATTTCATGAAGCTCCCGATGACGAACAGTTGCTGCGCTCATGTTGCTTCCAGAGGCAGTTTGGAACTCGGTAGTGAGTGTTGCACCTGAGGACAGACGATTTTTACACGCTATGCGCTTCAGCACTCGGCAGTCCCGTTATGTGAGCTTGTGTGGCATACCACTTCGTGGCTGAGCTGTTGTTGCTCCTAGACATTTCCACTTCACAATAACAGCACTTACAGTTGACCGGGGCAGCTCTAGCAGGGCAGAGATTTGACGAACTGACTTGTTGGAAGGTGGCTTCCTCTGGTGGTGCCACATTGAAAGTCACTGAGCTCTTCAGTATGGCCCATTCTACTGCCAATGTTTGTCTATGGAGATTGCATGGCTGTGTGCTTGATTATGTATATACCTGTCAGCAACGGGTGTGGCTGAAACAGCCGAATCCACTAATTAGAAGGGGTGTCAGCATACTTTTGGCCTTGTCGTGTATATATGTGTTGCCTTATTCTTTCTAAACTCTGGAAGCTTCCGGAAAGTAACATCAAAGTGGCTGTCGACTACACATTACTTTAACATTAAAAATCTGGTGTTGGCATAACAGTTAAGGTGGCTGGCTTAAGATCCCAGGGTCTTGATTTCAAGCCCCTGTCGTGCCGTTGAATGATCACCAGGCGGATCGACTCAGCTTGTCATCGTTCTGAGGTTGGTGGCACTGCTGCAACCCCAAAAAATGATGCAGCCAAGCAGCCACAGGCTGCATACAAACATGTAAATAAATAAACTTTAACTGTACATTAAACTTAAAAGTTGCATATACAAATTGAGTGATTTCTTCTATTACAGATTCTGATTCTTCAAGTTATTTATTCCCTGACAGGCAGGACAAGGACTCCACATATTGTCTTTGTCTGGCCCAGTAATAGCAATAACCTGTTCAACCCAGCTTTTTTCTGACTCAATTGGAATGCATGCACAGTAAGTAAGAGAAGATCGTTTCTTCTTAACCATTGGCACAACCAATTTGAACACGGGGTTTCCTGTCTCCTGATCAAATCTGCTTTTTTAAAATGGTCGCACATTCATGGCCATTTTCTGTTTGTTTTTTTAGTCTCTTCATTAACTTAGTTCCCAATCTATAATGATTGTAGCATCAGCCTAAACTTTTGGGCTTGTAGTGCAGCACATGTTTGGCTGCAACAGAAACCAAAGGGAAATTATATCTCCCAACACATCTGTGGCACAGGCCTTTGCCTAGTACTGCCATCACTGGCACTTGAGGGCTCAACGGCTCATCTTTAACTGGAAACGTGGCAAAAATAATATTCCGCAGCTGTATTTTGTGTTCAAAGGAAACGCTGAGCTGTAATAGAATCTTCTTTAAGTTTAGCTGCCGACCAAAGAAGATGAGCATTTGTCTTTCATTTTCATAAGCTGAACTTTAGCCGGGTTGTTTGATTTTTACCACAAATGATACCCTCAAAGGAGCAATTTGAACTTTGAAGTCACCCACACGATTACCAAACATTATTCGCTGAATGATAATGATGTTTCATTCCAGCGTGTCCTGCTAGTCAAGGCGGTCACTATAGAAAACGAGTCTTTTTAAGGACTAGAGTCTATCTGAATCAGGGAAAAAACGAGGACAAATTTTCTTAATCAAAGTTGATAGAGCTATGATAACCGTAGTGAGAAAATACGGTGAGGCGACGTTTCAGGGTGATCCCTTCTTCAAAGCAAAAGAGGGCTCACACCCAAAATGACGCTTCTCTAGCTTTGAAGGAGACCTGAAACAAAGCTTCATATTTGGATTCTCGTGCCAGTTAGCATACCTGCCAACATTTGTTTGAGAAAATTTTCAGTCACTCTGTGCTTAAATGCCTTCACATGGTACCCTGTCAATGGGTGCTATCATCCTTCTGGTGTCATAGTTTTGACATGTCAGGAGAACGTAGACCAGCGCTCCCAACAACCTTTTCACAGCCGCCAAAGCCACGTTTCAGGCCGCTGACCACTGCCACCAGACACCTTTCTATTTCATTTGGTGGAGGGGTGTCCCATTTAGGATTGAATCCTGTGGAGCATACCCCTTGATTTCTGTCATTGAATGATCGTCACCTGGCAGGAGATTGTTTGCTGAAGCCTTGCGCCGCAGAGCATACGATATGTCTGAATGATGACCACGGAGCCCCCTACTGGCTGATTAAGAAACCTGCTCTGTGGTCCAACAGCTGCCGCTTTTTCCACGACTAATATCGCTTCACATGTTAATCTCTCGACCGCAGCAGGAATGCATCATGATTCTGACCTCCGCAGAAGATGAAGCTCTGAACGACTGTCATAGCAAGCGCACACAAGGTCTACCATCTTCCTACTTCGTTCTCCCCCACCTGGAATCTTTCCTTTAACAACGGCACTACACCCACCCCCAGTTGTGGTCCACTACCTCTCTGTCACTTTATCTCAACCAGCAACCTTTCCCACCATTCTCTTTTCCCCTCAGCTCTGGTTTGGTCTATTGGATAACTGCACAACTATTGGAGAACTAGAATGAAAGGACATTATTTCCTTATTGGAAAAATACCAGACTGGGTGGGCCATTGCAATATAATGTCCGCATTATATGGGTTGAGAAACAGAGCAGTCGCATGAAATATATAGCAGGCCGCAAATATGCAAGGTGTATAACAGACTTGGCTTAAGGTGGTGGAAGAAGAAATGCGTGCAAGGGGGTTAACAAGGAGAGCTGCAGAAAATAGGGCAAAATGGAGAAGATTGTCATGGGGACCGCAAGGCTAACCCCCGCTCTAGCAGGGAAAATGGCCTTTAAATACCTGTTGTTGTTGTTGTCCTGTTGTATAACAGTACATCATAAGGCGGTCTTTTTGTGAGTAAATGGAGACCGAGGAAGATATTTTTCCATTACGTATGTTACACTTTGAGCTTCTTGTACACGTTCAGCTCGGAAGATTTTTTTTAAAATCGTCTAATGACGTTGAGAAAAAGGTTGAAGCTTCCGTCAAAAGGTTCAGGTAATTGGCCAATTGGTCGATGGACCTTGTCCAAAGAACCATTGCTACAAATCGATAGTTAAGTGAATTAATGTGTACATTATTTGAGGTCTTGACCTGTACTAGTTTATTATGTGATAATTAACAAGAATCATTGGTCCATAAAAATTATGACCATTGTCTGCTGGGATAAATTAATTGGTCTGTAGGTTGAATTTTATTGGCCTATCTTAGGCTTGATTGGAATGTGCATTAGGAGCGAGTGCAGAAGGTGACTTGGGGGACAGACCTGGCTTCAGTGGAAGCTGAGCTCCACAATCACCGTGCTCTCACTGCGGGAATCGAGCAGTTTGCTGACAAGGTGGACGAGGCGATTCAACTCGAGGTAAGATGAACACTCTTCCTTTCCTGTGAAATGTTTGAATGTGATAACGTTTGTGTTGTAGTTTCAAACGCGTTCATTTTTTTACATTTGCATCACAGGATTGAACTAAAAACATGCTGACTGTGTCTTTGGATGTAAGCAAACTGAGAGCCACCATCTTGTCTCGTGAATTTCCTTTAAAGACCTTCAGTTTTCATCCTGAAAGACACTGGCAGCTTTATACATCCTGAAAATGAAGAGAAATAATAAAGCTTCTTGAATATTTTAAAAGCCAGAGTAATGCACAAACTTCAATGTGGAAAATGACCATTCCAGCAAAATGCTCTCTTGTGATTTCTAGGCCTCGATTTCAAGTTCTGTAAAAGGGCAGTATGCTGCTTGTCTGGAGAACATCAGCCTGAAATATAACGAACTGATGGTGAGGCCCTCCTTGTAATAGCTCAATGGTGATGTGACATGCTTGGTAAAAGCTTTCCTGTTGGTCATCTGCACATCAACTTCCCTATACATGTAGATCTCTGCTAAACTTGGGTGCTGCACTCTTTGTATGAGCTTGGCATGAAGTTGATGGTTTTCATACTACTTTAAAGATTAAGGAGAGAGAGGGGAGGGAGGGGGTGGGGGACTTTAAGTTGGAAGTGGTCATCCCATCTTAATTGAACGTTCCAATGCACACCCTGAGTACAACCACCAGGTTTCAGCACATTTCTTCCCACAAACAGACACGTATGTTTCAATGTATTTTCCCCTGCATCTATCATAACTATACTTTTCATCATCATACTAAAATATATAATTTGGTGTCTGTCGGTCTGATGATTTTGGACCGCGATGCATTCGGTCATTACTTATCCAATCTCAACCAAACTTGGCAGGGAGACTAAAGGTCACATGATGGATGTTGTAGTGATTTAACTTCCACCCCACCGCAAGGGGGTTTCCCCCACCAAGGGGGTTGTGTGTTGAGGTGTATATCTGTGTTAAGATAGCTTTATCGTGCCATTTTTCCAAAGCTGCTTCTAATAACAAAAGTAATAACCACACAAAATATAATAACATAATATTAATACTAATCATATCGTCTCCCAAAAGGGTTTTTCCTCCTTCAACAAACGCCACGTCAATGTGTATGAACAGCTTATCGTGCCGTTTCGTGGGAGCACCTCCTTCCAGAAGTAAAGATATTATAAACCACAAACATGTTTAATTACCTTTTTAAACAGTCGCAGCTGCTGTTTAACACTAAACTGAAAGGGAGAAAACCCGGGGTGTGTTCAGTTACCAAGCAGCTAACTGGCGCTCGCCAAGCCAGCTGTTCCTTATCAATGGTTTTGAATGGAGTTCTTGCTTGAATACTTAAACCACTTGGGGAGCTCTCTACAAGAATTTTGGTAAATGAACACATCTCTGATGTTTGTGAGGCCCGACCCGAGATCTACTCTAATTTATATACTCCAGAGAGGAATGACCCTTCCTGCTGCTCCCTTAGGGAACAGGTATACTCGTATTATTAAAAAGAGAATTTTCGAATTTGGGAATAATTTGTGGAACTTCCAGGAGTTTTATTTATTTCTTTTTTGATAACATCCAGTTTTTAAGTTATTCTGTCCAGTGGTGTGGGAGTGCATTAACAGTACATGCAAAACAACCAAACACACACACACACACACACACACACACACACAAGTTGAATTATATTTGGTATGAGATGACCCCTCCTATAGTATTGTCGCGTGAATGCCCTCGGTTAATACCGTGGGCTCGCGGATGGCCAAACTAACTTTAATGGAGGCGATGATCAATTACGCATTTTGACTATGCAAGCACGGGAGGAAGAAGGAAGAGGAAGAAGCGGCAAGCTCTTACCTATAGCGATCTTACCGGCAGTCTTCAACCCTGCAAATTAATCTCACACGAACATGGGGGTAAAATGTACAAAAATAATCGATTTATTATGCGGAACCCGAGAACAACAGACGTGACGGCAAATAACTATGGTTCCTAAACCGGGATCCCACACACCTCACTTCAGCAACAGCACAGGGGAAGGAATTAAATGAAAGAATCGTCGTGTTGTGTTCTGTGGTGCGTATTATCTGTCTGGGTGTGTGATGTCGGTCAGGCTCCGTCCATCTCCGATGTTGGCACAAAGCAGGCCTCCATCTGCCTCGTTCACGCTTTGCTAGGCCCCGAGCCACCTGCTCGCCCCGGTCTCATCTGCTCAGCAGCTCGCCCACTCGTCGGTCGCACGCGAGGTCCCATTTGCTCGTAGCACCAAGCCTCGCTCGTACGCTCGCACCAGGAGAATTGACGGCGCTCCAACGTCCGTCGTCAAGCAGGCAAATTTGCAGATGACACAGGAAGAAAAATCCAAACGGAATGAAAAGCAAGGGCAGGAGGAAGGTCTGGGAAGGGCAGAAACCAGAGAGAGAGAGAGAGAGAGAGAGAGAGAGATAGAGAGATAGAGAGAGATAGAGAGAGAGAGAAAGAGAAAGAGAAAGAGAAAGAGAAAGAGAAAGAATGAGAGAAAGAATGAGAGAAAATGCCGGCCAGCGAGTCGTCTTGGCACTTGCGGTCTCTCGTCAGCTCTCCTTCTCTCCACCAACCAGTCCCTCACTTCTTTGTGGTCTTTCCCGCCTTCTCACGTCACTGGCCCTTGCCCTCTAATCAACGACCTGCTTTTAAGTCGTGGTTTTGCGCCTTCCGCACTGATTGGCCGAATGTTCGCGCCTTCCGCACTGATTGGCCGAGGTGTCCATGGTCGGTGGCCAATCAGTGTGCCACTTCCTTCCACCTTTCTTTCACCAATCAGTGGCCAGCTTCTTACCCCAGCCAATCACACGTTCCCTGGGCATGGCTCCAGACTGCCTTGCACGATGTTTGTTGCTGTGTCAGCTGGTGATGTGGCTGGCTGCAGCCCCATCGGCGGTGCCCCAATCTGGCTTCCTGCCTGTTCTTCCATGTAAGTCTTATTGTGGTGGAGGGGAATTAATTAATGTGTGGTGCGCTAATGGGCCTATCCAAGTGTCTATAGTGAAGGAGCTGCGCTCCAACGCGAGTCGAAATAATTGACGCGACCAGAGACGGAATTCGTCCAAGTTGCTTTATTGAAACAAAACAGCTCAGGTATTCTGACAAAAGCCCGTTTATCGGGCAGAAATATATATACACATTTATGTCGGGAAGTTTGCCCGGCAAAAGCTATACCGGGCATGCCCGGGTGTCAAGGGCGAGCCTTGGAAAGGCGAGTCTGGACCTGCCCGGGCGTGTTTGGCTGCGGCCTGGCAAGTCGAGGCTGGGCGTGCCCGGGCGCTCTGGACGAGCACTGGAAAGGCGAGAGCGGGCATGCCCGGACGCTCTGGGCGAGCCCTGGAAAGGCGATAGCGGGCATGCCCGGACGCTCTGGGCGAGCCCTGGAAAGGCGAGAGCGGGCATGCCCGGGAAAGACGAGACCGGGCGTGCCCGGGAGGTTCGGGCGTGCCCGGGAACAGTGAGTCCGGGCATGCCCGGGAGAGGCGCGTCTGGCCGTGTTCTGGCCGGTGCAAGGCGATTGTGTGCATCCAGCGGTAACCGCTACAATAGGATGTATTGCCATAAGGGACACTGGGTTGCTCACAGAGGGAACGACACACAAGGGAATTTTACCCATAATCCCTGTACTAATTAGCATGCCCTACCCCCTCGTGGCGGGGACAAAGATACAAGCTTAATCCGACATTCGGGCTGCACACAGAACTTGTTACAGGTGAGGTTCCCTATCACGACAGTCGAGCACCTACCTATACAGATCTACCTGGATCTATATATGCCCATACCCACCGACATAACAGTATGTAATGACTTTGACATCTTGGTTTAGCAGATCATCCACTTTGTTCAAGCGATAAAAAGGAGAAATGAAATGTTGAAAATAAATTGATTTTCCATGCAAAGACTTCCTTCATTGCATTCCTTCATGATATGCCTTTCCCCCTGATTTCTGCCTTAATTCATGTTTGAATGCATTGTTAGAGCACCGCACAGGATCTCCTGGAGCACCTGGAGAGCCTGCAGAATTTTGTGAGCCGTGCCACTAGCCAACTCATCTGGCTAAATCAGCGTGAGGAAGAGGAACTTGCGTATGATTGGAGTGATCAAAATCTCCATCACCTCTCTACCAAAAAAGATCTACATTCGGTAAGTTGCTCATACGAGGACTTGACTTCCAATTAGATGTTTTAAAATGGTGGACCTGCTGAACGAAAGAAATGTACATTAAAAGTATTCTTGGAAAGGCTGGTTGATTCTTTTGGTTTGAAATTAAAAAAAAGTTTGAAAAATCAAAATGGGTTTGATTCTGTTCAGGGCAATAAATTATCGAGCAATAAATATCGGGGTTTGTCTTTTAAAATTGTAAGCATGATCACCCTACTTTTTCATCGAGCATACTTGATGCTTTTTTTATTTATTCTTCTTGTCATGTTATTATAAATAAAAAAAATTCAAATTCCATTATATTTAACACTCTTTTTGGGGTTTTTTTCTCCTCCAACTTATCAAGGAATAAAAAGGATATTTGATGCAGGAGGAGACCATTCGGCCCATCATGCCTGCACTACACCAACACCATATTAAACGACAATGGCACTCGGTAGAGCGCATACCTCTGCCAGGCTGATCCCACTGATAGGCCGGATCTGGATTCGGACCTGAACCAAAATCTAATTGGATTGTTCTTGCCACCTTTCCAACTCGTCCACCTAATTTTGTCATAACTTCTCCACAACGTTTTGAGATTTTGTGCAATGTATCAGTTTAGCCCTATCGTTCAATGCTGAAGAGTCACTAAAATAATTTATCTGATCCGGATTCGGATCTTCATAAAAATCTAATCATTTCCTCCTTGTCACATATTCAACCTCTCCACCAAATTTTGTCTGAATCCACAAATTTTGAATCCACGTCCACAATTTTTGAGATATCCTGTTCACAAACAGATAAATAGAGAGACCTCTGTCCACCATAGGTAAGGAGGTAATAAACTCGTCAAGCTAATGACGTAGAGTAATACTCGAGCACTAATCATGCATTCACCTTTTGATGAGACTTTCTCACTGACATAACAATCACAACATATCTATACAACCACCCGTCCAAATGCAAACTACCTACAACTCATGCCGATATACCTGTGCTCCTCTATCCCAAATGCTTATTGGTACCTATTGAAATCCGTTTCAAACTTTTATACTGTTTCTGCTGTCACCACCTCGAATTCCAGAGAGGCCATTTCATGCATTAACTACTCTCTGATTGAAAGATCCCTGCCCTACTACTGTCATCATTGTTCTTCTTTTCTCTCAGCTAATGACCTCTGATCCTGTCTATTCTGCTAAAAAAAAAAAAAAAAAAAAACTCTTCTGCACTTATTATATCTATTATAATCCTTCAAAAAATACCCATAATTATTTATAACATCTCAAACAAATCTCCTCCTTTCGAACATATAACGTATCTCCTTCAGCTGCTCCTCATAGCTTAGTCTATCTTGGCCTGGAATCAATTTAGTAGCCAAATGCTGTACCCTCTATATGGCACCTATGTCATACTCATAGTTATCAACAATGCGAGAAGAAAAGGAGTTAGGATGGAAAGGATCCGTGGCCTGATGGGGGGACGGTGGGTTTTTGAGGGGACCGGGAAGGGAGTGGGTGCCCCTCCTCCCACGGTAGAGAATTTTTGTAATTTTAACCTTAAATTGGACAATTAATTCTAAGTCTCTTTATACAAAATAAAAGTAAAATTATCATGCTTTCCTGATGATTTTAAGTTTTTATTTATTTATTTATTTATTTTAACTCCTGAATATGTTTTGAACTTTACATTGCATCACATATTGTTATGGCACCGGAGTTCAGGGGGTTCCTCGGACTTGCTCCCTGATCTCTGGACCTGAGGCCACCAAGTCACGCACAATCCGCGGCCCGATGGGTTGTTAAGTAACCGCAGATGTCTGTTGGGATAATCAGGCATAACAGGGTCCTCTCACCTTTATGACATGTTACCTGTTGGTGACCTAACGACCTCAGCTGAGGACCACACCCTCAGCATTCACCCAGCTTCCAACTACGATTACCACGATGTCTGAGCAAAACATTAGTGAATGCTGGCTAAACACTACCGAAGCAAAACATTGGGGCAGCACTCCTGTTTATCCAGTACGTACACACCATGTTGGATCGATGGACGAAAGGACGAGAACGAAGCAGATGGAAAATGTGCAGCTATTATTTATTTACAAAGCAATGGTGAATAGCATTTTATTTACAGCTCTTTATTCACCAAGCCAAATCAAATGCCATTTATATACAGCAAATGCAAGCAAAGTCAAAAGACACAAAAGAGCAGACTTATCCTAGCATGTATTCTTATCCAATGTTAACACACACAGAGACAAGGTACCTGCATTCATTCCATGAAGAAGAAGAAGAAAAGAATAATAGAAAGAGGTAGTTTGGAGTACGACTCCTCATTTACCTCACCAAAATAGGTGGGGTTGGGTCGAGCCAAATAATATAGGTGGGGCGCGGGGGTGGGGGGAGGGGTTAATGATGTTTTGATATGAGGGCGATGGAGTGTGAATGCGGTGACAGGAATATGTGGTGGTGCCATGTGGCACGCTAGTGTCTCTGTGGTGTCACTGTGCCTTCGCCTTTCGTCCACTTGCCTCTCTCTGGACTGTCATGTATACAGACGTTTACAGACTTCATTGCACACCTCAAAAAACTGTCACATCTGTGTGAGTTTGGGGACACGATCGATGACATGTTTCGTGATTTGCTGGTGGTTGGCATGTCCGATGACCGCACTCGTAGACGCCTGCTTGCTGAGAGAAGACTGACGTTCCAAAATGCCAGAGACACCGCCATTTCCATGGAAAGTGCTGAACGCAACGCTACAAGCATCGGTGCCACTCGCTCATCTGGTACCAGCCCTGCTGTGAATCGGTTGGATCATGTTCAGCCACAACGTTGGAACAAGGCTCCTCGTCAGAAGCCAGTGCAGTCTCAAACCCACAACAACTGTTTTCGGTGCAACGGAAAGCACCCTCCGGAGACGTGTCGGTTCAAAGATGCCACCTGCTATTTCTGTTCGAAAACTGGCCATATTGCTCCAGCTTGCATCACTCGCAAATCGGGAAAAGGAAAAGCTGCTGACAAGATTCATCAGTTTATCGGTTCGGAGGAACCCGAGCTTGACCAGGTGAGCTCTGTTTCCGACAACTCAGAATCGTATGACCTGCTTCATATTGATTCTCACCATAGGCGGGACCCTCTTCTTGCCAATGTTGTCGTCAACAATCGACCATTGCAAATGGAGGTCGACACTGGTGCGGCCGTCTCGCTCATCAGCCATGCTGTTTTCACAAACCTGTGGAGTGATGCTGACCGACCCCATCTGAAACCTACTACCTATGGACTCTCCACCTATACAGGTGAGAAGATTGTTCCCTGCGGTACATGTGATGTCACGGTGGGCTACGATAACCGTGAGTTTCACCTACCCCTGATCGTCATTCCTGGAAAGGGCCCTTCCTTACTCGGCAGGAACTGGTTGAGCATAATTCGACTGAAGTGGGAAAGCATTCATCAACTCCGGGCAGCCAACGTTTCTCCTACCGCAGCATACACACTCAAAAATGTGCTGGATACGTACCCGGATGTCTTCAAGGATGAGCTTGGAACCTTGAAAGGACATACGGCTAAACTCAGGGTTGACCGGGATGCCAATCCTATATTTTGCAGGGCTCGCCCAGTCCCTTTCGCCCTGCGTGAGCGGATTGACAAGGAACTGGATCATCTTGAAAATCTGGGGATCATCGAGCAAATCCAGTATGCCGAATGGGCGGCGCCCATCGTTCCGGTCATAAAATCGGACCAGTCCATCCGCATATGTGGAGATTATAAAATGACCGTGAACAGGTGTTCTTCATTGGATAAATATCCAATCCCGAGGATCGAAGACCTCTATGCTCGTCTCACGGGAGGCAAGACTTTTACGAAACTCGATCTCAAATCCGCCTATCTACAGCTCTGCTTGGACGAGAATTCGAAACAGTATCTTACCATCAACATGCATCGTGGGTTGTATAGGTACCACCGACTTAGTTTTGGAGTGAAATCTGCACCTGGAATTTATCAGCGTGTCATGGACAGTTTGTTTGCCGCCGAACGCAACGTCGTTTGTTACCAGGATGATATTCTGGTTACTGGTCGTACGGACGCGGAACATCTACAGAACCTGGAGAGAGTTCTGAAGAAGATTTCGGACTCCGGCCTACGTTTGCGTCGAGACAAGTGCAAGTTTATGGTGCCATCAGTCACGTACCTGGGTCATACGATTGATGCCGAGGGTCTACACCCGACAGATGAGAAAGTCCGAGCTATCAAGGATGCTCCTTCTCCACGAGATGTGACCGAATTGAAGTCATACCTCGGTTTGCTTCAGTTCTATGGTCGTTACATCCCGAATGTGACCGACGTTTTGGGCCCCCTTTATCGGCTTTTGAGGAAAGGAGTCTCCTGGAGCTGGGGGTCTACTGAACAATCAGCATTCCAGACCTCTAAGGATCTGCTCAAATCGTCCAATGTTCTCGTTCATTTTGATCCAGAGAAGGATCTTGTGCTGACATGCGATGCCTGTCGGTATGGAGTGGGGAGTGTATTATCGCACGTGATGCCTGATGGTACGGAAAGACCGGTTGCATTTGCATCCAGAACGTTGTCCCCGGCAGAGAAAAACTATTCCCAACTTGACAAGGAAGGATTGGGAATCGTTTTCGGCGTCGGCAAATTTTGCCAGTACCTTCTTGGACATCATTTCACGATTCGCACTGATCACAAGCCGCTGATCAGTCTGTTTGGTCCAACTAAGGCGACATCTGACACACTACCGCCCAGGATCATCCGCTGGTCCCTGTTTCTCGCTGCTTATGACTACACCATATGTTATAAGCCCGGTTCGTCTATCACAAATGCAGATGCCATGAGTCGGTTACCCCTTCCAGAATCCGTTGATGATTCGCCTACACCAGGATCCATTATCGCACTGATGGATCATCTGGAAGATTGTGCTGTCGATTCCGGCCAGATCCGCACTCATACTCGACGAGACCCCGTTCTGTCCAGAACTGTCCAGGCTGTACAGCTTGGATGGCATTTGCTACCTGAGGGTGACCCAGATTTTGCGGCTTTTAAAGCACGTAAAAACGAACTCAGCGTGGAAAATGGTTGCCTACTCTGGGGATGTCGTGTTGTGATCCCGAAAAATCTGCGTTCCAGGGTCATGGATGAAATCCATGACTGTCACCCCGGGATTGTGAAGATGAAGTCACTCGCCAGAAACTATGTGTGGTGGCCGAATCTTGATGCTGATATCGAACATCATGTTCGACATTGTTACCCCTGCCAGAGCACCCGGAATACACCTGCGAAAGCGCCACTGCATCCCTGGGAATGGCCCAGCGAACCGTGGCATCGCCTACATCTCGATTATGCCGGGCCTATTAACGGCAGCATGATTCTAATAATTACGGACGCGCACACAAAATGGATTGATGCCTATGTGACGCGTGGTACTACGTCAGCCATTGTCATCGAAAGACTCAGACGCTGTTTCGCCACTCATGGTCTGCCCAGGATGATCGTGAGTGATAACGGTTCGTGTTTTTCCAGTACCGAGTTTGCCAAGTTCACACGTCGGAACGGCATCAAACATAAGTTTGTCAGCCCACATCACCAGGCTTCAAATGGCTTGGCCGAACGATCCGTGGGAATCATCAAATCCGGATTGCAGAAACTTCAGGAGGGAACCCTGGAAACAAAGCTGTCTTGTCTCCTGTTCAAATACTGCATCACGCCACAATCAACAACCGGTGCAGCTCCGTCTGAGTTATTGATGAAACGACACTTGAGATCGACACTTGACAATCTCAAACCAGACATATCATCAAATGTTTATCAGAGCCAGCTTAATCAAAAGTTGGTGCACGATAAGACGTCCAACAGTCGATGTATCAACATTGGAGATCCAGTGTTTGCCCGAAATTTTGGTGCAGGTGCGACGTGGCTACCGGGAGACATCATCGAGAAGCCAGGTCCACTGTCCAGTGTGATTCGCCTGCAGGACGGCCGCGAAATTCGTCGACATCAGGACCACATAACCTACCGTCACTGTGAGTCGATGGAGCCTGTAGCATCGTCAGTCAGGACAACAGTTCGACCCGCCACTGCCGGAGATCGGCGTGGCCGCTCCAGCCGGCTCGGATGCCCCGAAAACCTCTGCAAACGCTACACCCTTCGTGGAGACCAAAGGAATCACCTCGGACTCTGTATCCACTGGTACACCGCGACCCAAAGGAATCACCTCGGACTCTGTATCCACTGGTACACCGCGACGCTCAATGCGTGAGAGAAAAGCACCCGACCGGTTGAATCTTTGAAAATGTTTTTTTTTCACGTTGACACATGTTCTATTTTCACGTATTTTCATTATTCTCATAACCGTTTGCACACATATTTTCACATGGTTTGGAAATGTTGCTTTTGAAATGTCAATTCTGGAAATCTAGCACGTATTGCTCTTGGTAATTTTGGACTTAAAGGGGAGGATGTCATGTATGCAGTGCAAATGTTCACCATTGTATCCCTACACCGGGACCGGGTTGTATCCCTACGCCAGAGCTCGGATGGCGCTGCTGTGAATCGGGCCTTGATCGGCAGAGTGAATAAACGCGTACGACAATTGATCGCAGTTTGTCGAGATACTTTACATGGACCCAGTGTAGCTTGTCCTGGACCAACACTGCCCAGCATAGCTTGTTCCGGTGGGCGAACCTTCGAGCAGGTCGCACTCGTAATGAGGTGTCCCTGACGTACACACAATGGCCATGAGCCAAGCCATGCCCTAAGTCCCAGATCCGCTGCACACACAAACGTGTTTCAGATCAGTGCAGCCTTTTCCCATTGGTGCACGTCCAGCAAGAGGCAGATCCTGCAATGCAGCTGGTGGAAAATCCCATCTTCCTGAGGAGGCTTTCAACAAAGCCCCCGCCCGCCCCTCCCCTCCCCTCTGCGAAGTGGTGGAGGAAAGCCTCTGCCTCTCCCCTTTGCACGCGATTGGTCCTTTGTACAGTACGTATATCAAGCGACTCATCACTCAGCTTCATGGACAGTACGTAGCATGTTTGAAAAGCTTTCAGGCCCCCTGTACAGTACTTGGCGTGCTTCAAAGGTCTGGCCTTCATGCTGTCAACCATTTGACATGTTTGAAAATGCATTGTCCTGCTTGATGAATGTAAAGGTGCAGGGCAGTAAGATGGCCTATCTGGAGGATTATTACTAATAAAATTAATTGTTACTTGTGTGGGGCTCGATTGCCGGCACGAGTTTAGACGGAGGTTAATCTTACTATAATTCACCAAATGTCCGTCTGTCTGTCTGTCTGTCCGTTCTAAGGTACTACAAAAACGGCTGAACCTATCGCAATGATATTTTGGGTGGGTAATCATGGGACCCCTTGGAGTAAAATAGGCTATGTTGTTTTTTCCAATTTTCCAATTTTCCAGTTTTTCCAAACACGATAGAATAATATTTACCGATATGAACAGTGATGTGGCTTTTGTTGAAATTATACGTACCAGGAGAGAGTAGATCGACTCCTGACGAACTCTTCCTATATAAACGTGCGGCTCTGAAGTAACACGGCAGCGTGTGCAAAGCGACTGAGAAACGGGTGTAGCGGCCGCTTCCGTGTTACAGATTCGGCGCGCACTCTTCACACATAAACGTGCGCCTGAGAAAGACGTGTAGCGGCCACTTCCGTTTTGCAGAATTCAATCTTTTTTTCAAAATTGCCGCCATGTACTGTTTAGATTTTGATGATTTGCGTGTGATATGATTTAACGGATGTTTATATGAATCGTTTGAAATAAAAAAAAGCCTTCAATTTCTGATATTTTGCCTTTTCATTTGGGCCTCCCAATTGAAGCTCCGTCCATATGGCGGGTACCGTTGCTCGTTGTCTATAATGAAAGAGTGAAGTGTCGGATGAATAGATGGATTTAAAGTGAGAACGAACCGATCATGGATTCAGATAACGAATTGATTGAGGATTGTTGGAATGAACCAATTGGGGATTGAAAGAAAGAGATAGTTGGAAATGGGGAGACATCACACTGGAATACATGGACTATTCTAACAACAATGCATGCTCCCATTCCCGGACCCTTAGACAAGGGGCAAAGGTCTGTCTTTACACAGACTAAGAAATACCCATCTCGGTGTGCATGTGACTCGTGCACACGACTCGTGCACACGACTAATACAGCCCAGATGCGGTTCTCATTGGTACAATGTTTTGCTCTGAGTTATATCATGTCAGCCAACCAATGAGAAACGTCCTACATTTTGCGGGTTAATAATGCTTGTGAATAGGACAGAATTTCTCATTTGCTGCCGGGTACGTTGAATAGTAGTTGTCGCCAATCAAATGCAATGAAATAACGTACGGATGAAGGAGTCCGGACTCCAGCAGAATACGGATAAAAGCATGGCAAGGCACAAACTCGTCCGAGAAGATGTTTATTCGTAAAACCAACTCGGGAACACTAAAAAGCCCGCTTATCGGGCTGCCTTATAAAGCAAAACCAAAAACCGAAACCGAAAGCCACACCTCTCAAGCGAGGCGTGCTTCGGTGGTCACGTGATCCACAGGTGTAGCTCATTATACCCGCACGCGTGGCACGCTTTGGCGGTCACGTGACCAGCCACTCTGGCGCCGTGGATCCCCGCCGGTGACGTCACTGGCTGGAGCAAAGAGATTCTGATGCCGGTCTTGCTTGGGGGACCCATGGGTTGCTACACACGCCCCCCCAGAATGGACTTGGTCCAGGGAGGTCAACCTGAGGGGGGTCCGGATGACCCGACCGAAACGACCCCTGGCCGGTCGCGCGGGGGGGGGGGGGCCGGTGTGGTGGTGGATGGTCGGACGGGGGGTGTAGTGGACGGGGGGCGGCCGCGCCGCGGTGGCAGAGCCAGCCGTGGCGGCTGGCCGACGTCCATGTGGGCCGGTTTGAGGCGGCCCAGCGAGATCCGGTCCGTCCGGCCGCCGATGCTGACGATGAAGGACTTGTTGTCCCGGCGTAGGACCCAGAAGGGTCCGTCCTAAGGTGGCCGGAGCGGCCCCCGGTGCGTGTCGTGGCGCACAAAGACGTACTCCGCCGTGCGGAGTGCTGGGGGGACGTAGGAGTGGGGGTCGCCGTGGCGGGACGTTGGCACCGGGGCGAAACGTTGGGCGGCCTCCTGAAAGTCCGTGCGCTGGCGCGCGGCGGACCAGGGGCTGGTGGCGTCGGGCACGAACTCGCCCGGGATGCGGAGAGTCTGGCCGTACACCAGCTCGGCGGTGGACGCCTGGAGGTCCTCCTTGGGGGCCGTGCGGAGGCCCAAAAGGACCCACGGGAGCCGGTCGGCCCACCCGTCGTCCTGGAGGCCGGCCATGAGTGCGGCCTTCATGGAGCGGTGAAACCGCTCACACAACGCGTTGGCTTGGGGGTGGTAGGCCGTGGTGCGGTGCAGTGCGACTCCCAACGAGCGGGCGACCGCGCCCCAAAGTTCGGACGTGAACTGTGGGCCGCGGTCGGACGAGATGTCCGCCGGTGCGCCGAAGCGCGCGACCCAGGTGGCGATGAACGCCTGCGCCACGTCGGCGGTGGTGGTGGAGGTGAGGGGCACGGCCTCCGGCCACCTGGTGGTCCTGTCCACCATCGTGAGCAGGTGGGTGAACCCCCGCGATGGGGGCAGGGGACCCACCAGGTCCACATGGACGTGGTCGAAACACCGCTCGGGCACGGTGAAAGGAGCCAAAGGAGCCAACGGAGCCAGGGTGTGACGGTGGACCTTGGCCCGCTGGCAGGCTGTGCAGGCGTTGGCCCAGTCGCGGATGTCTCGTCGCAACCCGTGCCAAACGAAGCGTGCCTACACCAGCTTCTGGGACGCCTTCCGGCCTGGGTGCGAGAGGTCGTGGAGGGAAGCGAAAATGTGGCGCCGCCAGGAGACCGGCACGACGGGGCGCGGTCGGCCCTGGGAGACGTCGCAAAGCAGGACCGTGCCCGCGAAGGGGACGTCAGCCAAGCGGAGGCCCGTGTCTGCCACCCTGAGCGCCTGCACCGTGCCGTCGGTGGTCTGGTCCGTCGCCATCAGGGCGAAATCCACGCCGAGGTGGACGGCGTTGGCGCCGGCCTGGGAAAGGCAGTCGGCCATGGTGTTGTCTTTCCCGGCGACGTGCCGGATGTCCGTGGTGTATTCCGACACGGCGGAGAGGTGGCACTGCTGGCGGGCCGACCACGGCGCCGTGACCTTGGCCATTGCGAAAATCAATGGCTTGTGGTCGACAAAGGCCGTGAATGGGCGGCCCTCCAGGAGGTGGCGAAAATGGCGGACGGCCAGGTACAGCCCGATGAGCTCGTGGTCGAACGTGCTGTACTTCAGCTCGTTGGGCAGGAGTTGCCGGCTGAAGAACGCGAGCGGCTGCCAGGCCCCATTCACCCATTGCTCATGGACCGCGCCCACGGCGTAGTCGGAGGCGTCCGTGGTGAGGGCGATGGGGGCATGGGGTACCGGGTGGGCCAGCAGCGTGGCGTTGGCGAGGGCCCGTTTGCGCCGGCAAAAGCCGCGTCCATGTCCGTGGACCAGATGACGTTGTGCTTCGCCGGCTGGCCTCGGAGGGCGGCGTACAAGGGCCGCATGAGTTGCGCCGCTCGGGGCACGAAGCGGTGGTAGAAGTTCACCATCCCGAGGAACTCCTGCAGCGCCTTGACGGAGCGGGGGCGCGGCAAAGCGGCGATGGCCTCGACTTTGGCCGGCAGCGGCACAGCGCCGTGCCGGGTGATGCGGTGGCCCAAAAGGTCGATCGTCGCCGCACCAAAGTGACATTTGGCCGTGTTGACAATCAGGCCGTGCTCGCTGAGGCGGCCGAAGAGCGTCCGGAGGTGGAGGAGGTGCTCGACTCTGGACGTGCTGGCGACGAGGATGTCGTCCAGGTAGGTGAAGAGGAACGGCAGGTTGCGCAGCACGCCGTCCATCAGGCGCTGGAACGCCTGCGCCGCGTTTTTGAGGCCGAAGGGCATCCGGAGGAACTCAAAGAGGCCGAAAGGTGTGATCACGGC
Source organism: Myxine glutinosa (assembly GCF_964187855.1). NCBI lineage: Eukaryota > Metazoa > Chordata > Myxini > Myxiniformes > Myxinidae > Myxine > Myxine glutinosa. The sequence continues at coordinate 35,607,771 of NC_136271.1, forward strand.
CGTCTTCGGGATGTCGGCCGGGCGGACGGGCACCTGGTGGTACCCCCGAATCAGGTCCACTTGAGAAAAAATGGTCCGCCCCGCCAACCGGGCGGAAAAATCCTGGATGTGCGGGACGGGGTACCTGTCGGGGGTAGTGGCATCGTTGAGGCGGCGGTAGTCGCCGCATGGCCGCCATCTGCCCCCCGGCTTCGGGACGATGTGCAACGGCGAGGCCCAGGCGCTGCTGGAGCGCCGTACGATGCCGAGGCGCTCCAGCGCCGTGAACTCGGCCTTGGCGACGGCGAGTTTGGCGGGGTCGAGACGGCGAGCCTGGGCGTACACCGGCGGGCCCGTAGTGGGGATGTGATGCTCGATGCCGTGCCTCACCGCGATGGCCGAAAACGTCGGCCGCGTGAGGGCCGGGAACTCCGCGAGGTGATGTGCGAAGTCGTCCGCCAATGGGAGGGCGCAGGAAAACTCGGTGGGTGCGGCTCGGCTCAAGGCGCATGCCAGGGAGCTGAAAGTCTCGGCGTTGACGAGACGCCGGCGTTTCACGTCTACCAGCAGCCCGTGGGCGCACAAGAAATCGGCCCCGAGCAAAGCCATGGGGATGTCCGCCGTCACGAACTCCCAGTGAAAGAGCTGGCTGCCGAAGCGGAGGGCGACGGTGCGTGGGCCGAAAGTGCGGATGGCGGAGCCGTTGGCCGCGACCAATGGGGGGGCCGCAGACGGCGGCCCGCCTGTCCTCCGACGAAGCAGGAATGACGCTCAGCTGGGCGCCGGTGTCGCAGAGGAAGTGCCGCCCCGACGCTCGGTCCGCGATGAACAGCAGGTTTCCGGAACGGCCGGCGTTCATTGCTGGGAGGGAACGCCGGCTCGCCCGTTTCCCGGGGTCGAACGTGCACGGGGGTCGGCATGATCGGGCCTGCCGCCCGAACCTGGCGTGGAAATAGCACCAGGCCGGGTCCGGCGGGGGCTCCGGTCGACGCGTCTGGACCGGGCGACGCGGCGTCGCCGCTGCCAGTCGTGCCGGCCCGGCGGTCTCCGGGAAGGAGACTGCGTCGCGGGCGTCGGGCGGGTGGGCGGGAAGGCTCCCGGCCGCCACCCCGACGAGCTGGCTCGCCGCTCCGGCGAGCTGGCTTGCCGAAGCGATCTTGTCGGCCTCCTTGGCGAGGTCGCGGGCGCTTATGATGGTCGTACCTGCCAGGGCGACCCGTACCGGGGCCGGGAGCTGGCGAAGAAAGAGCTCCTGAAACAGGAAATCCGAGGGGTGCTCGCCGAGCAACGCGAGCATGTAGTCCATGCACTCGGACGGGCGCGTATCGCCGAGCTCCGGTAGGTCGAGCAGGCGTCGTGCGCGCTCAGCCGGGGAAAGGGCGAACGCGCCCAGCAGAAGTGCCTTGATGGCGTCGTACTTGCCGTCAGCGGGCGGGTACTGGAGGAAGCTCAGGTAGCGGGCGGCGGTCGCGGAGCCGAGCGCGGCGACCACGTAATGGTAGCGGGTGGCGTCCTACGTGATGCCACGCAGGGCGAACTGGGAGTCCGCCTGCGCGAACCAGATGGCGGCATGTGCTTCCCAGAAGGTGGGCAGCTTGAGGGACACTGCGGTGTCCATTGCCGTGTTGCAAATTCGGGGTCACCAGTGAAGGAGTCCGGACTCCAGCAGAATACGGATAAAAGGATGGCAAGGCACAAACTCGTCCGAAAAGATGTTTATTCGTAAAACCAACTTGGGAACACTAAAAAGCCCGTTTATCGGGCTGCCTTATAAAGCAAAACCAAAAACCGAAACCGAAAGCCACGCCTCTCAAGCGAGGCGTGCTTCGGTGGTCACGTGATCCACAGGTGTAGCTCATTATACCCGCACGTGCGGCACGCTTTGGCGGTCACGTGACCAGCCACTCTGGCGCCGTGGATCCCCGCCGGTGAGCAAGGAGATTCTGATGCCGGTCTTGCTTGGGGGACCCATGGGTTGCTACACGGATATGATTTTTCGAAAGTTGTTGAAGTGTACAAAAATCGGTAGAGTTGGCCACTATATGTCGTTCCTGTGGCAACCAAAACTGAACACAACGTCTTTCACCCAAATCGTGTACATTGCCTTGGTAGAAATTATTGGAGGAGTGCATGAAGAATACTATTGGGATATAAATGAGAAATATGGCATAAATTCCTTTCCTGTTTCCACCAAGGAATTGCTGAAGGAACTAGAAAAGAAGGAAGTGACCATAAACCGTATTCAGGGTCTTGGGGATCGGCTTGTGCAAGAGGATCACCCAGCATGCTGCACCATTGAGGTAGTAGCACATGAACACTTAGGTAAACCATGCACGAGGTAAAGACATGTACAAACTTTGAAGCTTAAAGCAAATTATAACTATTGCAATGTTATGTATGTTACACCCAGAGTGCTTGCTTATTATTAATTAGGCCCACAGTTAGGTAGAACAGGGAAGGGAATGAGCTAACAACAAAAGAGCTGACAGAGGGGAAGGAAATAGTATCTTCCAGATAAGAGGATCTTGTTTGGTTGTGGTTAATGGGGTGTAAAATATTCTGGGCAAGTATGGGAAAATGACATGAGAAGGCGGTGCACCTGTTAGTAGCACCGGAGAGCCTCATGAAGGGAGTTCCACAAATGGGAGAAAAGAGGATCAAAAGAGCTGAGGTGTGTGTAAAGCATGGATTTTGACAGTTGAACCAGGAAGAATGCATATACATCCTGGAATATTTGGGGGAGGACGGCGTCAGAGCTGAACAATCACACATTGACAAGTCAGAATAGTATTATTTGAATTTTGTTATTTCCACTGTCTATGTAACTTGTGTTATGGATACAGTTGTCATGATATTCCTATCTCCTATTTGAAGGCTTTCATGACAGCTTTGCAGACTCAGTGGAGCTGGATGATACAGCTGTGTCGCTGCATTGACACACAGCTGCAAGAGAACGCAACCTATCAGCAGGTAAATGCTCGTAGGACTGTTGTGTGGTGCTGCCGTGTACTGCCACTCATCTCCGTGTACTGCCACTCATCTTCGTGTACTGCCACTCATCTCCGTGTACTGCCACTCATCTCCGTGTGCTGCCACTCATCTTCGTGTACTGCCACTCATCTCCGTGTACTGCCACTCATCTCCGTGTACTGCCACTCATCTTCGTGTACTGCCACTCATCTTCGTGTACTGCCACTCATCTCCGTGTACTGCCACTCATCTTCGTGTACTGCCACTCATCTTCGTGTACTGCCACTCATCTTCATGTACTGCCACTCATCTTCGTGTACTGCCACTCATCTTCGTGTACTGCCACTCATCTTCGTGTACTGCCACTCATCTCCGTGTACTGCCACTCATCTCCGTGTACTGCCACTCATCTTCGTGTACTGCCACTCATCTTCATGTACTGCCACTCATCTTCATGTACTGCCACACATTTTTAATTAAAACTATCCGCTTCAAGAATATCGAAGGTCAACAGTTTGGCAGCATTGCTTTGAAAGTATAGTAGCACAATTTGAATAAGAGAGAGAGAGTGCATTCGCCTTTAATTAAGAAGTTTATGACATGGTGATGCCTGAAATTAATTATTTGTTTTCAGTTCTTCAACGATTCTGCCGGTGTTGAAGATGCACTCAAATCGCGGTACGAGTGCAACAGAGAGAGGTACAGCTGTGATAAATCGACGAGCATCACAAAACTGGAGAGTTTGCTGCAAGAGGCGTTGGTATATGCACAACACATTGGGCGGTGAAAGCTTGCATGTGGTTCATTTAAGGCAGGTCCTACCAATGTGAAAATGTGGGATGCGCATCAAACATTGTGTGCTTTGCACATGGAATTTCATAGTTTGCAGACTCGCAATTAACTTCTTTTTCCTGAACCAATGACAGTCTCCTATTGAAATCAATACGCGACTTTCACAATGACGTATGAATTGCGAATACCAAAGGTGTGTGTGTGTGTGTGTGTGTGTGTGTGTGTGTGTGTGTGTGTGTGTGTGTGTGTGTGTGTGTGTGTGTGTGTGTGTGTGTGTGTGTGTGTGTGTGTGTGTGTGTGTGTGTGTGTGTGTGTGTCCTTCATAAGGGTATAGGTTTTAAAGGATTTGAACCAGAGGACCCAAAAGACCCTGAGGACTCTGAAGACCCAAAAGAAGAGTAATTATGTTTCTTGCATTGGAATTGTAGACGGTGGCTTGCAAACCGAGCCTCAAGGTCGGTGTAGGAAGCGGTTTTTTTTTTATCACAACAATTACACGGCATAGGGAGGTGAACTTCGCTGAACATGACGTGCAAAGTGCGCAGAGTAAACCAAGTGTTCATTATGTCTGCAGGATGTCTAATAAATCAAGAAGATATAAGCACACCTGACACTAGACCCAGGCTTCAGACTTTGGCATGCTCACGCGGTTGCACCGTCAAATAAACTGTCCCATCTTGTCATTTGTGACGGGCTATATACTAGTATATATATATAAACACCATTGTCTATCTGTTGCTGTCTGTCTGCATTTGTTCCTTATGCATGGCCACATCATTTTAAGTTACAAACTCCAAACTTTGTGCGTGGGATAGCATATGCTATGTGGCCGCGGCCTCATGCGGCCTCATGCGGGGGTGTGGAGGGCCGGTTGGGGGGCATAAATTATCTAGGTAAATGTGTACGGTGTAGTGCCACCTGGTAGTAGTGGCGCCTGGCAGAGGGTATTACAATTTCAGAGGGTATTACAATTTCAATTTACACAGGTAAATTTGTCCTCCCTCCCTTCATCCCCCCCTCTCCAAAATGGAGGGACCTGTAAAAGTTCCCTCCCCTCCACCTCAAAAGATGTATATGCAGTATATTTCACCTCCTCCTACCACTCCCTTCTCCCACCACCTCTCCGCTTCGTTCCCCTCCTCTACTTCCCCTTCCCCTCCTCCCCCTTTCTCTCCTCCGACCAACCCCCACCCCTTCTGGCAGCAAGAGAAGTGACGACTAATTGGTCTATCAGCGAACCGATGGGTAGGCTCTTTTAGTTAGAAATAAAGCAATTCCTATCCCACTATATAGGCTCCACAGATCACACTTGTACAACAAGGTTAAAATGCAGGTGAGGACTTCCCTTTTTTCTACGATGTGCAGCGAGGACACAGGGTTCAATACAGCCCACTTTGGAAACCAGGTGCGAGACGAGGGCCAGGGACGAGTAGCTCCCAAGACGATCAAGGCCAAACAGAGCACGATGAAGATCGGTCATGAGAAGGCCAGGGATCAGCCTCCAAGCCTCGTGGACCCCTTCGTCATTTTTGAAACAAAGCCTGCTGGTTTGCTCTCCGACCTCTTTACTCTCCTCCAAAAAAACAGGGTGATCCCAGCCTGGGTCAATTACACCGAGACACAGCCACAATCAGTCTAAAACTCCTCCGTGAACCATTTGTTTGTGCCCCTTTCTCACAAGGCTTGTGGATCTCTCCAAAGACACACACACACACACACACACACACACACACGCACACCCTCTTCCTCCTCTTCATCTTTGGGTCTCTCTCCCCCATTCTCCAGTGAGGTCTCTCAAGTTATCTCCTTCCTCCTCCAAGGGAGGTTCTTCCTCATTCTCTTCTTTGTCCTGGACAGAGTTGTCCCCTATCTGTCCCAACAACGTGGTGGTCCCCATTAAAGAAAATTCACAATGTCTCTTCCTGCTCCACAGCATATTATGCCGCTATGGCTAACACACACTGGCCAGACAGATTGTGATGGCCTTTCACACATGTGACATGTATGCCTCTGTCATGGGAAATCCTCACATAGCCCCACCCACGAACAAGATGTGTTTATGCCCACAAAATTAATGTCTAACCTGTCTATAAATTACATACGCTTCCTCCTCAGCGTCACGTGTAACAAACTACTTACTCTGCCAGGTCCCTGTTACATGGCAGTCTAACCTACTTGAAACACAGACTATATTACACTTACCACAGTCTAGCTATGGATCCCTCCTTCCTTCCACGTAATAGTATACAGTATATAAAAAAACACATCTATACACGAACGGATGGTCACTTCTCCTTTTAGCAAGAGATGCAAAAATCGAGTATAATTTATTGTGGCTCCGGATCCAAACAAACAATATATTTTTGACAGTCCTCACAGCTCCTATAGTTTTAAATATCATAATTTTAAACTTGCTCTGTACATTCACATCTAATCCAGATACACAGTCCATTCACTGGTAGCGATCTGTCGGGGGTTTGTGTACTGCGTGCCCGTCCACTCGGGCTTTGCACCGCCCGCTCACATGGTCGCGAGTTTGCAGGATGAGCAGCCCTCCGTTTGTCGCGCTGAGAATGTTCTTCAAGTCTTTCATTGTGCGGAGGCATTGTAGCCCTTTCTCTCAGGTATTTTTGTGTCTCCGCTGACAAAGTCGCCGGAGGCATCATGTTTTTGGAATATCAGTATGTGAAAGGTTTTTGTTACCGTGATAACTTAAGAACGGCTGAAGGGAACCAAGTCAAACTTGGATGCAAGTTTGTAAAATGATGTAAAGATAAATGGATTGGATAATGGGGTCAAGAGATTAAAGGTCAGAGGTCCCGTTAGGTAAAAAAATGTGTTACCGAAACATTAGGTACAAACATAATTTTACCATGGTTACCGAAAACCAGTTGTCATGTCATTTAGTTTTTGAATGTTACAATCTCTGGCTAACATTATGAAAGTAGGCCAATGTATAGTGGTTATCTGACCAAATTCCTTTCCAGGATATTTCCAGGAGTGCGATTAGTAGAGAGAAGATAATGCCTTAGAAAAATGACTTCCCTACAAGGAAGTTAAATGCAGGAGGAGTTATATTAGGCCCATCAAGCCTGTGCAATGGCTGCCAATCTATGGGTGTTCATCTGGGTCCTTTGTAAATGCTAACCATCAAGCAAGGAAGCAGCACGTACTAATTTAAAAGTTTTACGTATGACTATATGACTCTTTCATGTTTGAACCGCTGACATCCCAGACTCAGAGCAGATACTTTAACCATTATGCCACAGTCATTACTTTAAAGATTATGGTTTTGTTTTGTTTTCCCTTCATTGTCAGGCTGAGAAAGAGAAGTTTGTGGAGTACAAGCGCACTATTTCGAACATTGCAAGTCGGGCAAAGCACGTGGTGCAGCTTAAACCACGAAGTCTGGCACACCCAGTGCGGGAAAGCCTGCCCATCATCACCCTCTGTGAGTTCAAGACTGATGAGGTATGGGAAGTCCGACTGACTTGCAAGATCACCTTAAATGTATCCTCAATTGTTTGTGAGGTGATGGATCTCCCTTGACCTCTCCCACCCACCTTTGGCGATATCCATCTATCTTCAGGTTACCCTCCAGCGAGACGACCATTGTATCCTGAAAGACAACTCTCAGCGCATTAAATGGCAGGTTGTGGGGCCTGGAGGTTGCACGATCAACCCTTTGTCCATCTGTTTCATCATTCCTCCACTAAACAAAGAAGCAATCGACTATGCCAACAGGTGCCATTCTGTTTCACTTCCTTCTCAACCCAAGGTTCTGCTCTAAACAGTTAAGTTTTTAACCATTCTCTGAAGATGTACATGGAGCCTTCTCTGAAGGTGGTTTGTGTTCTTGAGCCGAAACTTACTACAAATGCTAAATGGACAGAATCTGCTTTTATTGGTTGTATTGTGCAGCCACTGGTGTTTGTGTAAAGGTTGTGTTTGTGCCTAGGATCGAGCATCTGTATGACGCTGTCACATCGCTGTGGTTCCACGTGATCGTTTGTTTACGATGTGTACTTTCTTGGCGCTGTTTGCTTCGTGACATGGAGATAATCCGCTCCTGGAGTCTCCAGCAGGTAGTAACTGGCTTGTCGACTGCACGGACATGATCTTTTGGTGCAGGAGGTCTAGATCATGTCCCTCAACCTCAATGTGCTACTAGAGTGGCATCTACATATTGCATATTGAGTATGCAAGGGATTATGGGTGGAGAAATAGTTATTTGAGAAAAATAAGGAAATGGGCATGTATGGTACTGGAAGACATACAAGATAAAGTAGAGGGGAGTTAAGGTAGAGGCAGGATTGGAAATTTCTAAGATATATTTGTTGGACTGTTACTCTAACATTCTTACATGCATCATACGTAGATAACGTCGAGGATTACTTTGTTGGTCAATCACTTTACATGTTAGATTCTGCCCCTACTTTTCTTAAGGTTTCGTAAGGTTTTCTTAAGGTTTTCTTAAGGTTTTCTTAAGGTTTTCTTAAGGTTTTCTTACGGTTTTCTTACGGTTTTCTTATGGTTTTCTTACGGGTTTCTTAAGAGATGGGACACATCCTTCAAAGGAAACTAAAGTCTAACCTCTTAATAGCTGAGAATTGCTCAATTAAGCAATAAAAAAGTTTCACTTATACTATTATGTGGGGGAAAAGATCCACCCTTAAACAAAAAAAAAACATCCTGTGAACTTTCCATTAATTCCTGTGGAGGCAGCCATGTCTTGTCTTTATAAAGTCCCGATTGGCTCCAGGTGAGGACTTAACTGGGAGTTTTCCACCTCTACAGCCCCCATGCTACAGTAAGTATGAGCATTTGATGGCAACAATGGATCGCTGCTACGAGACCTTTATTACCACAAGCCAAGAGTCGCGTTTGTTCACGAGCGCCGAGCTTGCTCAGGTACGGCAGGAGTACGCGCAGTGCATGGAGTTCGGCGATGGATTGCATAGGCTACATCAAGAACAGAGTGCGTGCCCGGGATCTCCCACATTGCTTGCAATGGCGACCCCACAACCAGGGATCTGCATGCCCGGCACCCACATGGCACGAGCAGGTACTTGCAGATTGACAATTCTATCATTGTGTAACTACTGTGAGAGTGGGGGAGTAATGGTGCCACTTTACGTTTGTGTGTTTAAGGACCTTATCTCGACATGGTTGTATATTTGACGATTTCTTATCATTACTCCTATTATGTGCTTTTCTGAACTACAGCGGGTTAAACCACACAAGGCCTCACAAATATATGTTTCAAGGTTTGAAATGTCATGCTTGGCAATGAAAGGTAAAACGGAGCTGTTATTGAGCACATAACCTGCGACGTTTCAAGTGGAAGTTTGTAAAGACCAGCGTGTGCTAACCTTGTATGTCCACATGGCTGTGCCAGCATGCCATCCTTGTGTCCACGTGGGAGCTGGGCACGACACGCACGCTGAACTGGCACGGCAGGTCACTCGCCTGGAGGAACAGCTGGCAGAACTGGTGCAGTTACCACTCAGAGACCACAGCCCAGTTGGACACAGCGAGGAACGTCTCGCTTTGTATCAGGTCTGTTTGTCAGGGCCAAAGCTAAAAATGCTGGCTTGCACAATTTGTCTGCAAGGTTGTAGATTTTGTTTAATTCTTTGGATAGATCTCAGTGCATCTGTGGCTAACACTCGGATCACTTTCTGGTTCGATTATAGTCTGAGTGGCAAGCAAATGTTAGCTTTTTGTGTTCCATTGCAATATGTCAAAGGCCTATGTTGCTTTTTAAAAATCTCCATTATTTTGTGCATGCCATTTTTTTTGACCATTTGCCACAGAACATTCCTCAATTAAATTGTTGTAATTTTGATGTTTTATGCCTCCACTCACCAAGTTTCCAGAGGCATTATGTTTTTGGGTTGTCCGTCCGACCGTGCGTCCGCGATAACCTAAGAACAGCTGAAGGGATCATAGTCAAACTTGGTACCGGTATTATAATGAGGTAAAGATGAACTGATTAGACTTTGGGGTCATGAGGTCAAAGGTCAGAGGTCACGTTAGGTAAAAATTCTGTTACCGCACTAACTTGTGAACCAGTGATGGGATTTTGACCAAACTTGGTACAAGTATATATTATGATGCAAAGATGAACTGATTAGATTTCTGCATCAAGAGGCCAAAGGTCATGTCAGGTAAAAATGTGATACATGAGAACAGCTGAAGGGATCATAGTCGAACTTGGTACCGGTGTTATAATGAGGTAAATATGAACTGATTCAATTTTGGGGTCACAAGGTCAAAGGTCAGAGGTCATGTTAGGTAAAAATTCTGTTACCGCACTAACTTGTGAACCACTGATGGGATTTTGACCAAACTTGGTACAAGTATATATTATGATGCAAAACAACAACAACAACAACAACAGGCATTTTAAGACCATTTTCCCTGCAAGAGCGGGGGTTAGCCTTGCGGTCCCCATGACAATCTTCTCCATTTTGCCCTATTTTCTGCATCTCCCCTTGTTAACCCCTTTGCCCGTATTTCTTCTTCGACCATCTTTAGCCAAGTCGTTCTCGGTCTTCCCCGTCGTCTATTTCCTTCTACATTCATTTCCATCACTCTTCTCAACCAGTCACTTTCAACCTTCCTCAACACATGACCAAATCATCTCAACCTGTTCCTCTTCACAGCATCCATCACAGGCTCTATTCCCATCATCTTTCGCAATTCATCATTTGTCTTCCTCTCTCTCAACGATACTCCACACATCCACCGAACCATTCGCATTTCCACCCTTTCCAGCCTTCGTTGCTGCTCTACGTTCATTACCCAACTTCACTCCCAACAGACTATCTTTCATAGACATCCAACCACTTTCAAGCTCAACCACATCATCCTCTACCCTACTCAGCCTCTCTTTTAATGCCTCCCTCACTGTCACCTCTTTCAACCTCCACACCTTCATTCTCGGTTGGTACTTCACCCGCCGAGCTCTCTTCGCACCTTTCACCCTTATATATTATGATGCAAAGATGAACTGATTAGATTTCGGCATCAAGAGGCCAAAGGTCAGAGGTCATGTCAGGTAAAAATGTGATACTTGAGAACAGCTGAAGGGATTTAAATCAAACTTGGTACAAGTATGTATAATGTAATAATGTGGCGGAGGCATATCGGTTGACGTCATGACGTATCATGTCTAGTTTTGTATTACTGTATGGCAATCCCTTGTGTCACTCAGCGGTTGCTACCCTCATACTCATGCTCTATTCCCAACGTTTGCCGTCCTTAGAAGCTGCACAGTGACCTCGGCCAAATGCAGATACAAGTTAAAGCATTTGCACAGCAGTGTACATGGTGCATGGAAGACCACTCATGTGGTTCTGTGGCTAACCACATGGCAAACGACTCCGCCAATGACCACTCAAACGTTTGCAGTCTGCAGCAGCAAATGAACCGTGTGTGGCGACTCGCCGCATCATGCCATGATCAGTGAGCGCACAAAATACATTTAAATTTTTTACTTTTGCTCTTATGATGGGGTTGTATAAGACGTAATCACACAAATTATACATTTTAAAAGTGTATTAAACAAAAAAGACTCCTGTGTTCTTTTCTGCACCATCTTTGTCATGTCCTTTTTGGGAATGACTGAATTCAGTCTTCGAGCTGTGGACTCGTTGGTGCGGAGTGTGACCGATGTGGAGGCCTTGGTACTTCTGTACGAAGGGCGACTTGCGGACAGCATCAGTGCTCCCTCACACACTGCTGGGCTTCATTCCTACATTGCACTACTCAAGGTGTGCCTGATTGCTTGGTATGTTTAGATCCAATGCACGAGACGGCACAGTATTTCTGGCTTTGGAGTTTTAAATAATAACATTTGGTTGTGATGTTTGTTTGGAAGTTTTTGCAGAAATTCTTTTTTTCAGGTACGATTGTGTTGTCCTTCGTTGATTTGTGTTTGGGCATTTAAACGTTTTGTTTCTAGTTTGGTTTATAATTTGGATGATGAATATAGCAACATGTGGTTGAACCATTTTTACCAAATGGAACTCCAAACCTTGCTGCAGCAATGGCTTTCTGAGATGGAGCAGAAACGAAGAGCGCTTCGCCGTTCTTTAGAAGAGTCGCAACTGGCGGAGACTTCAGCAAGACGCCTCCAATCACTCGGCCTGAACTGTTCGGATGCATATGCATTCGGTAAGGGGGCTGGCCTACTAGCCGAGCGCTGGCAACAAGCTTTGGACCAACTTCGCTTCAGGTGAGTGTCTGTGTATCTCAATGGAGATGGTCTGGTGCCATCTTGTGTATTTACAGCCTCTTGGACATATATCCTCTGCGTTTTGGGCATATATCCTCTGCGTTTTGGGCATATATCCTCTGCGTTTTGGGCATATATCCTCTGCGTTTTGGGCATATATCCTCTGCGTTTTGGGCAAATATCCTCTACGTTTTGGGCATATATCCTCTGCGTTTTGGGCATATATCCTCTGCGTTTTGGGCATAAATCCTCTGCGTTTTGGGCATATATCCTCTGTGTTTTGGGCATATGTGCTCTGCGTTTTGGGTATATATCCTCTGCGTTTTGGGCATATATTCTCTGCGTTTTGGGTATATATCCTCTGCGTTTTGGGCATATATGCTCTGCGTTTTGGGCATATATTCTCTGCGTTTTGGGCATATATTCTCTGCGTTTTGGGTATATGTCCTCTGCATTTTGGGCATATGTGCTCTGCGTTTTGGGCATATGTGCTCTGCATTTTGGCCATATGATCCACCACGCGGTAACCCGGGTTGCCCCGTGATTTTTAATCATTTTACATAATGAATTGATCTATTTTAGGGGGAATGTAACCCGGGTTCACGTGATAGGAAAATCCTTTGTGTCCCGGGTTACCGCGTGGTGGATCATATGTGCTCTGCGTTTTGGGCATATATCTTCTGTGTTTTGGGCATATATCCTCTGGTGTTTTGGACATATATCCTCTGCGTTTGGGCATATATCCTCTGCGTTTTGAGCATATATCCTCTGTGTTTCTCTGCCTTACTTGTTATCCCCATGCTTTTTGAAAAAAAACCGGGGAGATATTGTAATCGGCTCTGTGTTTGTCTGTCTGTCCGTCCATCTGTCCGTCACACTATCCCCTCCTAAACGGTTGGGCAGAAATTCACCAAACGTGGTAGTTATGATCACCACATGGCAAGAAGGTGCAAGAGATCCCCCCCCCCCCCCCCCTTCCCCCTGGGGCCAGGTTAAAAGCTCAAATACAGAAAAATGCAATTACGGGCACATTTTAAAACATTTTTTTAAATGAAAGTTTGTATATGCAATCAACATTGGGGGAGACATGAAATATGTAATGATGATTTGGATTTGACCCCCATGCTCATGCTGCACGTGGTGGGACTTGTAGCCGCAGGGGTCAAAACGGGAAAATATATTTTTGTACTCAAAATTTGATATTGGGTCATTCTTGGTGGAACTTTTAAATATCTTTCAACTCTGCTTTAAATGGGAATCGTGCGGATTTATGATGGCGTGCTATTGATTTCGCTCTTGTTCACTTTGTGTGGTGGTCTTTGACGATTACTATTGGAGTAACAATTCGTCTTTCTTCTATCCTCTCTTTCTCTGCCTTTACTTACATTTGAACTTCATCAATTTTTTTTTTTTAATCTTGTATCTTCCATTGTTTTTTATTCCCTTGCCAATAAATAGTTTGTGTGCTTATTTTGCTTGCTTGTTACCTCTGTCACCGAAGGTGGACGGAGGTTATGTTTTCGCGTCTGTTTGTCTGCCTGTCTTATTTGTCAGTGAGCAGAATATCTCAAAAAGTTGTGGATGCATTTGGACAAATTTGATGGACAGGTTGGGTGTACCCACTTCTGGTAATCGGGTGTACCCACTTCTGGTAATCGACGGCAATCGGCCTGCTTTTTGAACCGGTCAAATTTGCACCATTTGCTCATCTTGGTGGAACATATGTAAGCTTGCATCGGTTTTCTCACCTTTCATTTGAAAAACTATTAACCATAACTTACGAGGCATTCCACTCGAACCATGTCTGCTCTTTACATGGAATCAGTTTGCAAATGAGTTTGACTTTGCTGTTCCATGCCAATTCAGGATTTATCACTTTTATTGTGAGAAATACGATAGCGTATTTAAAATGTACTTTATTGCTACATTATTTAAAAGTTGCCTTTCAGTTTAACTTCAAGATATATGATTTATGATACATTGCGTAAGCTTTCTTTTGTTTCTTGGTTGTCATTAGCAGGTCTGTGGCCTTTAAGTCCAAAAAGGTGCTGTGCAAGACCGGTATGGTCTTGTGGTAAAATCATGTGATCATGACGCACTGCCCCTTTTGTATAGTGTTCCATGGCACTGCCCTGGGGAAATCTCTCTTCCTCAAGACTCGGTTTTCACCCCTGTGTCTGTTTGACTGTGTACAGGACATCTCAAAAAGTTATGGACGGATTCAGACGAAACTTGGTGGACGAGTTGGCTGTGCGACACAGACGAATCAATTCGATTTTGGTGAAGATCCGAATCAGGATCCGGATATGAGAATTATTTTAAAATAACAAGTGATTCTTCACCATTTAGTGATAGGGCCAAAAACGATTTTTTTTTTTTTTTTTTTTTTTTTTTTTTTTTTTTTTTTTTTTTTATACAAGGTCGAGGCTCGTGAAAGAGCGAACATTAATCACACAGAAAGACAAACCGACACATAAAACATATAACATAGGGAGCGGTAGACAAGATGGGGAGAGAGGGGGAAGGACACAAACACAACATTTGAGAGCAGGGACCGAGAGACATGGAGACATCGAGAGATCTGAGAGAGGGCGAGGGCTTTGGGGGGGGGGGGCGTGGGAAGGGGGCGGTGGGAGAGGTATAAAACATATGGACACTGCCAGGACTTCCAGGAAAGAAGTTGGAATTCCAAACAAGGTGGATCTGGGGTGAATTAGCGGGGGTAGAAAAGATCAAGGTTTTGGATGGGGGAAGATAAGAGATGGTGGTGAACAGCTGTTTTAAAGACCTGGAGGGAGGAGTGGGATTGAAGGGAGTGAGGGAGTTTGTTCCAGAGGCGGGAGAAAAGAGGAATGAAAGAGTGAAGGTGAGCAGAGAGCCGAGATTTCGGCAGTTTAACCATCAGAGGGTTGCTGGCAGATCTTGTGCGACCTGTAGGAATATTTGGGGGACAGAGCACAGAGAGAGCTGGGGGTGCAAGGCCGGAGAGGAGTCGGTAGAAGACAGAAAGACCACCTACCTGCCTGCGGTGAGTGAGTGAAAGGCCCTCAGAGATAGCTTCATCGCGGGAGATTCCAATAATTCTGAAAGCTTTGGTTTCAACAGCGTGAAGCCGAGCTAGGTGTGAGGCAGGAGCACCGGCCCATAGGGGAGAACAGTATTCCATTGAGCTGCGGATGAAAGCCTTGTATGTGGTGAGGAGCTCAGGTGTGCCGAGGAAGGACTTCGCACGACGGAGGATGCCCAGTCGGCGACTGGCTTTGGAGGCCAGCTTGGAAATGTGGTTTTCCCAAGAAAGATCATGGCAGATAGTGAGACCCAAAATCTTGAGCGACAGAACTTCTTGGAGAGGATTGTTGAGAAAGTAGATGGGAGGGTTGTCCAGTCGATCTTTTCGGAGAGACATAGTAAGAGTGTGAGATTTGTCAGGATTGAAAGACATGTTCCACTTGTTTGACCAGTCTGTGATTTTGTCCAGGTCTTCAGAGAGTGAGGAGGCAGCAGACTGCCGATCTGAGGGAAGAGGAATGGAGCGGCAGAGAGTGGAGTCATCAGCAAAGAGATAGAGAGGATTTTCGAGAGAGTCAGAGAGATCATTGATGAAGACCAGAAAAAGCACGGGGCCCAGAACACTGCCTTGGGGAACTCCAGCCTGAACAGGAAGAGGAGATGAGAGAAACCCATTCAGGGCCACACGTTGACGACGACTAGAGAGGAAGTCCGCCAGCCATGCGTGGAGATTTCCATGGATACCAAAGGAGGAGAGTTTGGTGAGCAGAGCGGGGTGCCAGACCGTGTCGAAGGCACATGATATGTCGAGGGAGACAGCTCTAATTTCCTGTTTGGCATTGAGGACCTCCATCCATTGTTGAGACAGCAGAAGCAGCATGTCCAGAGTAGAGTGACCTGGTCTGAAACCAAATTGATGATCAGAGATCAAGCCATTGGAGAAGAGGAAAGATTTCATATCCGAAGCAATGATGGATTCCATGACTTTGCTGATAATTGGGAGAAGGCTGATTGGTCTGTAGTTGCTAGGATCTGTTTTTGCACCTTTTTTGTGCAAAGCGGTGATGTTGGCTGATTTCCAAGCAGATGGCAGTTGACCTTGAGCAAAAGAGAGGGTGAAGAGAACAGAGAGAGGGTGAGATAGAGCAGCAGAGCAGGATTTTAGGACCCGTGGGCTGATGCCGTCGGGTCCAGTTGCAGAATCAGAGTCGAGGGTTGACAGAAGCTTTTCCACCTTGTCAGGAGGAAAGGACACGGAGTCCAGGAGCAGCAGGGTACGACTGGGTATGGTGGGTACAGAGAGGGATGGGTTTGGGACACAAGATTTAGAGGCAAACACAGAGTTGAGGCATTCAGCTTTTTCACGTGCGGAGTCAGCTGTGTAGCCGTTTGAGGTAAGGGAGGGGATGGAGGGGGAACAAACACCAGAAACGGATTTGACCAGACGCCACCAGGATTTGGAAGAGGGAGACAGATAAGAGAGTTCGGTCTTGAGAACGGAGAGATATTGTTTCCTGGCTCTCCTGAGGGTGGACACACACTTGTTTCGGGCTTTGTGAAAGGAAATGAGATTTCCTTCCGTTGGATTTGCTTTCCAGGAGACGAAGGCAAGTTGTTTCTGGGCAACAGCCTCACCACAAGATTCTGTGTACCATGGACGGGAGGAAGGGTATGACAACTGAAGACGAGATGGGATAAATCTGTGCATGAGAGAGAGCAATTTACTTTGGAAGAATTCCCAGGATGAGTTGATGTCAGAGGTGGTAGAGATGGGAGACCAGTCCAGATGATTGATGGCTGCTTGAAGACCGTGCCAGTTGGCCTGAGTGAAATGCCAGACTCGTCGACGCTGAGCAGGCTCCCTGAGGATGGTCAGAGAGATGTCCACTTTAACAAGGACATGATCAGATGATCCGATCGGAGCAGAAGAAGAGCAGCAGACATTTTCAGGGAAGTTAGTCATAACCAAGTCCAGAAGAGAAGATGTTCCGTTGACTGAGATCCGGGTCGGGAAATTGACAGATTGTGTCAGTCCCAGTGAGTCGCAGAAGTCCTTTGCTGAGGAGCCATGGCTGGTGAGAGAGGTACCCACACCCAGCCAACTGGCATGATGACAGTTGAAATCACCACATATGAGGAAGAGAGAGTTGGGATGAGTAGATAGAAGTTGGTCCATATCATCAGACAGCGAGATGTAGATGGAGTCATCACTGTTTGGTGGACGGTACAACACACATATGAACAAGAGGTGGGAGCGAAGGGGAAGCCGTAGCCAGAGGTATTCCTGGGGGTGAGGTGGAGAGAGTGCAGTGCAGGGCGAGTGAGGAAGAGAGTTTTTGATAAAGATAGCAACCCCGCCTCCAGGACGAGGCTCAGGTCTATCATACCGGAGGAGGGAGTAGCCCGGGAGAGATACTATGGAATCAGAGACATCATAAAGGAGGAAAGTTTCTGTTAAGCAGATCACGTCTGGTTTGACAGAAGCAACCTGTATGGAGAGATCAGTTAAGTTTGAACGAAGGCCCCGGATGTTTGAGGTCCATACCGTTAATGAAGAGGAAGGGGGAGCATCAGATACAGAACAGGGGGGAGGAGGGGTAGGGTAAGATGTGGAGGAGGTGGAAGAGGTAGGGAGAGCTGTTGAAGGTGTGTCAGAGATTTCAGAATAGCTCGGAGAAAGGGAAGGATGGGGCGGACAAAAGGTTTGATGGTGATTGGGTGAGCCACAATGAGGTGTTATTTGAGGAGGGGGAAGAGCGAGGCAGAAGGTTGGGGGAGATGGAGGTGAGAGTTTGAAGGGGGAAGAAGCGGGGAGGACGCTTTGAGGAGGGGGAGTGAGAGGGGGGAAATTGAGAAGCAATGAGGGTGGGGAGATTTGAAGGGGAGGGGTGAGGGGGGAGTTTGGGAGGGAAGGGGCAAGGGGAGGGATTTGAAAGGGATGGGATATGGGGGAGATTTGGAGGGGAGGGGTGAGGCAGGAGTCTAGGAGGGGAGGGGCGAGGCGGCGTCTTGGCGGGGAGGGGTGAGGGGGTAGTTTAGGAGGGAGGGGGCAAGGGGGGAGATTTGAAAGGGATGGGTGATGGGGAAGATTTGGAGGGGAGGGGTGATGGGGAAGATTTGGAGGGGAGGGGTTATGGGGAAGATTTGGAGGGGAGGGGTGAGATTGGATTTTTGAAAGTGTACGATTTATGGGAAACGAACATTTATTGCAAAATGAGTTTCTTGTGACGTTCGAGTTAAAAATACGTTTAAGGACGCTGGATGGAGGATGGAGTGCAGGAGAGTTTAGGGAATGTAGAAAAAAGGCACTATAGGAGATGGATATTTTTTTTGGGATGAATTGATTTGGTGAGCAAGTCGAAAGCAGCCTTTTAAAGAAGAAGAAGAAAAAGGTGTTATAAAATATGACGGAATACATAACTTGAGGGGAAAGTGTAAACATTGAAGGTTAATGAGTGAAAACTATCTGGGGAAATGGGGGAGAAACACGTGGTCGAAGAACGAACGAACGAATAAGAATGAATAAACGAATGAGAACAGAGAAGGGAATTTTTTTTTATTTTTTTTTGAGTTGAGATTTACACAAGGAAGTAGGCTATGGGTGAAAAGACTGGGAATACAGAGAACGAAAGTTATTGGATCACAAAAGACGGACCGCTGAGAGAAAAACAAAGCCTCAAGGTTGTACAGTGCACACTGTACAAGGCCTCAAGACACGACACGGCAAACAGACGATCAATTTATGAAAGATAAACACCGAGAAACAACCAAAGTTGCACACAATAACTTCACACACCGAAAGATAAATACAGTTTCGACAAAATACAATTGTGAACAGACTTAGCTTCGAAAAACGTGGAGACCGTGTGGAGCTTCGAAAATCCCTGCCGCCGTCTCCAAGATCTCGCGAGATCTCAACTTAGATACATATAGCATGATATATAGCACAACTTAGATACATATAGCATGATATTTCAAAAAATTGTGGATGACTTTTTACAAAACTAGATGGTTGAGTTGGTGAGGTGACAAGAACAAGCCGATTAGGTTTTGGTTCAGGTCAGAATCGAAATCCGGCCTTTCAATGGGATACAAAATGTAAACTGTTCAGCCTGGCGGAGGTATACTCTCTACTGAGTGCCGTTCTAATTAATATGTGGGGTTATCTTTGTCAAGATTCAGAATCCCAGTTAAATCAGTAGAAACCCAGTACGTCAGTTTATATGGAAAGGTGCCCTGTCTTTATGTTGCTGGTGCTGAAAAGTACCAAAATTACCATTCGGAAAGGAGTACACCCTCTTCGCTTGGGATGGATGCTTTTCTGAGGCGTATGCACATGATCAGTGTTTGGTAACTGCGACATGCAGGTTACGCGAGGTGGAACGGCTTTGTCGCCTGCTCCGCCCGTACCGTCAGAGCTACGGCTGGCTAATCGAGTGGCTAGCACAAGCTGCTGGACATCAACAACGCATCCAAGCAGCACCTGCTCCTGATAGCAAATCTCTGGCAGTTCAGCTCACTCAGCAGAAGGTTCGTTGACTTCAATGGCCAGAAAATTTATGATTATATGTTGATCGTTTGCCACCAAACAGGTTGTGTAAACTAATAGCTTTCAGAAATCAAATTTAACTTGGTGTTTTTATGGAAGTGGACTCGAAGCAAAAGTGTTCCCATATTTGGTTAAAAGCTGCCTTTGGCCTTTAGTGGCCTTGTATTTATTACGTACGTATGGTAAGAGGGACTGCATGATGTGGTGCAGAAATGGTGCGCACAGGGACCAGGTGAGGGCAATGAGGTGGGTTTGCAAAAATGGGAATTACACTCTTTGTTTCCATATTGACATTTTATTTGTAGTAATTTTACCAAAATTGTTTTAAAATTTCAGGATTTATTTCAATGAAATGTTGATTCTGTTATTGGAAAGCTACTGTGTTGTTTCTTTTAAACATTTATTGATATCATATAGATTTGACTTGATCCTCACTGCACTCACTTGATATTCTTCCATATTATCCTCAGGCCTTGCTGTCGGAACTTGGGAAGAACAGAGCCAAGGTGGAAGAATGCCAGCACTATGCAGAAATTTGTGGAGATGCAGCGAAGGTGCTTTGTGTCTCTGTGCTCGCTGTCGACAAATTGTAGTACACTTTGACTTCCATGGCAACCACACACTGAACACATAAATAACATATCCTGTCATATACTACATACATCAAATACCATGTTAGCGGTTGCATTGGACTGTTGTGCTTTAGCATGTGTCATGTATTTTTTCCATGTTGTATGAACTGGATATAATCTACATGAATTAAGCCTTTTAAATCTTTTTTACTGAAAGAGCAAGATAGAACTGACAGTGAGACAAACATCAAGGGAATGAACAAACAGGAAAAGAGGAGGGGGAGAAACACAGGTAAAATGGTTGAGTTAGGAAAGGTCAATGGGGGTAATAAAGATTATGGGTCAGAATTGCGGATGACAAGAGACACTGCTTGCTTAAATTAGTGGAGGAAAGTGCGAGACAAAACACTCGTTTGACAAAAACACAAAACTCTGGAAGGTCGTTTTGTGGATGGGAGAAATGAGGAATAAAAGAGTTGCATTAAGCAGACAGCCTGGATTTTGGAAGTTTAACCAGGAGGGGTTACTGGAAGAATGGGTACATATTGGAGTTGTTGGGGAGGGCCAGAGCACTGAGAATGCAGAGGGAACAATATTGGAGAATAGAATGTAGAAAACAGGGAGACCACCTACCTGCCAGAGATGTGATAGCAACATACCTCGTGCTTCGGCCTCATCATGGGAGATTCCAAAAAATTTGAGTGCTTTGGATTACACAGAATCTAATAGAAACAGATGTCATGCTGATGCACAAACCCATAGCGAAGAGTAGTACTCCATTGAGCTACGGACAAAGGACTTTTCGACTGTTAGTCGCTGTTTCTGATTTTCCAAGGAAAGACAGATCAATGGAGGATGCTCATTCTGTGGCTGGCTTTGGAGGCCAGCTTTGCTATGTGATTTTCCCAGGAAACCTCATGGCTCATGGTGAGGTCTAGAAATTAAAGATACTGAACATCTTTCAGTGGATGTCCAAGGAAATAGGGGGGTTCATTGGACAATCATTCTGCGGCGATAGGGTGAGACTGACATTTTCCAAGATTGAAGGACATGCGCCATTCATCAGGCAAGAGTCGAATAATTTCCAGGTCAGCAGAGAGAGGGGCAGCAGCAGCTGTCTGCCTATCAGAGTGATGGGGGTACTGTACATTTTACAACACAATGTGGAGTTATCTGCCAAAAGGAAGAGAAGGTTTTCCAAAGCAATATAAAGGTCATTAACATAGACGAGGAACAAGACTTGGCCCAAAACAGTCTTGAGGAACTCCCACCCACCTCTAATAGGAGAGGGGAGGAATGGGATCCATTGACGACTATGCATTGACTGCATTAGTGGAATAAATCAGAAATGCAAGAATGAAGATGGCCTTCTATGCCACAGGCAGTGACCCTGGCAAGGAAATCAGGATACCAGACTGTGCAGAATGCCTGAGATATAACCAGAGAAACAAACGGTTCAAACCTATAGTTTGAGATTAAACCAGCTGTTGCTTGATGTAACATTGCTGTGCATTACCTTAAACAATCGTCTCATTGTACAAGGAGTACGAGACCGAGCTACAGTCTTTTCGTGCTGCTGTGGAGAACTTCCACTGCAAACCCCTGCTCTTACGACAACAGGAAGCACTCTCGGAAGTGGTCCTG
The DNA here is from genome assembly GCF_964187855.1 of Myxine glutinosa. Taxonomy (NCBI): domain Eukaryota; kingdom Metazoa; phylum Chordata; class Myxini; order Myxiniformes; family Myxinidae; genus Myxine; species Myxine glutinosa. Next base: position 35,629,528 of record NC_136271.1, read on the forward strand.
AAAGAGGTGTGTATGAGTACATTGTAGCTTTAGTTGTAGAGTACCTTGTAGCCCATTGGGCATTTTTAAAGTGTGTTACGTACTGAGTGTTAACCTCCTGGAGGGATCTAGCTGGACATTTTTGATGGTAGACCAGGCTAACCCTGGATGGAAACCTCAAGATTCACCATAAAATGATCTCCCCTATGCAACCATTAAATAATTAACCAAGACCAGGTTTTCTGTTCTGTGTCTGATGAAACTAGCTGTCTGTTGATGTAACATTGTTGTGCGTTAATTTAGTGTGCAGATATCCGCTCGCGCTACGGCAAGATGTTCTCCATGATGAGCCAGTACTCCTGCTGCATTGGCAACAAGTCAGGAAAACTTGAGGAGGATGAGGTGAGAGCCACATGATCTCTCAATGTTAGAATTTTGTATGTTTTTTAAATTTACTTTAAATAAAAACCTTCATTGATCAATTCACAGTCTAAATATATACCCGATCAACTGTCAGATTTATGGATTGACTTACCTCTAATCATCCAGATTCTAACATCGTTTTTCTTTGTCCTTGTGAGGTAGTTCCTGGTAGAAGCCGGGGAGATTGAGGTTTATCTACGGGAGATAATGGACTCTCTCAAACGGAAGTATTCCTGCAGCAAAGGAACAAGCATCACACGCTTGGAGGTGTTGCTGCAGGAGGGAAAGGTGGGAACCTGTCTGGATGCATATTGGTCAAATATATATCACATTTACCTCTTAAAATGAAGTTGGGGAAACAGAGGTGTAAACGTGTCACTCTTCATCATTGATGCATTCCATGACAGCAACCTCTTCTCAACCACCTTCCATTTTGTCCATCTTCCCTTTACTGCACCTGATTCACCATTTTCAAATGGTCCTCTCCTCTGTTGTTGGTTTCTTTCACGATTATTTCCTTCTTTCCTTTTTGTCAACCTTTTCCAGAAACACGTTTCCACCCAATTCCCTGTTTACTATTCTGGACAGAAGCAACAATTGGCTTCCCCCCCCCCCCCCCCCCCTTCTGTTTAAGGCCATTTTCCCTGCTGGAGCAGGGGTTAGCCTTGCGGGCCCCATCACGATCATCATGGTTTCCTTTTTGAGGCAATGTTTTTATGGCTAGATGCCCTTCCTGACGCCAACCCTTTAGTCGCCTCTTACGACACGCAGGGATACGGTGTACCTATTCTAAACCGGGGCACACACCGGCAAATCTTAAATAACTAGATCTCCTGTTTCTTTCACACTCACCAACATCATCTTCTTTACTGCTTTAGATTCAGAAAGTTGATGTCGATTCACTTAATGCTCAGAAAGTTGATGCATTTATCTAATAATATGGATCCCAAGCCAGGCCACAACAATACTTTGATTTTCTGAGCAGTTTTTTTCCACTATTAGAAGCTGCATTACAACCCTGAGTTCCGCTTTATGATGTAGAATTAGCGAAAGCCCATGGTAAAATACCACAATATCAACATACAGACTTGGCATTTAATATGGAATATTTTTTTTGTGGGGGTGAACTTACTTTTCAAGTTGTCTTAGAACCAAAAGTTCATTGGAATTATGTTGAAATTATTCTAGATTTTGTTAATGTGACCTTTAAAAGAAACAAAAACCACATTTGGCATTTCTTAACAAATAAATTGATCCTTGAAAGTGATGTAAACTGATATCGAACTCAATTCATGGACAGTACTGTGTTAAACTTCTGTACGTTTTCCAGAAGTATCTCTTTATTTTGCACATTAGCCAAATTTTTTTTAAACAAAAACAAAAGTTATATTACGACTGTAATTACGGACAGTAAAATTACAGTTCAGTACTTCGTGTAACCCCCACGAGCATTCAGGAGAGCACGTACACGTTGAGGCATGCTGTTCACGAGATTTGCCAAGGTTTGGACAGGAATCGCTTGCCATGCAGCGACAATAGCCTGCTGCAATTCACGCACATAGGTCGGCTGCTGGTCCAAGTGGTCGATTTGACGCGTTAATTCTGCCCACAAGTTCTCTATCGGATTCATATCCGGGGACATGGCAGGCCACTCCATATGCTCTATACCACGGTCAGCCAGAAACTGTTGGATCATGCGAGCACGATGAGGCCGTGCATTATCATCTTGGAAGACAAAGTTTCCTCGAAAGGCCGCACGAGCAAATGGAAGCAATGTTTCTTCCAGAATGGCCCTGTACTTGAACTGGTTCAGGTTTCCATTCAGAACAACCATGTCAGTTTTGCCCCCTGCATGAAAAGCAGCCCAAACGGTCACCCCACCACCTCCAGCTTGGACTCTTGGCACTACACAATCTTTGTTGTAGGCTTCATGCACTTGTCTGCGCACTCGGATGCGGCCATCTTGACGATAGACCAGAAATATAGACTCGTCACTGAAGATCACGTGATTCCAGTGTCCTGGCTGCCATTGACGGTGCTCTCTGGCCCACTGCAATCGGCGCTGGCGGTGTTGTCTGGTCAGGCGTGGCTTTCTCAGGGGACGCCTGGCACGATAGCCTGCTTGAACCAGTCGTTGGTTGACACGCCTTCTGGATACTGGCACATTTGTCAGTTGCTGCCACTCAGCCCTAAGCCGATTAGCTGACTTGGTACGGCCATTGCCGACTAACCGGTGCAGCTGGCGATCATCCCTCCAAGTGGTTCTGCGGGGACGTCCTGGCCTCGGTATTGGAGTAGGGACACCTCTCTGAGCATTTCGTTTCAGGATCTTTGACACCTGACCTTGAGTGATGCCATACTGCCGAGCAATAGCACGCTGTTTCATGCCGTAATTTCGTAAAGCCACCACTCCATGACAAACAGCATTGTCGAGTTGACGGACCATCTCCAGAGGAAGCGGCAATAACTTTTGGAGACGTGCAGCAGTTGTTTTCCACTAATACAGAAAGCAACAACCCTTGTATACCCGACTGTGAAGCCAATCATCAAATGCACCTGTCCGTACATTTTGCCACGCCACCTGTGATATAATCCTATTGTTGACTTCTTGCTGCGACAGACAATCAGTGACATGGTTCTTTTAACAAATAAATCACCAAAGTGTAAAAGAAACTCACCAGGTTGATATACTGAGTGAAGAAAGTAAACCCAAGTCAAGGAAAAAAAAATTCCATATTAAATGCCAAGTCTGTATAAAAGGAAGCCTTTATTCTTGCGCCACCTGAAGGAGCTCAAAATTGCAATCAGGGCGATTCAAATCATTCAGAGACCAAGTGACGAGTTCCTGCTTGTTTGACATTTCCATTCATCAAAAACATATTGCACAACACTGCACAACACGGTCTCCCAGCACCTGACACACATATTATAGAAATGCAACTGAGATTCGCACAGTGACTGCCAAATCTTGTATTTTGGTGAATTGAGTTACGGTTAAGGAACTTCCGCAGTTAAGGCTACACTTCCAGAGATCTGTCATTCTTTTACAATGGAGTTTCACCCCACTATATTTGATGAATATTACATATCCACATCGTTCCATTCATTAACAAGCACACCCAGAACTCGTGCCATACTTTACCAACGCAAAATAAATACATACCTTGACATAATCACATATTGATGGTGTACCATGCCTTACCCATATAATATACTGTACTGTATTCACAATACACCATGCCTTACCAACAACGTCCTTTCACATTGCAAAAGAGATTATTGTGAACCTTATTATCCCAGCTATATCCTTGGATGATATTTTTCATTCAATTTCACACACACCAGTAACACACACACACACACACACACACACACACACACACACACACACACACGCATCTGCACCACACACACTACACTGACGCACATGCAGCACACACAATATACCGACGCACCTGCAGCCCACACAATATACTGACACACGTCATTGTTCATTGTTCACGTCATTGTTCAACAATCTATTGTTTGTTCCTATTTCATTGTTGTATTATTTGTTATTTAAGTGTTGGTTGCCTCCTTGTACACAATACAGCCAGACATGTTATTCAGTTTACCTGAAAAAATACTATATTTTCACATTGCATACTGGAAAATTCAGCACTCAAACAATTAAAGAGAAAAGAATCGGAAACAGACAGCTGCCTCTATCACTCCAAAAAAACAAAAAACAAGTACAGATACATTCAAAGTACACCGCCCCCATGCCAAATAATTAAATACCCTACAGCGCGGCATTGCCCGGGCACCTCCGGCGCCGGGCAATACTGCAGTGCAGCTCATATAGACTTCATTGGGAGGGAGAGGTGTACAACAATTGACTGATTAATTGTATAATTAAAATCAATAAAAGATTATCACAAAATATTTTCTTAATCAATTGGCTAATGGCATAACTAAACCACAAGTGCTTCATCCGAAGATGTATCTTTTAGAAATGTAATTAAATAAGTCATTAATAAAAAATTAAATAATTAATTGATTAATGAATAAATAATTAGTCGATTAAATGATTAATCAATACATCAAAAATATCCTTTATAGCCACATCACTTGGTCACTGTCATGTCCAAATATTAGCTTCCTAGCTCAAAAGGTGCCTGAGATATTGGCCAAATGAGAAAGAAAATAAATAAATGATTAATAATGAAAATAAATAAATAATAATCATTAAAAAAATAAATTATTAATCAATTCGGTCATAGAACACATAAACCACCACCATTTCATCAGAATCTGTAACTTAAAAAAAAAAAAGTTAGTCATTAATCGAATAATTAAATAATTAATCCATTAATTGATAAATTGATTAATTAATAAATCAAAAATAGCCTTTGCAGCCAAATCACCTGGTCATTGGTATGTCCAAATATCAGCTTCCTAACTTAAAAGGTGCCTGAGTTAATGGTCAGAAGAGAAAGGAAATTTAATTCATTAAATAAGTACTTAATTAATCGCTAATAATCAAATAACTCCTCAATTAATTGATTAAACAAAAAAAAAAAATACTGTTTTTGACAAAGGACTTGCTCACTATTGTGCCGAAATTTCAGCTTCCTAGCTCAAAGGATGGCTGAGATATCGCCCAGATAACCAAGAAAACAAACAAACAAACAAGAAAGCAAGAAAACAACCAGAGTGAAAACTAAGTACCCCGTGCGTCATTGCCGAGCCCCCTTCGATGCCCGGCAGTGACATTTTGCAATGCCTGGAGATGGCATATGAAAGGAGCGGTGTACAAAAAAACATGTTTGAAGCAGAAACATGGTCACTGAACAATGTGCATATATAATACGTTGTGGTTATATAACTTGGATAGATTCCGATTATATTCAACAGAGGCCTGTACAAAAGCCCGTGACGCCGATCGGCTCCAACCTTTCGATATTTGATGATCCTTTTAACTGTCCCATTGGACGTTTTACATGGAAGGAAAAACTTATAGGGAGGGCATGGTAATTGTGAATATGACCGCTCCAAAGTCTTTGGCTTTGCCTTCGGCCAACATGGCGTGTGAATGATATCGTTAATGGGTGGGAAGAATGTTACACACAAATGTGTGTTGCACACACACAAATGAAACCAGCATATTATATGTCGATGTTGAGTCGTGTCAAATTCCAAAATCATCATATTTCTTAACAGCAAAGATATCATGGCATATTTCTTATTTTTATCCGATGGAAAAAAAATACAATTGTCCTGTAGGTTTGGATTAATTTAGGCCTGGTTTGCCTTCATGGTTAAAGTGGCTGGCTTAAGATCTCAGCATCTTGAGTTCCAACCCCTGTTGTGTCCGATTAAATAACACGAGGTGGGTTGATTCAGTCTGTCATCCTTCTGAGGTTGGCAAAATGAATACCAGCTTACTGGGATAATAAGCCATTTGAGTATCCTGCGTCGGAGTGGTCATCCGTCCAAGATCGTACTCAGCCAATGAAACTGTCTCGGACAGCCCTATGCACCTGTCAGAGCTGACTTCCAGACTTCTTTCCAGCGAAGACTTCTCAATTGAGAATCAAGAAAACCTGACTGAGTTCCAACTTATATTTATTCAAACAATTGCGGAGAGAAAACCAACACTATCACACTATACACTTATACACAGAAGCACACAACAACGCGTCGTCCACACGAAGGAATTCTCTCCGCCAAGCCTCGCAGTGTCCCGTTAAATAGGCACAATTCCCTTTGATGTTGCTCAGTTGGAATTTCGAGGTCACTTACAAAAGCTTGGCCAGGTTAAAACCCTAGTCTCTCTGGCACCACTGGCATCTGCTTTTCATTGTCCAGCCTGCTAAGGAGTTTACACAAGATTGCAACAAGAGCAAAAGGGGGATAAATGCATACCAACCCCATGCTACGTCAACATTTTACATCCGGACCTTTCACAGAGGTGACAAAGGTCAACTCACAGATAACCGATTGCTGTCTTGGTTCCATGCACATTACCTTGCTCAGACTGCACGCTTTGAGAACCCATTTTACATAAGATTCACATCGAAATGCAATTTAACTGTTTTTGGCAATAAATTTCCCCTTACATATCATATATAATTCCACATTCCCTCATTTTTTTATTTTTGTTTATATTAAACAATTAATCTAAACACCAATTTAGAAAATACTCAAATTACAAAAAATTTGGTAATCCAATTTTCAATACCTAAGGCGGCATACACCATCATCCTGGTAGAATCTGGTCAGAAAAACATTTATTTGTTCGTTGACTCTTTCCATGTTGATAGTTCAGTTCATTTCATTTGCATCATAAATGTCTCTGCAAACAAACTTCACCTTTTACCAATGCACAACAATTTTCAGTTCACCATAAACATTTTCACAGTTAATTATTTTCATTCATTTCACCATTTTCCAAATAATACTGTCTGGATAATTCCATATAAAAACATCTGCAACATTTGGCAATTATTCTTCCAAAATGCGTTTTGCTGCAGAACAAATGTTGAACTTCTGTTTGAAAAGAATAGGCTGATCACTTGTGTTTGAAAATCAAGTATGAAACATTCTCTTCTGAAGTCTTCATAGCACCTACACTATTTCGCATAGGGTTTCCGCTGTCGTGGTAGCTGGGCAGAATCATAAACTGACCCTGCTCTGCATGTAGCATCCTTGCCACTCTTGCCGTGAGCCATAGTAGTTTTTGAACAAGGCCTTCGTCCAGTTGTAGTCGACTTGCCTCCTCACTCATCATGAGCATGGAGCAAGTGTTGATGTGATGTTGTTTGACCGGCAAGATGTGGAACAGAGAAGACAGATGCATCCACAGTGATGTTAGGACCATGGTGTTCAAGTTATCCATGGCCCATGCCAGGGGCAACCAGCAGAATCATGGAGGCCCGTTGTAGAGGAAGAAGCAGAGCCGTCCACTTGCAGCTCCATGCTGGTTCCCCGGAAGTTGGTGGAGCAATGACATCAAGTCACCGCATCTAGTAGAAGTTGCAGGTAAGATGTTGTCGTCCCACAATTGCTGCTGTGATGAATGTTCCAGACACTTGAACAGAAGTAAGTGATCACCTTTCTTCCATGCGTTGCAATGTGATCCAGGCAAATGGTCACATTAATTTCCCTTGGTGAAGGTGAACATCCGTTTCCAATCTTGCAAAGGAAAGTGCCTTTATCATTCTTTGAGAAGGAGGGTGTATGCCAAGATTAACTTCATTTTTAGCCACAAATTTTCTTTCACGGACTTCTTCCCAAAGCCGTTATCACTCCATTTGAGATATGATCTGGTCTTATCCTTTACTCAGCCACATCTGAATCTGCTTTCAACACACTCTGGATCAGGTAGGGTACATCTTGACATGAAATTACCATGTTTTAACTAACCATGCATATCTTATAACAGCTTCACATTTAACAATTTGCTGTTTTCCCCAAAACATTATAAAATATATATATAACCACCTTTAGAGGCCATTTTTCCCCGCAAAGCGGGGGTTGGCCTTTTTCGGGAACCGTGGTTGTTGTTGTTTTTTGGTCCCCTTTTTGAAGCAATGTTTTACGGCCGGATGCCCTTCCTGACGCCAACCCTTTTTTGCCGCCTTTAACGACAAACAGGGAATTACCAGTGAACTGGTACTCAATTAGCCGACCTCGGAAGGATGACAGGCTGAGTCAACCCCCCTGGCGTTAATTCAGCGATCGACTGGGATTCGAACCCAGGATCCTAGGATCCTAAGCCGGCACCCTAGCCGCTAGCCCAACACCAGGGATTTCCCCAAAACATTCAAAGATTATATTTCATATATATCACAAAGACATAAAGTCCAACATCAGATGTGTTTAATTTATGATATCTCCACCAACTCAGATATCTCTAACCTTCTGATTCATTAATTGACAATTTAAAATTATGTGGTTCTTGTAATACAAACAAATCAGGAATGTAATCACTATCTTACCTTTTATATCAACAATTTTCCTTATATCATTGCCAAACAGAAATAAAATGAGTCCTTCATATTTCTCACAAATGCTTCACTCATGCATTTAAATCGTTCATTAATAACGGTTAAAATCACAAATAGGAATATCAAATTCCAAACAAACTATGCAAACAAACAAACTATGCATAATGTATTCATTATCATAGATTTTTCTCACCTTTTCTTTTTTTTTTTTCTTTTTTTTTAATACTTGAAGTGTCAACTACGAATATTTGATCTACAAATGGTGCCGTACATCACATTAATTTTCATGGTTACTTATTTTATTCAAACCCTCCATCACCAAGGCTTTGAAGTAAGCCACCACCAAACTATTTCCAATTACAATGATTAATTTAACTCACAATGCTAATTAAACAAAAAGTCAAACAATTAACCTCAGAGTCAACAAATTCATTTTATAAACAGATCTAGAAATATTTTAACTACCATTCTTCCAAATATATTATCTTAACCTTGCAAACATTTGTACAATCCTAGAATTTTGCTCCCTTGTCCCTTAGCCCTTAGACATTTTATTTACAATCATTTCGTATACTTTGCAAAACTATATACATATATTATATACAGACCTTATTATTCATCTAATGGCTTTTTCACACTTGACAACTGTGACACTTTAACATTTTAATAGACCTTTGGAAATATTTTCCCAATAAATGGATCAATAAATTCCCTCCATTAATACAATTTGTTTACCAAATTACTCATCTGCAAATTACATATGCAATTAGTTTTTCCCAATTTGTCTGGCCTTTACGGCCGTAGAAGTTTCTGCTAACATGCAGTACCTTTTTATCTACCAAGCAATTATTCTTCCACATAAGACCTCTACCAAATTAAAAATCTGGGATTTCTGATTATATGGATGCACACTCTCAGGACATTTCAGGCTGCTGTTAACAATCCACTGTGATAAATTAATTCCTTTTCCCACAATTAATCAATTTGGAGAAATTGAGGATGTGGTCCCTGTCATATTCATGTATAAATTCATTGTTTTGGATCCGTCTTCCAACTTCCATAAGGAAGAATAATAGCTCATGAGTTTTCGTAATATTTCACTAACTTTACCCAGCATCTAAAAATTATTCACTCTCTATTCTCCTTCTGAATTCAAAACGATGTAATAGCGCGTTCGTGTTTGTCCCTTGATTTGAGATTCACAATACATTCCGTTGAAAGGCTCACAATAGTGACTGAATATTCCCATTTATTATTTCTCTCTTAAAATCTTATTCCATTACCAAAATGTCACTCAATCAGATTTTTCCAATCTTTTTTATAATGTTAATAACTAATAAAGTCAACCAGCTTGGTCCAATGGTCCATTGCACAATCTGATTTGTTAGTTTCCATTTCCCATCCTTCTTCATTTCCCATATAATCCATGTTTTATGAAAATCAATATACGTTCAAGTCTGGTGTTACATTTTCTGTATCAATTCAGCAAAATTTTCTTTACTATAATTTTCCCATATCATCTACCCCAAATACACATCCATACATACAGCACAATTTGACATGCTGATAATATCCAAATGTATATATATCAAAAATCCGTGAGCAGAGTACTCTGCGAAGTCCGTGTAAGATCCCTTACAAATTTGGCTAATTTCACTCCCAAAACATATCATTACCTTTTAATTGGTAAAGCTCACATTTATACGTAGTTGCATTTCCATCTGCCTTTTGTTCTCAAATTTGTAAATTCAAAAAATTATGTTTCCCAAGATGTTCCCTAAACCCATATTCATAATTGGCAAATGTAAGGCTTCCAGTATTAACTCCAATCCTGGGTCTTTTAATTCAATGTTCCCAAAATTCCCCAATTTCTGCATTCCATCAATTAATTATTACATTGCTAATAAGCAAAAAATGAATCATTCTTGCTCCGAGGATTTTGCAGCCACAGGAAGCACAGCCATTTGCTCATCTTGGTCTGGTTATCTAGTCTGCTGAGGCCAATCGTCATTTGGGGTCTGCAGCAACGGAGGCCTAGTCATTGTCTGAGGTGTGGGTGAGCGCTGGTACCCTTGATATTGCCTTCCCTATGAAATTGTCTCCGACGTCGTCGTCTCCAGTGTCCCATGTCTCCACACTTAAAACACTGGTCTTCACAACCCTTTCTCTCAGGCCTACCTGTCCTGTTACTTCCTTGTCGATAAGGTCTCTGATTTTCTGTTGGATCATAGGAAAATTCTCTGTACCATTCTACTTGGGGAGACAGGTGGGAATTAGGTGGGGCAAATGTCACTTTCATTCCTACATTCAAAGGCATTTGCGCATGTATCTCCTCCAATGTATCCTGTATCCCTTTTAGTTTAAGTTCTAGGTCCGTTATCCTTTCTTGCTGTTCCCACTTCCTGGACTCAACATCCCAATGATGGAATTCCAGCCAGTCTACCGTTAGGTTCTGTTTATTCCTGGCTTCCAATTCTTGTCCTAATCTCTCCAATTGGCTTTGCTCAATCAAATGTACCGTCTCTTGGAAACTCCTTGGCATGTCCTTTTGTCCACAAATACCAGTTCTCAACATCCTTAATGGCCTCTATACCATAATGGTTGTACATATAATATGTACAAGTACCTTTTTGTGGAATATCTGGTTCACCTTTTCTACCCTTACAGGCCCTATTTCCCATAATGCCTATATAAATAACACAACACCCATGCAATGTACTAGGTAAACTACTATGATCTGCACTTCTGCGTACACCTGTACACACTATCCGCTGTGTGTACTATAAATAAATTCTGCTGCGGTTTATTCCACCTTGTACACCGTAACCTGGATGTTGCATCTTCTGAGATTGGTATTACAGTCGTTCTTCACTGGTGATTCCAGGAAGTCTCTCCAGATTTCAATTGACGATTGCAGCTGACTCCAGGAACACCTCCTTTTTCTACAGCCGTTTCACCAGCCAATCCCCAGATTGATCACGCCACCGGTATAGCACCACCACCGATAGGCGGAGAACCACGTATCGGTCTCTCGTCACCAGAGGCAAAACACCTTTGCGGAGGCCCGGAAATTGCATTCCCTGTTAAAGAGTCACACCAGATGTTAAGCACATATGTATTGTACATATATTTGGACCCTTCCTTTTTCAACTTACCACCTTGCTCATTTTTCAAGGTATCTTCACATTGACATAAATATTCGGATTCCACATTGATTTTACAATGTGAAATTTATCACATTCCTGAACCAAATTATCTTCCACTCAAATCATAAATCAAAAATCAAAACGATTCATCTTCTTTTATCAGTTTTTTTCCAAATCAAGGTTATTAACACAATCTTCTGATTTCCACTTAAGTATGTCAATGCTCCCTTTTTAAAAAATTCACTTTTAAACCAATTAGATGACAACATGCATAATCCCTTTTTCCAATTTGGTCCAAATTCAATTTTGAAAACCAACTCAAAATGTTCGGCCAAAAGTTATAACCAATGAAAAAATTATTGACAATTTAATTCAACTAGGGCATGCCCGTACTATATATAAGCTAGGACGTGCCCGTACGTGGGTGCCCGTTCCTTGCCAAAAAAAAAAAAAAAAAAAAATTTGTGTAGGGGTGTGTGTGTGTAAACATCCTAGGGCGTGCCCGTACGTGGGTGCAAAAAAACATGCGTGCAAACAACAACAACAAAAAAAAACTTTGAAACCACGTGGCAGTAACGACCACAGAACCCCCCCCCCCCTCTATTTACATGAATGGTTTGGTCCATTCGCAACGACCACAGAACCCCCCCCCTCTATTTACATGCAATGGTTTGGTCCATTCGCAACGCCAAAGCGAACGGCGAACGGCTAAATCGCCATAGCTCGGTAAGTACTTGTCCGATTAATTTCAAACCTTGAAAAGGCACATCCTCGGGTCCCCAGCAATATACCTGGCAAGTTTAAAGTATATCGGACCCGTGGTTGTCGAGAAACAGCGGTCACAGACAAACATACAAACACACATACACACATACACACATACACACATACACACATACACACAGAGATTAATGGAATTATAGATAGATATCTAAAAGTATATCCCCCCCCCCCTCTATTTACATGCAATGGTTTGGTCCAAAGCTAACGGCTTGCGAGTACGGTGACAATCCCCCCCCTCTATTTACATGAAATGGTTTGGTCCAAAGCTAACGGCTAGCGGAGTTTGGTAAAGAAATCGCCATAGCGTGCACAAATGCGCAGGAAAGCGAAAGAATCGCAAATTAGTTTTAATTAGTTTTAAAACATAGTTTAACGGCAACATAGCGGCAACATAGTTTGCCAACGTGAAATAAATGAATACGCTCTCAAATGTGCCAAAAAAAAAAAAAAACGCTACCCGTACGCTCTACCCCGCCCGTACGCCCGTAAACAAAAAAAACAACGCTCTTCGCTTCCGCCCTTCGCTCTGACTGAATTGGGAGAAATAATGCGCATAAGAAATCGAGAAATTATTATTTTCTCCGGAAGAAATCGAATTACGTACCGTAATGGCGCACGCGCTGGGCTCAGCATCAGCTCGCTCTCACATCGGCCACGCCTACGCAATAACGCGTTCTGTGATTGGATGCCGGAAGTGCAGTCCTCACTGTCCGGAAGGTCGTATATCGCAGTTACGATGAATCGCAAATTAGTTTTTATTAGTTTTATAATTAGTTTTAAAACATAGTTTAACGGCAACATAGTTTGCCGACGGGAAATAAATGAATACGCTCTCAAATGTGCCATCCGAGGCAGAGTGTGTTCGCCACGTTCGGCACACGTGATAGCTCGCTGCTCTCTGATTGGTTGAATCGTTTTTTGGACATAGCTCGGTAAGTACTTCTGCGATTAATTTAAAACCTTGAAAAGGCACATCCTCGGGTCCCCAGCAATATACCTGGCAAGTTTCAAGTATATCGGACCGGTAGTTGTCGAGAAACAGCGGTCACAGACATACAAACAAACAAACGTACAAACAAACATACACACAGAGATTATTGGAATTATAGATAGATTATACTCAGAGTATTATTGAAATTTATAGTTATTTTCCATTTCAACTTCTGATGTCCACTCTACTCCATTTCCCTATCAAATCTTACGGAGGAGCCTGGAAGAGAATGGAAAATCAAAAAGCTCTGCAAAGTGAACAATGTTGTGTTGTTTAAAACCACCAAAAACAAAAACACATCAGCAAAAAATTCTCAATAAAAATCCAAATCCAATAGACCACCATTTAGCTCAATGTAGCCTGATTCTTCATTTTACGAGTAGGAAACACAATACCGCTTCCTGGGGGCCCTCCAATAAGCGACATGTGCCTCCCTCTCTTCCTATTACCTCTGTCAAAAGAGAGGATATTACATTTAAATCCGTTTGTTTTGACTGTGTACAGAACAAATTTGATTTTCTCTGCATTCGTTAATACGAATGACAGGAAACTTTCATCACAGGTGCAAGATCACCTGCACAAGTTTGTAAAATCATGATCATGTCATAGATCACATGGTATAGGCACCATAATTGTTTTCACACAACAGTCTTAAAATCACTGAAAAACACATCCTGACGAGGGTCCATAATCTCTGATTGCTGTTTCTTGTCTCCTTACAATGGTGATATTACATACATGACATATCAATATTGATTTAAAATAAAACAATGAGATTGAGATATGGTATCCCATGGGCATGGGGCAATGCCATCTCATGCCATGCCTGATCGTTCAGAGAAAACAGCAACATTTGCCTCCAGGACATACTTCCCCCCCAGACAAGACCTACAGTCAGTCAGTTGGACAAAGCCCCCCCCCCCCACCCCCCAGACAAGAAACAAAAAAACTCATGCCTATCTGGACCACACCCTAGCATCTACACCGTTCACAAATTCACAAACCACCCACCAGCCTTTTTGGTGGGGTGAGGGGTGGGGGGGGGGGGGGGGTGTAGACAGATGGATGATGAAAGGGATAAATTACATCCAACACCAATCCATGTTGAACAGGGGAGGCATAGATTCAAAACATCAACATGTTTCAAACCAAATAATTCAGACAAAGCATTCAAATTTCAAATTTTCATGTTCAGAATCTGAATAAATTTTCAAAGCATGGATTCAAAACATTATTTGGCCAGCACCTCAGTTTGTCAGCTCTTGTATGAGCCTCAACCCAAATACTAAAGTTACAATTCAAGTGAGTTTTACTCAACCCAGTAAAAAGAATAGAAAAACAAACAAGGAGATAAAAAGAGGTAGAAAGAATCCGGAGAGATTCATTAGAGGCGTCTCTTTAAAAATCCAATCTGATTTACCTTGAAAGCATGTTCTATGCTATCCTGGGACTTTATCTGTGAGAGCCTCCCTTACTGTTAAGAGCACTTGTATTCTTTTCCTAAATAATGAATATTATACAAATATAATTGTATCCTTTTAACTCACGATATTTTGTTGACAATTCAGACTTATTTGTTTAAAAATTCCATGCATGTTATTGTTTTTCCAACATATCACAGTAATTGATGCAACATTATCAGACAACTTCTTTCTAACATGATGGTCAAACGTAATGACGTCACCGTACGCAAATGTTCCACATTTACACAATGACGTCGCAAGCACGCACACACTCCTGCCTTGTAAATTGGTAAACAATAACTTGGGTGTACGCGAATGCCATTAAATAACCTTTTGACAGGGTGCCGCATCAATGAGTATGTCCTCCGCCATACTGGATGTCAAACCTGGAACCCATCGACCAGTTAGATCGACCAGTTGCAATTTACCAAACCAAAAATACAGGGCCTGTCAGACATCTTCTTCTTCTTTTTCTTCCATTTGCTCAAATTACCAAAAATAGTTTCAACGTAGTTTTGCTGATAATTTTGATGACAAAACTCAAATGGTAAAGGATTACAGTCCTAAAATGGACACTGCACACACACACACACACACACACACACACACACACACACACACACACACACACACACACACACACACACACACACACACACACACACACACACACACACCCCCCTACTAATCTGCTGTTATGGTGTTTTGTAGGGTTAGGGTGTTGGATCAATTAATATCCCCTTTATACGAGCCTCGACCATAGGAAGTAGATTTGCACCAAACACTCGTCGCCAAGGGAAGTGTGAGAGGGGGAGGGAGGGTAGAGTATGGGGGGTATGAGGGATGGAGTGGATGGATGGAGGGATGGAGTAAGGCAGGAAAGTGAAGGATTGGGGACGGGACGGAATGGGATGGGGACTGGGGAGGGAGTGGGGGTAAGGCATGATGGGGAGGGATTGGGGTGGGTGGGTGAGATGGGGTGGGAAACGGGGTGGGAGCTGGGCAGTGGTAGGGTGATTGGGTGGGGTAGGGTGGGGGTGTAGGAGCGGAGGTCGCCGCGGTCACACATAGAGCCGGGGGGGGGGGGGGTTGCCAATCCCCACCTGTCCCCGTACGTACACCACACGGAATTATATACGGAGAGCAGTAAATAATGTGTCGCTTCTTTGAAAGCACGTTTTACAAATTTCATGCAACCGATATGAATCACAGCATTTATGATGCTTTTATGATGCTCACAATGACATGTTACTTAATGTCCAAGTCTTCCTTTGCAGCACATCAGTTGCCAACAGTAAACATGGTCATTTGCCGTTAATTGTGGATTTGCATATGTATAATTTCCAATAACTATCGCTCGCCGAAAAAACTTTGTCAATTGTATTTCATCCCTCTTCTATTTATTCTTTTATCAATCGGTTAAAAGATGCTAAACAAATTTTTTTTTTAACCCCAAAGTATAACGAATCGGTTATTACCCGATCATGGCTCCCAATCACCGTCTAGGTTCTTACACGGACACCGTCACTGGTAGCAGCGATCTGAACAACCAGATGGATCTCACAGCCCAGACAGAGTTTGAAATGTCCGCAATCAGTCCCTGTATATTTTGAAACCAACCCAGAGTTTTTCCAAGAAGAGGTTTGTGCAAAATGGTCTGAAAAATCGATCGATATTTCAAAAAATAATAAAAATTAATAAACGGGATTCTAACCTATGGCCATTAGGTCTTGTCCCAGGTGTATTTAACCATTCGTCCATTCTAAAGCTTGAACCCTAAACAATAACAGATATCTATCTAGGTGCCGCGCTTTTCGTGCGCGCGTCAGACGGACCGCGGAGCAATGGTTTACATGCGCTTCGCCCGTACGTGCCGTTTACGTGTGCATCGTGCGCTCAGCGTCTACGTGCCGATCGTAGCATGTCGATCGTGAGCGGGCTTACGTGCCAAGTCACGTGATCCTTCGCTAAACGGCTTTCCCAAATCTCCGTATGAATGCGCTCAAGACGCAAGATGTTACGCAGCGAAAAGCACGAAACAAACAGATATTTTACAAAAACTGTGCGAGTTAATCCATTTTGAGCCCAGGTGTTCATTCGCTGTCTGCCACAGCGTGTATCTAATCATTCGGCCTCCGCTCGCTCGATGAATGCAAAACACACGCGCGTCAGACGGACCGCAGGGCTCACAGCTTCGCTAATGAGATGCAGCATGTCTCTGTCATCGTGTTCCTAATTAAGCGCACAATTCTTCGCAATAAAAATCGCGTATAATCGATAATGATCGCTAATGATCGCAAATAATCGCTAATAGATGTACCATTCTTTGTTCTGCTCATTCCTCCTTTGCTTTAAATGATTCGGAATAAGGGATCTCAACCATAGATATGCGAAATACACACTCTGGAATTTCAACTCTATAACAAATGCCAGAAGCAAGAGGGTGTCAGCAGAATATCAGAACGTCACCTCCAAAAACGTATACCTCATCCCATCTCAATGTACACCTTATCCAACCTTAAAATACAACATAACTTCGGGCGGCCGCCCTACACATTGCACCTCAATTTCCGTGGATCTTCGTGTCACGGCACCATTTCTGAAGACTCAAGGGGTCTCAGTGGATCTTCGCGTCACGGCACCATTTCTGAACCTAAGACTTTAAATTCAGTGGATCTTCGTGTAATACACGGCACCTTTCCTGAACTGCTTTCTTGCTTTGTGGTACACCCACCAGACCACATCATTTTTTACATTCTATCTCACATCCAAACACACATAGTACACACAATGAAGGAATAAATCTCGCGATTCTATTTGTCCAGGTCCAGGATCTCCAGGTTTGAATTGCGTACCCCTTCCAAGTTTGACAGAATACAGCGAAACATCGTGATCAACAGGCAGACCCCCCCCCCCCCATACCTTGATAAGTCACCTGGGTGAGTTTTGAGCTATCCGCTAATCTTTTCCAGCGTTGCAATCCCCGTACGGGCCACCAAATTGTCGGAGCTGACTTCCAGACTTCTTTCCAGCGAAGACTTCTCAATTGAGAATCAAAAAAACCTCACTGAGTTCCAACTTAGATTTATTCAAACAATTGCGGAGAGAAAACCAACACTATCACACTATACATTTATACACAGAAGCACACAACGACGCGTCGTCCACTCGAAGGAATTCTCTCCGCCAAGCCTCGCAGTGTCCCGTTAAATAGGCACAATTCCCTTTGATGTTGTTCAGTTGGAATTTCGTGGTCACTTACAAAAGCTTGGCCAGGTCAAAACCCTCGTCTCTCTGGCACCACTGGCATCTGCTTTTCATTGTCCAGCCTGCTAAGGAGTTTACACAAGATTGCAACGAGAGCAAAAGGGGACTAAATGCATACCAACCCCGTGCTACGTCAACATTTTACATCCGAATTTACATTTTACATTTTACATTTTACATCTGTACCTTTCACAGAGGTGACCAAGGTCAACTCGCAGATAACCGATTGCCGTCTTGGTTCCATACACATTCCCTTGCTCAGACTGCATGCTTTGAGAACCCATTTTACACAAGATTCACATTGAAATGCAATTTAACTGTTTTTGGCAATAAATTGCCCCTTACATATCATATATAATTATTAATAACACACACACCTCACTGCATAAATGGAACAGTTGGATTAATTTTTACTTCAAAGGCCACATATATAGAAAAGAATGTTTGCTTTAATTAATCGATATTGCTTCACTTAATACTTAATAGTTGTTCTTTTTTTTTTAGATAAATATCTTGGAAAGAAGATATTCATTTTTTTTGGTGTAATTTTACACTCGATTGGCCCCGCTACCGAAGAAAATGGTGATTTGATTACCCACGTGACCCGCTACGTCATCTCGAGGATATTTCTGCTGCGGGTCGTTTGTATAATGATTTTGACTATTAGAGGATTCTTTATCAGAAAAATCTTCCACAAATTCACTTTCTGACAAGTCTGAAGCAAGTTGTGCGGCCATTATCCATTGCGTTCTGAGAAACCTTGCCTTTGATTACATCATGCAGATGACATCATGACCATTGTGATTTTCAGGGGCAGTACCTGACAGGTTTGCTTTTTAAAACTGAAACAGCTCAAACAGTTATTAGAATAAAAACCACGTTCAGTTCTTTGTTTATTACTTTTAAAAAATTAATGTATTCACATTAAAAAATTCTGTGTCCGTGGACGTTTAATAACTTTTCTCTCCAAGGAGTGTTTCCCGGTTTCAGGGTGGGACAGACAGACAGACAGACAGACGGATGGTATTAGCCTATCATATATGAAAATAAATACCATGTAATCTCATCAGTTTAGCATCAAACAGGTAACCAGTGAATTAGAGATTACAAATAAGGAATTGGAGATTGCAACACTCACTTCCACTCATTCTCTCCTATTTCTTTCCTGCCTGTGGAACCAACACCTTCCGCAGTCTCTTCAATGTCTTTCTTCCCTGCAGGGCTTCAAGACATCTCAGGTCAAACCACATCCACGCCCATGATCTTTTATACCTCCAATGAGCATCCTAAGCCGACTTCTTTCCATGTTTCCAGTTTTTCCTTCAACTTCTGTGATTGAAAGTTTGTGGCTGTGTCCATATGGTTCACCCCGTGTCCTCCACTACCGTCTAAGTTTTTCCCACACCCTTTATTTCTCCAAGTCTCTCTCTATTTTGTCCCTCAACCACATAGTTGGTGTGTTTCTTTTGTCTTTCTAATGTTTGTTTTTTTTCTGTTTCATTCTGATCCATTCTGTGTTCCAGATCCATTCTCTGTTCTAGATCCATTCTGTGTTCAACATAGATTCTGTGTTATAGATCCATTCTGTGTTCTAGACTCATGATCCATTCTGTGTTCTTGATCCAATTATGTGTTATAGATCGATTCTGTGTTCTAGATCCATTCTGAGTTCTCAATCCATTTTGTGTTCGAGATACATTCAGTGTTCTAGATCCATTCTGTATTTAAATCCATTCTATGTTCAAATTCCTTTCGGGGTTTCTTGATCCATTGTGTGTTCTCGATCCATTCTGTGTTCTTGATCAATTCTGTGTTCTTGATCCATTCTGTGTTCTTGATCCATTCCGTGTTCTAGATCCATTCCGTGTTCTAGATACATTCTGGGTTTAAATCCATTCTATGTTCAAATTCCTTTCTGGGTTTCTTGATCCATTCTGTGTTCCAGAGCCGTTATGTGTTCTAGATCCATTGTGCGGTCTAGATCTATGGTGTGTTCTAGATCTGTTGTGTGTTCTAGATCTGTTGTGGGTTCTAGATCCATTGTGTGTTCTTGATATATATTGTGTGTTCGAGATCTGTTGTGTGTTCTAGACCCATTGTGTGTTCTAGACCCATTGTGTGTTCTAGATCCATTGTGTGTTCTAGATCCATTGTGTGTTCTAGATCCATTGTGTGTTCTAGATCCATTGGGTGTTCTAGATCCATTCTGTGTTCTTTCTGCGTACACAAAAGAAGATGCTCAAGTGTTTCTACCCCATGATATCGATGTTGATTGATGTTTGTGCTGCTGATGTTTTAAACGAACACAACTGTACTGCTAATGCAATGCCCCCTGTAGGCCAGGGCAGGAATTTTGAATTTGACCAGAATGCCGGTGATAGCTCGTCAACTTTTTGTCGAAAGAAACCATTCAATCTTTCTTGTTTACCAACTAATTCTAGCAGACAGGATACCCAGCTTAACATCCATCCATGGGACGGTGCACTTTGTGATTCTTTGCTGTGTCTATGAAACCAATCTGACAGTTTATAGTCCAGTTGATAATCAAATCCACACTAGACAGCTTGAATGGGGAGATTGCAAACTGTGCACGATCCTGTCAGGACTCAATAATTGCACCTGCATTACATTCGTATTGTATTGCGAAACTTTACTTGCACGTTCATCATATTTTTGTCTCAGTCCCTCTTTCATATATTCAGCCAGATATGCATGTTATTCTTCCATTTTCCAACTCAGGAAGAAGAAGGAAAGATCATGAGACATCACATGCCTCTTGATTCATTCAGAGCCAAAGTCAAAACCCCAGCTCAAAAAAATGTTCTGAACAGGTAAGTGGACTTCAACTCGAGTGGGTTGCCTTAGGCCTGTTACAAAGGAGAACTGGAACGGCATTCGCAGTCTCTTTTGTATCCCAGAGTAGACCGTTTTGTATCCCAGAGTAGACCAGAAAATCACATTTAATCGAAATCATCCGTCCACAACTTTCTGAGATATCCTGCCATATATCGTTGTTGGCCCTATCTCCCAATGGTGAAGAATCACTTAAAAAAATTATACTAGCCGGATCCGAATCCGGATCTTCCCCAAAATCTAATCATTTCATCCTTGTCACATACGCTACATGTCTGCCAAATTTTGTCCGAATCCGTCCACAACTTTTTGAGATATCTTGTTCACAAACAGACAGACAGACAGACAGACAGACAGACAGACAGACAAACAAACAAACAGACAGACAGGGGTGAAAACATAACCTCCATCCACCTTTGGTGGCGGAGGTAAATATGTACGAATTGCACTGTTGCATTGTTCAAGTTTAGAAATGCGTGAAAGTGAAATGTTTCTTCCTGTTATTTTCATGGCTTTGCAGAGCAGAGCACGAGAATATTTATGTCGTTATGCACGAAAATTTATGAAGTTATGCACGAGAAAATTGTCAATTTCTCTTTGCTCTTGTGCAGGCTCGAGACCCTTTACCAGAAACTTGTAGAACTGTGGAAACGGCAGGACAGCAATCTACAGAGCCTTCTGGCTTGGCACAAACTTCAGAACACCATCCATGTAATCAAGATGTGGAGCTTACCTTCAGTATGTGACTATTATTATTATTATGTAATCAAATTTTGTATGTTTGCTGTGGATCCTGATCCTGATTGTGTGTGTGTGTGTGTGTGTGTGTGTGTGTGTGTGTGTGTGTGTGTGTGTGTGTGTGTGTGTGTGTGTGTGTGTGTGTGTGTGTGTGTGTGTGTGTGTGTGTGTGTGTGTGTGTGTGTGTGTGTGTGTGTGTGTGTGTGTGTGTGTGTTTATGCATTACTCATCGTGGAGTGGGTATATAAATCACATGCTGGACATAGACGGGAGACATTGGTGTACTTTAATGTGAATTGAAAGGACATCCGACAATGGACAAATGCATGTTATTAGTGGGATCTGAAACTGGGTTCCAAGCATGAGATTGGTCCAGACGAGATTGCTAAACAAGCCAATCACAGCTGTGCAATTTTAATTGTAAACAAATTGTAAGAGGCAAGATCTCTTGCTTAAGGCTACTTTTTGTTGTTGTTGTTGTTGTTGTTGTACATTTTAACTTTTTTTCCCTTCCTGTTATTGCCCATGATAATGTTTCAATACATTTCTTGTAGAATGCTGGCATAGCTGCCAAGAGCCCATGGCAGTCTTTGTGTGGCCTTTTGAAAATTTTTGCATTTCAAGATGGTCACTTGACGAATTGTTTGCCTCAAAATGAGTAAATGAATTATATTTAAGCTTGTGTTTATTATAAGGCATGCATTATATTAAGAATAACGCTTAACATCCCAATTAAACAAATAGCCTTGAACACCCATTACCATCAGTTAGGATACCTATATGAAAGACAAAAGTGATAAAAACGTTATAATACTGTTGGAATGCCTGGTGTTGGCTTAGCGGTTAGGGTGCCGGTTTGGGATCCTAGGTTCCTGGGTTCGAATCCCGGTCGATCGCTGAATTAACGCCAGGGTGGTTGACTCAGCCTGTCATCCTTCCGAGGTCAGCAAATCGAGTACCAGTTCACTGGTTAGGGTTGTTCGGGTTAGACTTTAGACTTTAGGTTAAACAACTTTAGTTAACTTTAGGTTAGACTTAACTATTAGGTTAGCAAGAGGTGACTAACAGGGTTGGCGGCAGGAAGGGCATCCTGCTATAAAACATTGCTTCAAAAAAGGGGACCACGGTGCCCAAAAAAAGGCCAACCCCTGCTCTGCGGGGGAAATGGCCTCTAAAGGTGGCTCATAATACTGGTGGAATTGAATCTTTTTTTCCCCATTTTGTGGGGGCATAACAAAATGGAGAAGATTGTCATGGGGACCGCAAGGCCAACCCCCGCTCTAGCAGGGAAAATGGCCTTAAAATGCATGTTGTTGTTGTGTTGTTGTTGTGGGGGCATAAAACTCACCCACTACGGAAAGGGATCGGGTATCATTTCATATTACCTTTCACATAGCTACAAAGGCTTACGCACTATCGTGCAATTAAATAAAATAAAAAAATCGAAAAATATTTAATTATTTTCAGAATTTTCTTTGCCTAAGAAGTTTGACGAATCTGAAAGTTTGAAACAATAGTTTGAAGCTGAAAGTCTGAAAGAAACATCTGAAAGTTTGACGAATACTGGTTTTGGCCATGTGAGGAAAATGGTGACAGACACACACAGACGCACACTGGAAGACGAACATCTGTCTTGTGGTATCGACGAAGAATCCAAAAATATTGGAAATGTGTTTGAGAATATAATGTGGTAATTGAATTCTGTACTTGATTGTGTATGATGTATCTTTCGTTCCACAATACAAGTTCATAAATAATGTTGATTTACAGCAATTATCCTCCTTTGGGAACCTCTCACCAATGTTCATTATGATTTACAGTGTGACGTCACAGCACATTGGAATTGCAGCTGAAGTATATGTACCTCGGTTTACAATGACGTTCAAACGATGCAAGTTGTGTTCTTATGACGTCTCACTAACTGGCTTCAACTTGCGTATGTTCCATTCATCCTGAAGATAAAACAGCTGCGCCATGAGGAGCAGCAACACCTGTTGCAGGAACTCCAATGCCGGCACAGTGCGTTACTTCGCTGCAGTTGCAACTCTGAGGTGATTGGGAAAGAGGACATTTCCTTGGTTGATAAGGACGTTGAAACCTGCCAAGTGCATTATCAACAGCTGCAACAACGCCTGGACCAGGGTGATTACTCGCACTTCATGCCTTCGCCTCTTTTTCGATAATACTTTAAAATGATTTAGATAAATGATGGACAAGCCTTTGCAATATGGGAGTGTGGTCTTCGGTAATTGCATCCGCTGGTTGTGTTACTTACCACCTCCTCTTTGTCCCAATGGGACATGATGCTGCACTCGATGTGTAGACGTAGTCTGTTGGGCTCGAAACGATATGTTGCAATTTGAGTAACAAATGCTCCCACAGCAGCAGCTTGTTAAGAGTGTATTTCCCCTCTTGTTAGCTGTTTGTGACTGTTTTGCACAGGCAAGCAGGAGGAGTCCTTGTGTAAACGAAGCATTTCCAAGTTGCACGATGTCCGGCAACACCTCGAGAACCTTAGTGAGCAAGCTGTCCAACAGCTACACCTGCCTCTGGAGCTGGGCGTGCACCATGAGTTAACTTGCAGAATCGAGAAGCAAGAGGTTCGCTTGTGCAGACTATTGTGGTCACAAAGCTTCATGTAAAACACGCTTAAACATTCTCCATCCACCAAATGTAAACTTTTACCTAAAAGTTTGATTTGCATCCAAGCTGTTTTTGTGATACAAGTTGTTGATGCCAAATGGGTGAACGCAACATGTATTCGATGATGGAGGTCAGGGCTTTATTGAAGTTTATTTTGGTTGAAAGTGTATTCCCCCTCAAAAGTGAAGAGTAAATGAGCATGTGTGTGACGTACTCGTAGGCAGAATCTGATCGTGCCTTTACTGTGACTGGCAGAGGTTGGGCTCCGAGATCGGTGACCTACAGGAGGTGATGACGGAGATTTCTAAGAGTGTTTCAGAAATGGATGGACAGCACACACACAACCCGATGTTTCTAGAGTTGCAGAGAGACCTGAATACCACCTTGCAGGATCTGCAAGATACGTCAAACCTATCTGCTGGCTGCCTGCAGGAGTGAGACCCACACACCAGTTGTTTCAGGGACTTCAAACTATTGTTTCTCTCACTAGTACACCCGCAGAATGCAGGAGGGGCAGGAAGGGTCGTTCCTCTTTGGGGTATATAGATTACAGTTGATCTATGGTCGGATCTCAAGAACAATGGGTGTGTGTGTTCATTTACCAAGGTTCTTGTGGAGAGATCGCCAAGTGGTTTAAGCATTTGAGCAAGCACTCCATTCAAAACCGTTAAGGAACGGCTGACCTGGCAAGCGCTAGCTAGCTGCTTGCTAAAGGAGCACAACCCGAGCTTCTCCCTTTCAGTATCGTATGAAACAGCAGGAGCGAGTTTCAAAAGTTCGCTACGAAAAATGCCACGGTCGCGGCAGAAAGGGCCATGTTATTAACCAGACATTTGTGGGGTAAATAGAGTATAGTAGATCTTTACTCAGTTCTGTAAGTAAACCTGACTTCACGGATGTCGGGATTCCTCCAAATATCTTCATTTCGTGTTATAAAGAGCATTAGCGACTGTTTAAAAAGCTAAGCATACGTGTTTGTGGTTTATAATATTTTTATTTCCTGTAGCAGCCATTGCTCCCACGGAAACGCCAAGTTAGAACTATAAGCTATTTATACACGTTATCACTGCAGGAAAAACGCCTTGGGGAAGTGGGACATTATTAGTATTAATATTGATTTGTAATAACATTAACAATATGCGATTATCATTCATTTTGTTATTACTAGTACCCGACTGCAAAGCCGCAATGAGCCGGCGAAGCCAAAGCCTCTTGCCACTATTTTACCCATCACTGTGGCATCAGTAGGTTAGGTAGTTGGTAGTATGTAGGTGTAGTAGGTACCGTACCTGGTTCAAAATGACACCATTTGCATTCTGGATGAGATTAAAATTGATAAAATTTCCTTCTTGATTAATTCGGTGAATTCGGTCTCAACTTCGGATATTTCCGGCCGTGAAAAACTATCCCCTACGGCCACGAGATTTCTAAAAAATAGTTCTTCGTCAATTTTAGAATATTTGATGCCGTTTTCACCCTCCGAAACGCGTAATAAGCTTTTTTGAAATAA
This sequence comes from Myxine glutinosa, assembly GCF_964187855.1. Lineage (NCBI taxonomy): Eukaryota > Metazoa > Chordata > Myxini > Myxiniformes > Myxinidae > Myxine > Myxine glutinosa. Next base: position 35,655,315 of record NC_136271.1, read on the forward strand.
TTTTTTAAATGCTCGAATCTCATTGGTTCTGGTGTTTGGTGACGATTTTCGTTGAAGATAACGAGGTTGGTTTTAAAGTATTTTAATTACACATTAGAGGTGCATCAGATGGTGAATCAAACAAGACGGGTGAAACAAACTCCGATTGAACGTTTTCTCAATTTTTTATGCATACTTCCGCATCCGCAAGATGGCGGCCTCCATTGAGCGATTTGGTGCGTCACAGCTTCGGAATTCTCAATCCAAGGGATCCAGCATAATCTGGTTTTCAACATAATACGTACGCGTTTATTCACAACACCGGCTTCGCCGGCTAAAAGCGTCTTTGGAAAAACGCTACGATAAATCTTCTTCTTTGGACAAATGCCACGATAAAGCTAACTTAATATGGCTATACACCTCAACACGCAACCCATTGACGGCAATGGTGGGGAAAACCTGCTCGGGGGAGAAAACCACCTTGGGGATGGGGGCAAATTAATGCGTTACGACCTTCATTATGTAACCCTTGGTCATCCTGTCAAGTTTGGTTGAGATTGGATAAGTAACGACGGAATGTATTGGCGTCAGAAATTCATCAGACAGACGGACAGACACAAATGGCATATTTTAGTATGATGATGATTACAATTTGCTTGGTCTACATATGTTTGCACCTATCGCTTGCAGCCTGAAGACCCTTAAAGGCATAGCGCAAGACTGTCAAGAATCAAATGTGGTCCTGATTGGCATGGAGAACAAGCTCTTAGAGAATGGCCACCTTCCGAAGGACTTGCAGGAGACGGAAAACCTGTGTAACTGCTTCAAGGTAGATGTCGAGTGTCTGCTAGGCAGTAGACGGAGTCGACAGTTTATAAAGAAATGCATAGAACTGCTGATGTGTTTCATCGTTGCTCACCGACTTGCTCTGCTGGTGTCGCAGCAATTGCAGGTTGAAGTGAACGACAAGGAAGCGCATTTTGCCCGCTTGCGGGAGCACATGAAGGCAGGAGCGGGTTTCACCAGGCGGTTGCTTTGCCAGCACGGAGAGCAGGATGAAAATTTTGAGCGGCACATTGCTATGGCGTGGACTTTGTTGCAAAGGTGGAATGGTGTGCATGAACAGCTGCGTGCCAGGTAATGCTTTGAATGTGATAATCCCGTATTTAGCTTCTGTTAATTCTTGCACAGCCCGTCATGAAAACGTGGCCTTTCGTCGTGTAGGTTGAGAGAGCTGGAAAGGCTGTACAAGCTGCTGGAGGTCTACAAGCCGAGGGCCGGCACACTAGTGAGTTGGCTTAACGAAGCTACGGCCCAAATGGATGCATTGCAGAGCACAGACAGCCATGACAAACTCCTGCACCTCAAGGTATGTGAGTTGGGATGGTCGGACAGCTTCGTGTTGTGCACGTTTGTATTTATTATTTGCAAAATCGAAATTTTTTCGAGTATGCAGAATTATGCACGACGTGTAAATTCTGTCTGTTTCTGTTTGTATATCAATTACATACAGGTCACAATTTTAAACCTATCTTCATAAAATTTCACCGAATGCCAGAGTTGGTCATTAGCAAGAAGCCTATTGATTTTGAGGTCAAAAGGTCAACAACTTTGTCAAATTTCTAAAATGATAAATTTTCATCTGATTGACTTGAAATTTGAAGAGGATTTGCACATATGGCCTGAAAATTTAACCAATTATTTTTGAGGTCAACATAGGCCAAAGGTCAACAACTGAGATGTAATTTCTAAAATCCTCAATTTTCATCCGATTGACTTGAAATTTGAACAGAATTTGCATATTAGGTCACTTACTTCAACCACTAATTATTCTTCAGGTCAACATAGGGCAAAAGGTCAACATAGTCCGAAGGCCAACAACTTATTTTAGGGAATTTCCAAGTATCGTGCTATGCACGACATATTTATTTATTTGTTTTCATTCAGAAAGTGCTTCTTCTCGAGCAAGGTTTTCATACCTGCCCGCTGTACTGCTTGAGCATTAGCTTGTGTATCACCAAGCCAAGATGTCCTTGGGCCAGGGCGGGGACTATACATTCGTTATTATATTGTCAAATGATACTATTATTACCCTGCGCTGGCATAGCGAAAACAGGGTTAGGCATTCGGTTGCGTGCATGCGTACGTGTGGCGTTTATGCGTACGTATCTGCATTTTAAAAATTCATTTTCTCTGCCATTATTGGTCCGATTGACAAAATTTTACCATAGGAGTGCCTCCACCTGAAGAATTTTTTTATTCATAATTATGACGTCATAGGTCACGTGGTAAGGACGACATCGTGGAAAAACGCTGCACCTCTATATCTCCCAAACCGCTCAATGGAAAAATTGAGACCTGGCTCATTGTCAACTACTTCACATGGGGAATACAACAACAACAACATGCATTTTAAGGCCATTTTCCCTGCTAGAGTGGGGGTTAGCCTTGCGGTCCCCATGACAATCTTCTCCATTTTGCCCTATTTTCTGCATCTCCCCTTGTTAACCCCCTTGCCCGCATTTCTTCTTCCACCATCTTTAGCCAAGTCTTTCTCGGTCTTCCCCGTCCTCTACTTCCTTCTACATTCATTTCCATCACTCTTCTCAAACAGTCACTTTCATCCTTCCTCAACACATGACCAAACCATCTCAACCTGTTCCTCTTCACAGCATCAATCACAGGCTCTATTCCCATCATCTTTCGCAATTCATCATTTGTCTTCCTCTCTCTCAACGATACTCCGCACATCCGCCGAACCATTTGTCACTGAACTACTTTCTCAAACTTTTGTGAAATCGTACCAAACTTCTGGTATTAGTCTACTTGCCAGCAATGTGAACCCGGAAATGTTGAGTACCCCAAAGTTTTAAGTTAGAAATGTACAGTATGGCTCCCCAGCACTTAGAAACTGCCGGATGCTAACTTGCATATGTTGGGCAATTCGCAAAATTAGCATTAATAGCATTAACCCTATCAAACATAGGCCTGGGACACTGAAATTTCTGTTTCGCTCTATTGCTCCACTTTTATTCACAGGTATTAGAGGTAACAAAGGCAAGTACCATACCAAACTAGAATAATATGACTATGGGTAAATAATATCCTCAAAATTAAAACACAAGTATACCCAAAATTATCAGAGCTGAAAAATATGTGCACTAGTTACACAACATACAACTTCCATCAAGAAAGAGCGTCTTGCACTTCTACTACTCTGCACTGTTATAAAGCATATCCTCATCATAAAACTCATCCTCATCGTCTTCATCTTCTTCTCCTGACTCTACATTATTGTCATATTGCTCCTCTTGCTGTGAGTGTGTTGCAACATGTACTATCAGAGCCTTTGCAAAAGCAGTAGCTGGTACAGCCCAGGCCTGCAGCTACGCAGCTGCACTTTGCTGTTAAACAGGGCTTTAACCCAGCTTTGCAGCTACAGCTGATCATTTCTAACACGGCAGGAGGAGCAACGGGGCTTGCATCCAGGATGGGCATGATGACGTCCTCTCCCTTCTCGCCTTCCTTCTTATTCCATCCAAACTCTGTTATGTCCACAGCTGGTGGGTCAGGGCAGTCTGCTGCTTTCCAAAGCAGCACCTGTAGATGGGCACGCCGTCCATGGAGGAGAGCGTTGCGCTCTGTAGGAGGCAGTGTCTTCAGTGCTGGGGGGGGGGGGGGGGGGGGTTTGAGCTTTCGGTAGATGTCATATCTGGCGACTCCCTCTCGTTGTACAGAGCCAGAAAGAAACCACTCACTGCCTCTGTAATCTGTAAATCAGTAGCTCCCTCCTCTCCGATGAAGTGAAGCAGGTCACCAGGTACTACTCTCATGGCCTTGAGTGCGGACACCTTCCCTTTCCCCGCGGGATAGGAGGTGGTGTCACATCCGGAGAGAGCATGCATAGCCAGGATGGAGCGACACTGCTCACCGAGATTCTCTACTGTCGAATTGATGTTGAGAATAGTGCCATCCCATCTCTCCATCTGCAGGTTACATGTGATACCCACCTTCCAGCACCAATAGACCATGAGTACGAAAACATCAGTGTCGTCGCTGAGAATGCGGACAGTTTCAGCTCCGCGACTGGCTGCATCCAACATGTATGAGATGAGGGAGACGTCAGCCTCGTCATGAGTGACAATACTGTCTGCTTTGCTGACAATCTTGATGTGATCTCCTATGCTGTGTGTGCACAGGAGCTCACCCAGTCTCCGTTTGTTTGTCTTGTTCTTCATCACTTTGTCGCGGCTAGGTAGAGGGGTTGTCAGTGAGAGTCGGTACTCTGTTGAGCTCTCCCCAGCTCTTTTCTGCCTCTCGTGGTCTTTGGCAGAGACTTGCTCATACCGGTCAAAGATGACAAATGTTTCGGTGATGTAGCGATTAAGCCGGTGCCCCATGCTGGCTGCGAGGTCAGCCACAGTGCCTGACGATGGCCACACCACGTGGTAGATGAGCTGCGATGCATCAACGAGTACAACATGTGGTGGGTGGGGATTGGGGGCAAGGATTCCAAGACGCTGGACGATCACAGACTTGTTACCCTTCCTGAGGCATCCATACTCATCGATGATGGATGCAGGGACCGGGCCGAGCTCGTAGTCAAAGAGGGCAGAGAGCTCCATTCTTCTCTTGCTCCCCACCACCAGCAGCCGAGCAAACAATGCCTCAAGGTCACATATGATCTTCGCATTGACCTTCACTCTTTTTTTGGTGAATGTCATTGTCACCACCTTATTTGAGATTGGCGCATGAAATCTCTCAGGAAGTGATGAAGAGAACAGTGTGCTCATGTCCTGTCCGATCTACAATGCATCTTGCACATTCACCTTTTCATCTGCCACCTGGCCATTTATGATGTGGTGGAGGGTCGCGGTCTCTATGGTGAGTGGATGGGAGTTTTCATGTAGCACTCTCAGGATTTTAGCCCGGTCCTCCGCGTCCAATTCCCGCCGTCCTTTACCCTCTTCTTTGTGTCTGTTGGGCTTCATTGTCTTATCCGGTGCTTCAGCATCGTCGTAAATCTCATCCAATGACTTGGAGAGATAGGAGCAGATGCCGAAAGATTGGATCCACACGGCGACCTGCTCAGGGTTGGTGGAGATGCCATTCATGCCTCCTACTCCCTTCCCTTACTTGATGCATGTCTGCTCCCCAAACATGTCTCCACTCACTGCAGCTGCACCATCAGAGTGGCGGCACACATGGCTTCCAGCGTAAAGGTCATCCTTGGCAGTAGCAAGAAGGTACTGCATGTCACGCAGATGCTATGTGATCCAGGTTTTGTTTAAGTGTATTATGTCCAAATTTCATACAGATCATTCAAATAGTTTGCTCACACGAAGCATTCAAACGGAGCAATAGAGCGAAACAGAAATTTCAGTGTCCCAGGCCTATGTTTGATAGGGTTAATGCTATTAATGCTAATTTTGCTAATTGCCCAACATATGCAAGTTAGCATCCGGCAGTTTCTAAGTGCTGGGGACTCATACTGTACATTTCTAACTTAAAACGTTGGGGTACTCAACATTTCCGGGTTCACAAGAGGGCTCTATAGGCTTGGCAAGTAGACGATATGCACATATCTCTCCCGTCGGTATGTCCTGAGGGTATTTTGTCTGAAAAATCTTCCAATTTTTTTTTTTTTGGGGGGGAATTTTTTTGGGGAAATTTTTTTTTCCCAACTTCAATTGTTTATAAAATGTGATATCACGTATATTACAAATACATTTGTGCAAAGTAATTGTTTGTATTATGATTGGTGTAAATCATGACAACACAGCAACTCGGGTACAGTCATTATCCTCAGCTAAAATAAGCCCGTTCCTCAGTAACGGCGCTTGGTGAGGCGAGCGCAGCGAGCCGAGCCAAGCTAGTCTATATAATATATATATATACTAGCGGGGTCACCCGTGGGAATCCCACGGGCATGGATGTGTGTGACATTTCGACATATTGAGTTATATGCTGCACATTCATTTTTACAAAATGGTTACTGGCAAGTCATCAGATCCAGAAATGGTGTGAATTTAGTTATTTCACATAATATGTGACCCCTCACTCCTCTCCACCTGACACTCTCCTGTCTCCACCTGACACTCTCCTGTCTCCACCTGACACTCTCCTCTCTCCACCTAGCACTCCTCTCCTCTCCAAACCCTCACATCCCTCTCCTTTCCAATCCCTCACCTCTCCAATCCCTCACACTCCTCTCCTCTCCAATCCTTCACACGCCTCTCCAATCGCGCCTCACACTCCTCTCCAATCGCGCCTCACACTCCTCTCCAATCGCGCCTCACACTCCTCTCCAATCGTGCCTCACACTCCTCTCCAATCGTGCCTCACACTCCTCTCCAATCGTGCCTCACACTCCCCTCCAATCACTCCTCTCCAATCGTGCCTCACACTCCTCTCCAATCGTGCCTCACACTCCTCTCCAATCGCGCCTCACACTCCTCTCCAATCGCGCCTCACTCGCCTCTCCAATCGGCTTTCCCCGTCTCGTTTCTCTCCTTTTTCTCCCGTCTCGTTCTTTTTCTTGCTCCAAATCGGCCCGTCGGAATCGGAAATCGGCCCGTCTCGCCCGTCGGCCCGTCGGAATCGGAAATCGGCCCGTCTTGCTTTTGTGCTTGTGCGTAAATAAATTGTGTTCATGACACCATTTCTGGTGTTGGGCTAGCGGCTAGGGTGCCGGCTTAGGATCCTGGGTTCGAATCTCGGTCGATCGCCGAATTAATGCCAGGGGGGTTGACTCAGCCTGTCATCCTTCCGAGGTCGGCTAATTGAGTACCAGTTCACTGGTAATTCCCTGTTTGTCGTTGAAGGCGGCAAAAAGGGTTGGCGTCAGGAAGGGCATCCGGCCGTAAAACATTGCTTCAAAAAGGGGACAAAAAAACAACAACTACCACGGTCCCCGAAAAGGCCAACCCCCGCTTTGCGGGGAAAAATGGCCTCTAAACGGTGGTTTTTACACCATTTCTGGATCTGATGACTTGCCAGTAACCATTTTGTAAAAATGAATGTGCAGCATCTAACTCAATATGTCGAAATGTCACACACATCCATGCCCGTGGGATTCCCACGGGTGACCCCGCAAGTTTGCATTGACGTTCGTCGATGGACTCGTTCGCCCGTCTCATTCGTTTTCTTGCTGCATCCTGTTCAAGTCTGCGTTCTTCATCGATCGTCTCATTCATTTTGGAAATAGAAGTTTCCACGCAGCGCATGAATTGTCACGATCCTCAAGAGGAATTTGTCTCGTAATCATCAAATGATAAATGGCAAGTAAATTATATTGTGGAAAATTAAAGATTTCAAATAAACCTATTTAAAGTGTATTCGCACATAACTAATTTTAAAAAACGAAGAAATATCTCTCGGTAATTTCCTGAAACATATTTTACTTCCGGCTAATAATGTTGAATTAAATAAAAACGAAGAAATATATGTCGGCATCATTGTTGACGTTTTTGTGACGACTGTCATCAAACGAAAAAGTAATATATCTTAACGGAAAAGCAAAAGCGAATTTTTAATATATATCGACACGTTGCCGTCGGTGTCATGTTGGGCGGTGTATGATACACCATGACGCGATTTTTAAAAATATATCTCTGCATTTTCCCGCGTGTGTGGAATGTTCTCAATTATTGCTGACACCGAGTCCAAAACCATCGATAAAAATGAAATCATATGGTGAGTTAGATTGGAGATAAAGGCGTGAGAGAGACTCAATGGCCTTGAAGTTGAAGTTACAGGCGTTTGAGAATTCATTTCGTTCTATAAACGGCAACTTTCATTGGATTTCCTTCCCGTTTTTTTTCAACCGAGTCGAAAACTATGTTAGCGACTGTGAAAAATGAAATGATATATCGAATTTTTAATATGTATCGACACGTTGCCGTCGGTGTCATGTTAGGCGGTGTATGATACACCATGACGCGATTTTAAAAAATATATCTGCATTTTCCCGCGTGTGTGGAATGTTCTCAATTATTGCTGACACCGACTCTAAAACCATCGATAAAAATGAAATCATATGGTGAGTTAGATTGGAGATAAAGGCGTGAGAGAGACTCAATGGCCTTGAAGTTACAGGCATTTGAGAATTCATTTCGTTCTATAAACGGCAACTTTCATCGGATTTTCTTCTCGTTTTTTTTCAATCGAGTCTAAAACTATGTTAGCGACTGTGAAAAATGAAATGATATATCGAATTTAAAATAGATATCGACACATTGCCGTCGGTGTCATGTTGGGCGGTGTATGATACACCATGACGCGATTTTAAAAAATATATCTCTGCATTTTCCCGCGTGTGTGGAATGTTTGTGGAAAATTAAAGATTTCAAATAAACCTATTTAAAGTGTATGCGCACATAACTAATAAAAAAAACGAAGAAATATCTCTCGGTAATTTCCTGAAACATATTTTACTTCCGGCTAATATGTTGAATGAAATAAAAACGAAGAAATATATGTCGGCATCATTGTTGACGTTTTTGTGACGACTATCATCAAACGAAATAGTAATATATCATAACGGAAAAGCAAAAGCTAATTTTTAATATATATCGACACATTGCCGGCGGTGTCATGTTGGGCGGTGTATGATACACCATGACGCGATTTTAAAAAATATATCTCTGCATTTTCCCGCGTGTGTGGATTGTTCTCAATTATTGCTGACACCGAGTCTAAAAGTAAAACCATCGATAAAAATGAAATCATATGGTGAGTTAGATTGGAGATAAAGGCGTGAGAGAGACTCAATGGCCTTGAAGTTACAGGCCTTTGAGAATTCATTTCGTTCTATAAACGGCAACTTTCATCGGATTTTCTTCCCGTTTTTTTTCAACCGAGTCTAAAACTATGTTAGCGACTGTGAAAAATGAAATGATTTATCGAATTTGATTTGAAATAAAACTGGGGGAGAGCAAGACACCACGGGCCTACAAAACAGGACTCAAAGCTATGCGAGTTAATAAAATGGTGGATATTTGTTTATAGCCACTCCCAGAATGGGTGGAGCTATGGGTGGAGCTACTCTGCAAACCGAGTAAGCCACACCCCGGACAGACACCCAACAGATAGACAGACAGACAGACAGAATCATCTACGGCTATTATAATATAGATATATATGTAAATAAAAATCCCATATGCTGTGTTGATTTGTCTATTGTGTACTAATGCCCTTTCTCTGCATGTAAAATATGTACAGGCTCCTCTTTCGGCCTTGAATAATCATATAGAAATACATGTTGATGTGTTTAATGTTTTTATTTAAATTAAGAATGAGCTGGCGTGAGAAAGATTGTGAGACAGACACAGAGAAGAATAGATCGATTGGTGAGGGAAGGGACATACATTCGGTATATCTCTGGCTCGTGGAAAGTGAAGGGGTGGCATGGCTGGGGGGTGGGGGGGGGGGGGGCATGTCAAAAACTTTCCACCATTTTGCAGACGTAATAAACAGATTGTCTCGTATTCGGCTGCTGGCATCAGGTGGTTTGAATAGTTGCTGATGCCTTCCTTTCATGTTGTGGCGTAGAGAGAGATTGAGAGCAAGCAAGAGTCTGTGGACGAGTGCCAGAAGTTGGCGGAACAGAGCTGCACTTCCCTCAAGGTAGATCACATGATGCAAACGTACTTTGAGGCGAGTACGTCTGTATTCATGAATGAACTAGAACGCCACTCAGTAGAGCGCATACTCCCGCCGTGGGTTTAGTTGGAATAATACGTTTTGTTTAACATCACCTCTCCCCAAAACAATAAATGAAAAAGAAAGTAAACCCTAACTGTCAGAGAATTTATTTTGATATATCTCGGAATTAGAGGAGAAAAAAAATCATTTAAGAATAAGAATAAAAGCTTTAATGCAGTAAAACAGAAAAAATCTTTCCCAAAAAAAATTCCCAAAAAAATTCCTGGATCCGGAATAATATCCTGAGCTTCACCAAAAACTAATCAATTCTTCCTTATCCCAAGGGCAATCATCCCACCAACTTTCATCCAAATCCGTTCAGAACTTTTCCAGATATCTTGTTCACAAACACACGAACATACGAACACACACACACACGGACGGACACGATCGAATGCATTACTCCCTAGCGGGAGTAATAAACCTGACAATTAGAGCCAGAACCAGAATTATTTATTTGGTCCGGGAAGCCCATGTGAGGTTTCTTCTTCTTCAGCCCATCACAACCCTGGGTGAATATGCGATCTTTTTTTTAAAAGTTGGAATTTTGCCAAATCTGTTTTTTTCGTTTGTTAATATACCTCAGCCATTGACAAATCTGGAACTAAGTCTTTATACGTTCATCAAATACTGACACCGCGATTGACATTCGCTGAGCTAAATGTTGATATCTCTTCTGAGGTTAAAAAAACAAAAACAAAAAAACATTTAAAGTATTATACGTATCAAACGATACATTTTATTAAACGGGGAAACCTAATACACACTGTTTGTTTTAAAATGACAGAATATGTCTTTATGAGAAGAAAAAAAAAAGAACATTGAAGACGACGCTGCTAAAAAAATACACCGCTCTAACGCATAACCACGACTTTAAACTACAGTTACAACAAATATGAAAACTATTTTCATATCACAATGTTAAATATAGAATGTATAGAAGATAATGTTAAAAAAAAATGAGCCCTATCTTCCAATGGTAAAGAAATCCTTCAAAAAATTCCAGGATCGGGAATAACATCCTGAGCTTCACCAAAAACTAATCAATTCTTCCTTATCCCAAGGGCAATCATCCCACCAACTTTCATCCAAATCCGTTCAGAACATTTCCAGATATCTTGTTCACAAACACACGAACACACACACACACACACACACACACGGACACGAGTGAATGCATTACTCCCTGGCGAGAGTAATAAAAGACAAATTAACACGATTGGATCTTTTTCTTAGACCTTTATACATTTTAAATGGAGCTCGTTACATCCGGAACTTAACAAAACTGACTGTTTTTATGACTTTCTGATCTTTATCTGCAGGACTATGAAGTACTCCTGCTGACTTACAGGACATTGTTAGAGGAGCATCACCCACCTCAATTCTGGCCGAAGCATCTGGAGAACCCGACTGATTACATCATGCAGAATGTGAGTTCCTTCACAACTTCAAGTTAAATGGGACACTGATAAATTATTTTTTGTCCTCTGCCCTTCCGACAAGGTTCGAGACTGGGAACATTTAAAATGAGCTCCGACTGACCGACCGATCACCGTCCATGTATTTTTGTGTACGCGATATTTCAAAAACTGTTGAACATTTAGCTTTAATATTTCAGATATCTATTTCTCATGATGTTATCTCAACCTGATCAGATCACCGCCGTGATTGGCTGAATTGTGTTGCCATGGCAACCATCTCAGTAACTTAGCTTGTGAACACGATATTTGAAAACCGTTCAAGATTTACCTTTTATATTACACGGATCTATTTCCTCATATCACCCAAACGGCTGGGGACCTCGAGTATCATCTCCTTGTTGTTTATACATTTAATCTATTTGTCCCATAGGAAAAAAAACAAAAATAGTTCTGAAGTTGTCCCAGATAAAAACTAGAACGGCGCTTGGTAGAGCGCATACCTCCGCCAGGTTGAACTGTTTATGTTTGTATCTCACCGATAGGCCGGATCTGGATTCAAACCTGAACCAAAATCTAATCGGCTTATTCTTGTCGCCTAAACAACTCGTCCACCAAGTTTCGTCATAACTCCTCCATAACTTTTTAAAATATCGTGTTATTTATCGTTTTTGGCCCGATCTCTCAATGGTGAAGAATCACAAATTCGACTAGCCGGATCCAGAACCGGATCTTCACCAAAATCGAATCATTTCGTCCTTGTCACATATTTTCGTCCGAATCCGTCGACAACTTTTTGAGATATCTTGTTCACAAACAGACAGACAGGGGTGAAAACATAACCTTCATCCACCTTCGGTGGCAAAGGTAATAAAACACTTGCTTTGATGCATTAGATACTGATACTGATCCATGTTGGCAAGGTTTAATGGATCAGGACCTCGTGTTTCTTTGGGTTGTGTCATTGGTAAGCACAAGTCTATTTTAACAAAACTGGACTATGTCCAGCTGAGTTTTTGTCGACACCCAGTGTCCGTCGTCTGTCTGTCTGTCTGTCGTCTGTAAATAATTCGACTTCTGCACTCTAAAAGCTACAAATATCGATGAAATTTGATGAAACTTGTTATGCAGCATCTTTAAGACATAAACTAGTTTGGGATTGCATTTTGCGTTGCACGCCCAAAAATGTGAGCGGCAGGACGGCCATATTGAAAAATCAATTTTTGTCATATATTTTTTGCACATATAAACTATATCGTTTGTGGTTCTATTATGCATATTCTAACCATATTGATATAGACCAGTTGAGTTCAGGTTCCCTGGAACCTCTAGTTTTATGCACCAATTACAATGTGTAGAGCAATAGCTGTATATGTGTTTTTACATTGTCCTCGAGCGGCCAATCGTTCCTCCATAGTGGACTGATTGCGAGTTTTTATATGTACCTTAAACCTTTGCAAGTGGTCAACTCGGTAGGAACAATGGAGTTTTTGCAAGGCTAAGGTCAAGGAGTGGTCAAGTAAGACTTGGGGGAGGGGGAGAGGGCTGTCATTGCACTTGGACACTTATCATTGCACCTTTTGATGAGAAATACAAGATGGCGAGCACTGACAAGTAGTCACATACAACAAAAATGCTGGCCTTGCCACATCATCGTCATCATCATCTCGCTTGCCCTGGTCCTCTGTGATATGTAGAAATTAAAAAATAGCCACCAATCGTTTTGAATCAGACTACGGCGGCCATTTTTTTCTAACCTACAGAGGTGTTCCGAGCACATCTCTTAATTGTTTGCTACACTTGCCCAGCAGCTAGCTGGCATGCGGCTTGCAAAGCGGTTGATACAGAACGGTTGGTTTGACAAATGATAGCAAGCCACTTGCTAACGGATCATACCACTGGGCTCTGCTGGGCCCAATATTTGAATGGATGGGGCAGTGACCAACAGGTTTTTTTTTTTTGGTTTGTTTTTTTTGTATACAAGATCGAGGCTCATGTAAGAGCTAACAATGATCACAAAAAGACAACCGACACATAAAACATGAAACGTATGATAAAGGGAGTGGGAAAACAAGATGGAGAGCAGGGACAGCGGGAGATCTGTGGGGGGGAGGAGGCATGGGAAGGGGGGGGGGGTGATGAAGTTAAGGAAAACATCGCCATATCCCGAAAGCATGGAGGATTCGTAATCTTCGATTCAGGAATTGGCCATTGGACTCGCCATGCTTGTCACTCTCATGTAACTGACATTTCCTCAACCTCCATATTGTGGGTCCCATTACACCTATTTTATTAAACTTTTTCTTAATTCACATAAATCTGCCATCTTTTTCACATTTCATTAACGAACATGCATGCGAGTTTCATAACCTGCAGCCCAACTTTTTCTTAATTGTGAAGGATTGTTCCAAATCATATTATTTAGAGAGATAATGCACATATTTAACTTGTCTAGAACACATTAGTGTTCATATTTTTATTACGTATACAAATATTGTGGATTCTTTGATTTCATCACCCTGACTCCATGCTCCAGATATGGCCCTTTCCTCCCCTCCCATCACACCTATCTATTTCTAAACCTCTTCGCCTCCCTACATTTCCCTCCCTCTATTATTTTTACCCATATCAGTCCATAGATAATAGTTGATGGCCCCTTTGTATTTTGGTTAATTATCTGCATTATTCTGCCTTGTTCCCCCTGCTCTGTTATTTAACGCAGTACATGGACCTGAGGACGCGCCACACCGCGCTGCTCGGCACCTTGTCCCAATTCCTCAAGTTTCTTACTGAGGCACAGAAGAGGGACCAGGAGGACCAGGTGAGGGCCAGAGTGGCACTTGCGTTTTGGATTGTCCTCCGAACCGTTGCTTCCTGTTTAGTAATGCAGATACTTTTGTCGATAACTTTCGATAACGTTCTTCCTCCAAATGGATTACACCTCACGTTTTTGTAACTGGCCTTTTTCTTTGCTCTCATTTCCCATCATGCCCTGGTGATGTGTGCAGTTTTTCCGTGCAGTTCAGGATGTAGAACTGTCTCTTCGCCACACACAGCAACAGTTGCTTCACAAGTACACTTGTGACCTGAGCACCGTGCCTGCCCACCTTGAAGCATTGCTTGCTGATCGACAGGTATGACAATTTTGATTTATAATCGCTGAAACTCCCACAACCAGTCCCCCTCGATTTGTTTTTGTTATGTCTGTATCTCAACACTTGCCCAACCTTGTGGTTACCTGTCTTTATTTGTATCAACTCTCTCTGCCACCCATTCTTACTGAACATTCCAATCTTCACCTCCCCCTCGCTTTGTGGCTCTCTCTGCCCGGATTCACATTCGGTGCTGCCAAAACAACCCGACAGCAAGGATCACACTGGATGGTTTGACTTTTTGCCTTCCTAGTGGTTCTGTGGGCAGGAAATTGGAATTTTGTCAGGATTTCAGGAATAATTTGCCTACTTTTCACGAAAGACGGAGTGAATCGTTAAAGCCCCCCAACTAATTCCAGCAGAACACCGAGTCGAACGCCCATCCTAAGGACTGAGCACTTTACGATGCAACCCTACGAAGCACCGATTTTTTCATTTATAGTCAGGTCAGGAATCCAACCGAGACGAGACAGCTCAAAGGTAAGTGCGCCATCTCCACACCATCCTGTTGGATATCTTCGCCTTTGAATGAAAAAAATGAACCACCTTAAGGGCCATTTTTTCCCCACAGAGCAGGGGTTGGCCTTTTTCGGGCACCGTGGGCCGCTTTTTGAAGCAATGTTTTATGGCCGGATGCCCTTCCTGCCGCCAACCCTGTTAGTTGCCTCTTGCGACACACAGGGAATTACCATGAACTGGTACTCAATTTGCCGACCTCGGAAGGATGACAGGCTGAGTCAACCTCCCTGGCGTTAATTCAGCGATCGACCGGGATTCGAACCCAGGATCCTCCGATCCCAACCCGGCACCCTAACCGCTAAGCCAACACCAGGCTTCTTCACCTTTATTCTTCAAATATCTAGCTTGGACACAGACTCGGAAAAAATGTTAAAAAACTGATGCATATTTTTATGCCTCCTCAGCCAAATGTGCCGGAGGCATTATGTTTTCGGATTGTCTCTCTGGCTGTGCGTCTGTCCGTTGTGTTTTCGGGTTGTCTTTCCAGCTGTGCATCTGAAGGGATTTAAATGAAGCTTGAGACAATTATGGATTGTAATACAAAGATGAACTGATTCAATTTTAGATTCAACAGGTCAAAGGTCATGTGCCCTGTGAAAATAATTTTGCAGACCATAACTCGAGTTAGAAGCATCTGATTTTGTCTCTCCTCTGCTTATTTGACATTTCTCTCTCATGCGCTCTCTCTCTCTCTCCCACAACAACAACAAACAACAACAGGCATTTTAAGGCCATTTTCCCTGCGAGAGCGGGGGTTAGCCTTGTGGTCCCCATGACAATCTTCTCCATTTTGCCCTATTTTCTGCATCTCCCCTTGTTAACCCCCTTGCCCGCATTTCTTCTTCCACCATCTTTAGCCAAGTCTTTCTCGGTCTTCCCCGTCCTCTACTTCCTTCTACATTCATTTCCATCACTCTTCTCAACCAGTCACTTTCATCCTTCCTCAACACATGACCAAACCACCTCAACCTGTTCCTCTTCACAGCATCCATCACAGGCTCTATTCCCATCATCTTTCGCAATTCATCATTTGTCTTCCTCTCTCTCAACGATACTCCGCACATCCACCGAACCATTCGCATTTCCACCCTTTCCAGCCTTCGTTGCTGCTCTACATTCATGACCCATTGACCCATGTCTCGCTCCCATAAATCATAACACTTCTCACACATGCAGCATACACCTTTCCCTTCAGCTTCAACGACACTCCCCTCCTCATCAGCACGCCACTCAGTTCCCGAAACTTCTTATTATTATTCCACCTCTCTCTCTCCCACAGGTCACCATTAATTTTTCATGTGACCTTTAATTGAGATCAAACGTAACAGTGGGTTGTCATCCATCTAATATGCAATTTGCTTCCGTGTTGAAATCATTTTTGCAGGAAGAAGATGTGTTTTTGGAGATCCAGAAGAACATTAGCCACCTGTCTACAAAAGCACAAGCTCCAGCTGAGAGGGACACAATAAGCAGGTGAGATTAAACTTTATAGGATCCACACAAACTGAACTTGCTTGTTTGACTCTCCCAGCTGAGCACTTAGCTTGTGTTGCTGGACTCTCAGATTCAAATCCCATACACTAATGCGAGCGCTTACAACCAGGCAGCCCTTGAATCCCCCAAGCTGTTACCTACATCACTGAAGGTGAACAGAGGTTATGTTTTCACCCCTGTGTATGTGGCTGTTTGTCTGTGTGTTTATCTATCTGTCTGTGAGCAGGATATCTGAAAAGGTTATAGACGGGTTCAGACGAAATTTGGTGGATGAGTTGTGTAGGTGACAAGAAGAAGCCAATTCGATTTTGGTTAAGGTCCGCATGCAGATCCGGCTCTCAGTGGGATACAAAATGTAAACTGTTCAGCCTGGTGGAGGTGCGCGGTCTACCAAGTGCCATTCTAGTTACCATCTGTATTATTACCCTGCGCTCTCGAAGCGAAAAGCGGGGTTAAGCATTCAGATGCGTACGTGTGCTGTGTGCCGTACGAGTCTGCATTTTAAAAAGGAATTTCCTCGGCAACCGTTGGTCCGATTGACATGAAATTTTCACCATAGGAGCGCCTCCTCCCGTATATTTTTTTAATGATAATTATGATGTCATTTTGGAAAAAACGAAAAACGTTGCACCTCTGTATCTCCGAAGCCTCCACATGGAAAACAAGAAAGAGCAATCGGAGATCGCAGACCCTCACCAGGATGTGTTTTTTTTAAGGCTTTTGTGTCAAAACAAATATGGCGGCCGAAACACGTGACCGATGACATCATTATTATTTTTTTCTCCACCAATTTATCCCCAGATGACTCTCAATAAATTTCATCTGATCGGATGAAGTTCTGTACTTGTCGAATTACAACGTCATAATGGAGCCACCTAAGTTTCCCTACCTATCTAATCTGCATCACAGTCAAGACAAACAACTGAAGTATAAATTTCCTGTCACAGCCAAAATAAAGGTTGATAAATATGACATCATATGTGATGTGGTCTGGCAGCCATACTGGATCTAAGCAAAAATCTTTGAAAACATTCTCCTCTTAAACTGCTTAACCGATCAATGCCAATCTTTAACTAATTGATCAACTACCCATGGGAAATGTAGTTTGATAAAAGTGACATCATCAGTCACTGGTCTGGCAGCACATCAAAAAACCCTTAGAAAACAGAAGAGTTGGCTTGCACCAAGTCCTTCTCAAGACTGCGCAGGGTAAGTATTCTATGAATACCATCTAGTTTAATCTGCTTTCCCCTTCTTCATCGGGAACTTTGGAGGCACCTCTGTACAATAACACACGTGATTATGCATCACCACCATCTCTGTTTTACCCAGAATTCTTAGACCAGCACTTCTGTATAACTTAATTGCTTAGGGCAGACAATGCAATTGTACAAAATTTCAGCATTTAAGTTTTACATGTTATGAAATATCAGGTCCATATCCACCTTGAACTGCTCTCCTATGTTCAAGCTTCTGCACGACCCTTAGATCACTGCAAAATAAATTTGCAATAACTTGGTATTGTATTCAATACTATTATTGTATTCTATACTTTGTATTCTATATTGTATTCTATATTCTATACTTCAATACTATACTTTGTATTATTGTATTCAATAACAAAACAAGAAATGTTAAAAGGAATTTGGCAGAGGGGCCATGGAAAAAAGGAGGAAGATATCGAGTCAGCGTGCTCACGGTGGTTTTATTGCTGTGTGCTTCTGATCCAGGATTGACCAGTTGTACAACACCACTGTGCAGCGCTGGCATGAGCTGTGGACCAGACTCCAGGCCGTACAGGCCTGGCAAGTGCTTCGCAGAGACATTTCCCTGGTGCTGTCCTGGACCGTGGACTCTGTATGGGTCTCACAACATCAGCAGAAAGCACAATATGTCAGCAAATAATTTGGTTTTAAGGCGGAGTATGTTATAGCATGTCTAAACAGCGAGTTGAGCTCAGCATTTGATGAACTTGTATACAAACATTTTCCTTATTGCCCCCAGTGCCTATAACATCTGATTCATATATGTGAGTTGAGGGGTGGGGGTTCTTCCCTTATCTTGACCAAGCAACTTGAATAATAAGCATGGTGACAGGTTCCGTGACAGAAATTTAGCAACACATGAACAAAGTCGTCAAAATGATCATAAAAGACAAGCAAGTCTGGTGTGAAGTTGAATGAGGTGTTTGTTTGTGTGTGTGTGTGTGCGGATGTGCAGCTCAAGAAGCTTCCACCACAGCAGTCTGAGGAGCAAATGTGTCATTTGGAGGAGCACTACAGACGGCTTGTACGTTTGGGAGAGCGCACCGAGGTGCTAGAGCCCGACGAGCTTTGCCAAGCAGAACGCGATGTCACCGCTTGTTGCAACCACTTCCGCAGTTTGAAAGACTCTGTGAATAAAGGTGATCTTGACTCGTCACAACGGAATGTTTTCATCCTTCCTCAACATATCCTACTGCACCGTCTGTACAAAAGTGCACAACACCTGATGCATCTGTATAGTACTAGAAAGACTGTCATGCAGTGCACAACTCACTGTTTGTGCAGCTGTTTTTATGCTTCCGCCCCCGAAGGTGGCCGGAGGCGTTATGTTTTCGGGTTGTCCGTCCGTACGGGCTAAACCTAGTTTTTCTCAGCAACCACATCTCCAATTGAGACGAAACTTTCAGGATAGGAGTGACAAACATGCAGAATGTTTGTATGATAACTGTGACGCCATAGGTCACGTGGTATGGCAGCCATCTTGGATTAAAAGCAAATAAAAAAATTATTTCTCAGAAACCGCTGAATGGAAAAATTTGAAACTTACCACATTGTCAAGTACTCCCAATGGGGAACAACAGCATGATAATGATGACATCATAGGTGAAGTGGTATACCAGAAAAAAAAATGTTTTAATCAAATGCCTTAACCTAAAAATCTGAAATTGCATTCACATGATCTGTGACCCATTTGTATTGAAATATTAAATTTATGACATCATAGGTCACATGGTTTGGCAGTCATATTGGATTGAAGGAAAATATTAAATAATTCTATCTCTGAAACCGCTTATTCTATCAGTGCGCGAAATTTTACAAATGTCATCCAACAGCACTGTTGCATATAGCTTTAAAATGATGGTCATGGGTCACGTGGTTTGGCAGCCATCTTGGATAGAAAAACAAACCTTATCCGATCAACATGAAACTTCACAAACGTGATACCCTACCCATACATATGCAGAGTGTACTTTTTTTTTTTAATGTCATATGTCACATGGTTTGGCAGCCATATTAGCTTGAAAGCCGATATTTTAAAATACCCCTTCTCTGAAACCGCTTCACCGATCGATGTGAAACCTGTCATGGCTGGTGAAAATGTGATACTTGAAAACAGCTGAAGGGATTTAAATCAAACTTGTTTAATTTTTATGATGGTGAACGGAGGGCATCTACCTGTTGTGGGACTATGCGGAGGCATATTGGTGACACAGTCGCATTGCTCTAGTTACTTGTGTCTTGGTGGGAATGTTGTTGTCTACTCTAATAACTTTTACATCTACATTTTAAATGGACATATTTACAGGTTGACTGTTGACTCTGGCATGTATGGCAGAACAAAAAGACGAGGAAGCATGTGAAGTGTCTTTGCAAGAACTCAGGAAGATGGAAGTGTGGACAGAAAGTACCAGGAAGCATGCAGAGCAGCTAGTTTCTATGAGTTTGCATGGTGATCATGTGCAGGAGAATGTCCAGCGCATCAAAGACCATGCAGTGAGTTTGTCTTTTCGGTTTGCGTTCACATGATGACGCTGTAGGTGTATTTACATCAGCTCGTTGCAAATGATGTTACCTGGAACCAAGAGCATCCAAAAAACAATTATGGTCTCGCATCATGGAAGCAAACGTAACATTAATTGCCTTTTATTATTATTTTTATTTTTTTAATGTCTCACACAGTCCCACCTCATGTCTTGTATGCCCTGCCAGGTCCTGTGTGATGAAGTGCAGCAGATTCATTCAGATCTGCGATGCCTCGTGCAGAACTACAATGCTTTGGGAACCTGCCACAGCCATTTTGCATTGCAAAGCCAGCTTCGGCTTGCGGAGCAGCGTGTGGTCCATTTGTCCAACTTTGTGGCTCTTGTGACAGAAGAGTAAGTTTGAATCATGAAACACCTTGAAATCTGGTCATTTTGGTGAAAAAAAAAATGCACTCTATTACCCTTCGAATGCAAACATTTTAATCGAGGTGTTTTAAGGTATTTGAATAGAGCCTGATGGGCTCCTTTCTTTGTTTGTGTTCATGTTTAGGTTACGAGCAATGGATGAGGTACTGAAGGATGTAAGAGCGACAGACGAACTTGTTTGGTCCTATGAGAAACAGCTGTGTGAAGCTGCCCTTCTTCCTTGTGAGATGGAGGCTCTTCAAGAACTATGCAACCATTTGACGGTATAATTTCATATCATCCTCAATTAGGAGCAGTTATGCACAGAATTGGAAAAAATCTTGATTTATATCGAGGTTAAGGTTGTTTGTTGGGAGAAGGTATTGTGGCTGTAGTAAGTTATGGCTTCACATTTTCACCCCTCAGCCCAAATTGGGCTAAGGGGTATTGTCATCACGGGCGTCGTCCGGGCGTCCGTCAACTTTTGGTTTCCATCAATTTCAACGAGAACGGCTTGTCCGATTAAATCCATTTTTGCAGTGTGTGTTGGGGTTGAGTAGAGGAAGGTTCATGGGCGCGCTGCGATTTTCAATATGGCCGCCACGGCAGCCATCTTGAAATTGGTTTCCATCAATTTCAAGCAGAACGGCTTGTCCGATTAAATCCATTTTTGCAGTGTTTGTTGGGGTTAAGTAGAGGAAGGTTCCTTTCGAAAATGGATGCGCTGCGATTTTCAATATGGCCGCCACGGCAGCCATCTTGAAATTGGTTTCCACCATGTATGGGCTGAGGGGTTATGCCCGCTTTGCGGTGCTATTTGTTTTTCTTGTAATCCCCTCTGCGTTGTGCTCTTCGCCTGATATGCAGCGATGGCAGCAGCAGTTGGCGTGTCGGCCGGACGCTTTCCGGACACTCCAGGAGCGGCTGCGTCTGGCGGGCCAACTCAATGAGAGGTTGAGTGCAGTGCATGGCCAGCTGGACCCGAACCTCTCGCAATGCATAGAAGAACAGCAGCAACTGCAAGAACGTTGGTGTAATCTCTGCAATCAGACCAGAACCAGGTACAAGGTTAGATGCTAATGCAAGTTATGGAGTTAAGTCGGCAACAAATGCTTCATGGCCAAACAATCCTGCTCCAGATTTGTGTCCAGATAGCTGTTCAAATTTTGATTGCCTCCTCCCCAAATACCTTGTTTGGAATTTCATCAGCATTTGGTGCTTTTCCAAGGTTCTACGTATCTCACATTCGATCACTATCGGTCCTTGCTCATATTCTCTTTATTTGAAGTTTCCCATCATATTGCTATCTTGTTAGCATGGAGTTCCGGTATAGTCCTTCCATCTTTCTTTCACCTGTTTCTACCGTCAGATATTTTCCAGGACCCTAATCCTAGACCTAAACCATTCTGTGATATCTGTGATGTAAAAAAAAAAAAAAAGAAGAAGGATCTCTTGTGTTTCCTGCTCTGTTGACACTTTATATCTCTTGGAATGCCTCTTTTAAATGTCCTTGTCTTTCCTAGCTTGTCGTTGGTGCATTTAGCTGCTTCATGTCCTCTCTTGATGCGCCTTTGATTGTCATCTCTCTTCTTCTGTCTGCAATATTTATTGCCTCTTCTGAGAACCATTTATCCTTCCTCTTTCTACTGCTTTTGGGATGTTCGTTTCGGCCTCTTCTTTTACATTTCTTTGACCTATTGCCACAATTTATCTGGCATTCTGTCAACCAAGTCCAGCTCTGCAGACTAAAACATTATTATTATTATTTAAACCTTTATTGCATATTATTTGGATATGTTGTAAAAGTCACATCTGGTCAGACATTTTGAATTTTCTTTTCTACGTTTCTATTTTACTTGTAGCTTAGCCACAGGGAGTTCATGATCTGTCCCACACTCTGTGCCTGGTAGAGTGTTGGCAGATTGCACAGTACTTCTCCATCTTCATTGATTTGAATGTCATCAAATGTTGCCCATCATGTGAAGCTCATGTGTGCAGTCTGCGTTTGGGTTGTGTGCACCATTTGTTTACAATTACGAGATCATTCTCCACACAAAACTTTCGCATTCGCTTCCCTGACTCATTATGGATACCAACTCCATGATTTCCTGAAATCTCTGGTGCTCCTGCTCTTTCAGGTTTTGCATTCAGTCTCCCATAATAATGAAAACATCTCCTTCAGGCCCCTGTTCTTCCAGTTCCTAAAACTTTCCATAAAACTCTTCCACATATTCCTCATCTACTGCAGAAGTGGAGCATATATCTGAATGATGGTGGTGTTCACTGGATGTCGTTTCAACCTAACAGATATTAACCTATTGTTGCGGATCTCTAACGCCGGCCTCCCCCTTATCAAGGGGGGATTAATCCCCTTGTCTTTTATCTAGCCGACGCGATCCGGGGCTATCACGTTCCTTCCGGTCGGTGTTAAATAGGGTTGTAAGCCGAATTAGTCTTATTACCTAAGTACTAACACCGGCCGTGAAGCAAGGAAATAACCCCACCCGAACCACGGTTTCAGTGGACACGCTGAGCGATAGCGAGCTGCGATTCGGGCCGTTAACAGGTACTAAACCCGATTGGAGTGGTTCCTAGTCGTGCCACGCTTACCCAATTGAGAAATCACTAAGACGGTCGAATCAGGAAAACAGGAAAAACAAGGAATTTATTACACACTTTGTACAAATAAGAAGAGGAAGAGAAGAAGAAATGTACAGTGAAGAGGAAGAAGCAGCAGAAACACCAGGGCAGCCTTATACAGTCTTATACTTATCCCTGGACACGGGCCCGTTCACACTCAGTCACACTCTCAGACTCACTCACACGGGGTTTGTAGATGGTCGGGTTGAGGGTCCACCGATGGCGTCCACAGCTCGCTCCGGTCCCCGACTCGTACCACGAAGCAGATGGTGATGGTAGACGGCAGGCAAGATCGCCCCGTGTCGGTGGCGCGGATCGGACAATTATATGGGGGGGATCGGTAAGCTGGCGATTATACTGGCGTACGTAATAGTTGTACCGGCGCCTTATATGCGCTCCCGGTATAGTTCGGTACAATGCGCCACTTGCACAATGCTTTCCCAATGATGTCACCAAAGCACCTTTCCCAATCGACCTTGCACAACAATGCAATGCGCTCCAACCAAGTCCACGTCCTTTGCCACTGCCGTATGCACACGAGTCCTTGAATACTTGTCACAGCGCGTCTCTCCTCATAACTCGAGCGCCTGCCTCTCCCTTCTCATAACTGAGGTGGGGGCCTCGCGCAAAGGGTTTTATTGCCACGCCCAGCGAACCCTCTGGAACCTCTAGCCACACCCTGTCAGGCGATCTCACCCAAGCCCTGGTTGGTTGTTGGGGTCTTACCGGCTCCGCCCTTGATGTCTGCCTGACGTGGCCACACCCCCACCCTTGCGCTCCGCCCCTTTTCCAGGCCTTACCTCGTGGCATTTGGGCTGGTTCGAGCGAAAGCGCAAGGGCAGCGAACGCTACTGGCAAGCAAGGTGCAAAGACCAAATTGAGGGAAATGGAAGGAAAACTCTCCTCCGAGGTGGAATTTGGAGGGTTTGGTGGCAAAATGGAAGGGAGTCTACCTTATTTGATTTACACAATGCAGATGATTTACTAGGGAAATGGCCTTATCCTAAACACATACTATGACATAACTGATGTTCTAAATGGGCCTACATGTTGTTTCTGGCCTAACTATGGGGTGCAACCTTTAACCTTTAATGATCTGATCTGTGTGGGTTCTCAAAACCACAACACTATCATTGACTGGGTTATATCTCAATACTAAGTCTGATGTCTTCTGATTACAAATCACAGCCACTCCATTTATTTTACATGTTTCATGACCAGAAAATAACACTTTGTAATCGTCAGATTGAAACTACCCCAAACCATCTAAGTTAAATTATCCCCAAAATTTCAGTTCTTGTCTTCTCCTCTCAATCTCTCTCTTTACTACATTTAACTTCTTATTCTCCTCCTCTTCCCTTTATAAGGGGTGAGGTCCAATGGCAACAAGCTTCTGCCTTGCCTTCACCATGATACTCCTCCACTCCACTCTGTCCTCAGCCATCTCACTCCACCCTCCAACCATCCCCACGTTACTTATATCCCTCTTCACACAATCCTCCCATCTCAACCATGGTCTACCTCTTTTCCTCCTACCTTGATCCTTCAACCTATCTGCTCTCTTTGCCATTCTCTATTCCCCAGCCCATCTCAGCTGGCATTTCACCAATCTCCCCATCGAGCTCATCTGCACACCAATCTCCTTCCTCAGTTCATCCATTCTCCTTCTATACATCCTCTTCACTCTGCAATCCTCATGACCCAGTTGTTCTCATAAACCTGTAGCCTCTGTTGTCTCTCTGTCAGTGCCACCGTTTCTGGGCCATAAAGGTAGGCCAGCATTACACAATACATCAGAACATTCACTTTTCATTTCCTTGATATATTTCTGTCTGTCATTACACCTTCCACCATCCTCCACGCATTCACACCCACGTGAATCCTCCTCCGCAACTCTGTCTCAGACTTACCATCCCACGGTCACTGTTCCCCCCAGATACTTTCACTTCAGTCTTCTCCATACTCATCTTCAGCTCATGCTTCCCAAATGCCTCCTTCCACTACCCCAGTACTTCCTGCATCTCCCACCCACTCTCCCCACCACAACCGCCAGATCGTGCACATACAACATTCTCCCCATATTACCCCTCATGTTTACCTTCCTGCTTACCAGCTCAATCACCATGATAAACAGGAGTGGGCTGAGAGAGCTTCCCTGCCTCAAACCAATGTTCACATTGAACTCCTCCAACATCCCAGGACCAACCAAAACTCTTCCCTTCGTTCCCTTGTACATCCCTTCCACCAACCTAACTTCTGCTTCTGGTACTCCCATCCATCTCAGTGTCACCATCACCATCTGTCTTGGGCCAGTGTCATAGGCCTTCTCCAGATCCACAAATCCCAATGCCATTTCACCTTGCATCTCCAACTCCTCCATCAGCTGTCTCATTGTGAACATGTCATCTGTCATCCCACTACCCTTTCTAAACCCCTGCTGCCCTTTTCAAATCTCCATCTCATACTCTTCCATATCCTCCCATACTCACCTTTTGTGAGGCTTGTTCTGCAAGTGGCCAAATCTTTCACTACAAGCTTCAGCATCTTGAGGAAATACTTCAACTCTTCTATAGCTACCATAGCCTACAATTCAGGGGTCGGCAACCTTAGGCACGCGGCAGCGTAATCATTGGCACACTGGCGAAAGCAGTGCCCTCTCAGTTGCATGACAAATCACTTCTTGAACAGCCATTGGCTGTTGCGCGGCCTGTCTTATTTAGTTTGATTGACGGTACGGCCTCCCGCTCACATTTCCCACAGTGCAGTGAAGCGGTTCAGGTTCGGTAGATGATGGCAACCCCGCTAGCTAAGAAAGCTGAAGTAAAGGTTCGGGCATTCCAGCCCTCATGGACAGAAGAGTGGGGTTTTGTTTTTCAGAAGGACCGTGCTGTGTGTACTTTATGTTTTGAAAATGTTGTTTGTCGAACGTTGAGTGTTAAGCGCCATTTTGAGACAAAGCAAGAGAAAACTTTCAAAGATCAGGCAGACAAGGCAGAATCCATCAAACGTGCCGTGTCCAGGTATGGGAAGCAAGCCAACACCCTCAAAGTCTTTGCCACTGCTAAAAACCAAGCGACTGAAGCAAGCTATCGCATTGCTCATTGCATTGCTCATTGCATTGCGAAATGCAGAAAGCCATTCACTGATGGCGAATATATTAAGGAGGCTTTTCTATGGAGCTCAGAGGTCCTGTTTGAAGGCTTACCATCAAAGAGACAATCAAATCAAGAATAAAAGATGTTCCCATGTCAGCTAGAAGTGTTGAGCGACGCATCGAAGAAATGGCCTCCCGTAGTCGTTTGACAACCGACCACTCCGAAGCATGTTTGCAACTTAAAGGGACTAACTACAACCCCCAGATAATGGAGCTCAGCAAAGGAAAGCAGGGCCAGGGATCACACTGACTGGAAGGCATCTGTTTATTTGTAGTACACATGGGTTTGCATATGTAGCTGTTTGTCCATCTCTTTTTTTCCAACTCTGATGTGGATGTTTTCATGAGGATGGCAGCATTCTTGTATAGTACTGGTATTTCTGTTTGATACAGTTTATTCTCCCTTTTTGACATTTGTTCCCAATGCAATACTTTGTAAATGAGTTACTGAAAGCAGTGTTTTGAAATGGGGTCCGTGCATATAATTTGTAACCGCATTGGGGACAAATTTTACAATGATAAAATGATCATTACAATGTCCTGATTATGAGAGATAAATGTTTCTTTAAAATGTTGTTGCTATGCATGTAGCCTATGTGGATGGAATAAAATTCCATGTCTGTAGGAAGTATTTTTTTGATGTGGTGTCATAATTAAACTTAATGTTAAACTTAATGTTGATATGGCACACTAACTAACAAGAACATTTCAAACTGGCACTTAATGTCAAAACGGTTGCCGACCCCTGGCCTACATCATCAGATGGTGAGTGGATCGAGGGTGCAGAAATACAACTTTAACAGCTCCAGAATTTTAAAGGGGATTTGACGTTCCCTGGTTAATTAACCTTGCACTCCATGTCCAAATTTTGTGGACGTTTGAGAGGCTCAGAATTTGCTTTTCATTTCTACACTTTGTTTCAAAACCTGAACCGCAAGGCAACGGCAGATTTGGATTCAGAATTATTTTTTTCCCCCAGACGAGATTTGCTTCTCTGAAGGCTAACGAGCTCCATCTACCCCCAAGCAACTGGTTTTAAGGTGCCAGTGATTAGCTTTTCACCTCTACACCCTTTATTGAAAACAACCCCTGGTTGTTTGAAAAACATAAGAAGGCCAGTGCAATGCTAGACTATCAGAGGCTGTTTGAGATGCTCAACCGTTGGAGTATTTTAGTACACCTTGAGAGCTTACCCCCAATGTGACTCCATGACAGTCCATTTGTGATTGTATGGATGATTAATCGAATCTATGGATGATTAATCGAATCTTCTGGTGTAATGCACTGACTTTATGGTCATACAAACACAGCGGACATTAAGTTAAGGAGATACATTGTTCCTTCAAAATGTGTGATTGGGTTATGCAAGGGTCATGAGCTGAAGGAAGAAGGCCAGGGGGGGTGGGGTATTATGAGTTCTCGTTGCAACAGGCCCACCAGCAGCTCTATCTAGGTGGACATCGTACAAGCATAACCTGCATTTCCTAGTATTAAAACTGTAACTTGTTATAGACGTGTCGACACTTGCAATACAGTCCATCTTTAAGAAAACTTTCAGGATATTAATTAGTGTATTATAAGATACCACTGTTAGTATGCCTGAACTTTTCTGAAGCTTGTTTTGGAAGTGGCCAACTGTTTCACTGCAGGCTTCAGCACCTTGAGGAAACACTTCAACTCTTCCATAGCTACCGTAGCCTGCATCATCAGATGGTGAGCTGGATCGAAGGTGCAGAAATACAACTGCAACAGCTCCAGAATTTTAAAAGGGATGATGACCAGGAGCTGTGTTCTCTACAAGTGCAGATTGAGGTGACATGTGCAAGACATATAGGCCTTAATCCAAACATTTGCTTTTCTTTCTCCATTCCAGTCATGGTGCAGCCGTGACTCTGGATGGTGCAGCCGTGACTCTGGATGGTGTAGCCGTGACTCTGGATGGTGTAGCCGTGACTCTGGATGATGTAGCCGCGACTCTGGATGATGTAGCCGCGACTCTGGATGATGTAGCCGTGACTGGATGATGTAACCAGACTCTGGATGATGTAGCCGTGACTCTGGATGGTGTAACTGTGACTCTGGATCATGTAGCCATGACTGGATGGTGTAACCTTGACTCTGGATGGTGTAGCCGTGACTCTTGATGGTGTAACCATGAGTTGTGGTGTTCTACCACAAGCTGGAGCAGTTGTAGTTTATCACACATGTGCAGTGATATTGATTTTATAGATTAAAAGTAATAGCACTACAGTATAAGTTTTGACTTTTCATGCTGACATTAAGAATTTATTACATGTGGACCTTTTCTCATACTGACCTTGAATGCAGATTCTTCGATCTGAAATCTCTCAAAAACAAAGCAAGCTTGATGGGTTGGCCTTGTTTGAGGAGCAAGTTTTAGCTGCCAAAAAGGTCAGATTTGGAACGTTGTTAATACCTTTCTCGTCACTGCACACAAATGTCTTTAGAAACTTTTTTTTTTACATTAATGAACAGGATTTATAAATAATTAAATTGATATATGTGGGAATATTACATGCCCAGACCAGGAATCGACCCCAGGTCCTCTGGTCAACCGTACCAGGGCACTCGCTGCCAAACATAGGAGCACCAATGGCCTGAACACGAGAGGGTCTTCTTCCAATACAACAACAACAACAACAACGTGCATTTTAAGGCCATTTTCCCTGCTAGAGCGGGGGTTAGCCTTGCGGTCCCCATGACAATCTTCTCCATTTTGCCCTATTTTCTGCATCTCTCCTTGTTAACCCCCTTGCCCGCATTTCTTCTTCCACCATCTTTAGCCAAGTCTTTCTCGGTCTTCCCCGTCCTCTACTTCCTTCTACAATCATTTTCATCACTCTTCTCATGTACAGTGATACAGTGATATTGTGTGATGATTGATATCACACAATTGATATTGTGTGATACAGTGATATACAGTGATATACTAAGTCTGGTGTTGGCTTAGCGGTTAGGGTGCCGGCTTGGGATCCTAGGATCCTGGGTTCGAATCCCGGTCGATCGCTGAATTAACGCCAGGGGGGTTGACTCAGCCTGTCATCCTTCCAAGGTCGGCAAATTGAGTACCAGCTTGCTGGGATGAATGATCCCGGTGTGTACCCCGGTTTGGAATAGGTACACCGTATCCCTGCGCATCATAAGAGCGTGACCAAGGGGTGGCGTCCGGAAGGGCACCCGGCCATAAAAACATAGCCTCAAACAGGGAACCATGATTGTCATGGGGCCCGCAAGGCTAACCCCCGCTCAAGCGGGGAAAATGGCCTAAAAACGATCATTCATTCATTCATTCATTCATTCTCCACCAGTCACTTTCATCCTTCCTCAACACATGACCAAACCATCTCAACCTGTTCCTCTTCACAGCATCAATCACAGGCTCTATTCCCATCATTTTTCGCAATTCATCATTTGTCTTCCTCTCTCTCAACGATACTCCGCACATCCATCGAACCATTCGCATTTCCACCCTTTCCAACCTTCGTTGCTGCTCTACGTTCATTACCCATGTCTCGCTCCCATAAATCATAACACTTCTCACACATGCAGCATACACCTTTCTCTTCAGCTTCAACGACACTCCCCTCCTCATTAGCACGCCACTCAGTTCCCAAAACTTCTTCCATGCACATCTCACTCTAGCAACCGTTGCCGAGTCTGATCCACCTTCTCCATTCAGCATGTCTCCAAGGTAGCAAAATGTTTTCACACCTTCCAGCTTTACGCTGTCTCCAAGATCCAACTCAACATTTCCTCCATCTGCAGCTCCCTCTGTGCACACCTTACATTTGAATGTAGCTGCCACACTGGTTAATGACCCTCTCAGACCACTACATTTTTGATGAACCCACTCAGCGCACATTGTACATTGAATGGAGTTCACTCCGACACCCTTCCTGCACACAGCACAGGGCCACTTCCCAGTTCTTTCAACGTCACCACATGCTTTACCACTTGCCATCACCTTCGTCTTTCTGATATTCACCTTCAGACCTTTTGTCTCCATACATTCCTTCCACTTGTTCATCTTTTCCTTCAGTCCATCCATACTTTCCGCAATCAACACCAGATCATCTGCATACAACAACTCCCATGGTAAACCATCCTTTACGTTCTGAGCCAGCACCTCCATCACAGCTACAAATAGTAGTGGACTTAGTACCGACCCCTGATGCACTCCCACCTTCACCTCAAACTCACCACTGTTCCCGTCCTTCGTCCTTACAGCTGTGCGCTCTCTATTGTACATTGCCATCACTACTCTGATCAACCATTCCTCCACTCCTAACTTCCTCATTGCCCGTGTCAATACTTTGCGTGGAACCCTATCGAATGTTTTCTCCAGATCAACAAACCCAAGAAACAACTTCTTCCTCTTCTCCATGTACTTCTCCTGCAACTGCCTCACAATAAAAAGCGCGTCTGTCGTGCCTCTTCCTGGCATAAATCCAAACTGCATTTCGTTGATCTTCACTTTCTTCCTTATCCTCCTCTCCAACACCCTTTCCAATACCTTCATTCCATGCTCCAATAACTTTATCGCTCGGTATGAGCCACACTCTAGAGGGTCACCTTTCCCCTTGTATAGAGGGACGAGAGTACTCAGTTCCCAAGCCACTGGAATGCGGCCTTCTTTCACCACCAGATTACAGATCTCTGTCATTCTCTTCACACTCCAACTTCCTGCTGCCTTCAACATATCTCCCACAACTCCCGTCGGCCCTCCCGCTTTTCTACTCTTCATTGCTTTTATCGCTTCCTCAACTTCCTTCTCAGTTATCTTCCCTGCCGGTCCTAAAACTGGGTTACTCTCTATGTTGCCATCCCATTCATTCTCTGTATTCAACAGCATTTCCATATATCTTTTCCATCTTCCTTTAATTCCATCTGGGTCCACAACGATTTGTCCCACTTCATCCTTCAAGCAACTCACCCCCATCACATCACACCTCTCTTTCGCTATCTGCTTTGCAATCCTGCATACTTCTCTCTGACCCTCTTCCGAATCCAAGCGTTCTCTGAACATTTTCCTACATGCCTCCTGCGCCTTCGCTACTTCTTTCTTTGCAGCCTTCTTGGCTGCCTTATAACTTTCATGCTCTGCTGTTTCTGCTCCCATACCCTTCGCCTTCTGCCACTCCTTGAACTTCTTCCTCTTCTCGTCAATCCTCTTTCCAAATTCATCATCCCACCACCATGTTTCCGAGTGCCTCGGTGGTCCTTTTGTCCATCCACATACCTCACCAACGGCTCCCAACAGACTAGCTTTCATTGACATCCAACCACTTTCAAGCTCAACCACATTATCCTCTACCCTACTCAGCCTCTCTTTTAATGCCTCCCTTACTGTCACCTCTTTCAACCTCCACACCTTCATTCTCGGTTGGTACTTCACCCGCCGAGCTCTCCGTTGCTCGGAAACATCTTCCAATGGGGGGACAAATCCATGTCCACTATTATAAACACCACTGGGGGCGTAGTGATACAATTACATTAATGAACAGAATTATAAATAATTAAATTGTTATATCTGAGATGGCAGAGCACTGGCACGTTTCACCAGAGGACCTGGTTTCGATTCCTGGTCTGGGTATGTAATTTTCCCACATATATTAATTTATACACTTTTTTATGAGTTCTAGAGTTTGGAAAAATCCCCTTTACCAACGTACACCCAAAGGGTACCTTTGAGTTCACAATTTATTTTGCAAAGTAAGCATGATGTTGTACCATATGACTCCCACTCTCCTTGTTAATAAAAGATAGTGGCCTGCAAAAGTATTCACCCCACTCCAATTTTTTCACATGTTGATGCTACCTGGGCCTATTTAATGATGCTTACGAATCAAATGTAATACATAGAGTCTTCACAAACTACTTTAAAGTCATAAAGCTAAAAAAAATGCGGATAAAATGTGAATAAGTTAGTTTAACAGAGAAAATCAGATGGATTCTCAGTTATACAAGTCAGTTATGCAAGTAGGAATACCACTTTACCAATGATGCCATCGTTATCACCATACACCATGGGGAGTTGATGATATATGCCAAGATTCTTTTTTTTTTTTTGTTGAGCAGTTTCAAAGAAGATGGGGTGGTGAGTGGTTGGAGTGGGGCAAGTGGGGGGGAGGGGGAGAGAGGGTGGATGTACGCAACTGGTGGGATATTCTGTGAAGCAACATTAACAGTGTGAATGGTGGGATATACTGTGAAGCTTGCTTGATTGTAGCGCAACTAAAATATGTGGCCTCTAAAAGCTGTGAAAACAGGAAGCACATGGCTGAGAATGTAGAAGCCGGCCATGCTTGCGGCTCATGGAAAAGTTATTTTTTTTGTTTCGCCCGCGAATAAACTGCGAATATGTATCAGACGGCCGCAAATGCAGAAGCAGGGCGCAATTTATCAACCGCGATATATATATATATATATATATATATATATATATATTGTAGCGGCTGCCGCTGGGGTTACACAATCGCCTTGCACCTATCAAGGACGCGGAGCGATCACCAGGCCGGGCTCGTCCAGGACGCCCGGGCAGGCCCGCGCTCGACTTGCCAGGCCTCGGTCGGGACGCCCGGGCAGGCTCGCCCTCGGCTTGCCAGGCCGCAGCCGGCCCGCGGGGCCACGCCCCCTGGCGCCAGGCCTGGGCAAACCCCCTGGCGGAATAGATATATATTGCCGACCGTAAAACGTTTTTCCCAGAGTGCCTGAGTGTTTGATTCTAATAAAGCAGCTCAGATGAATTCAAGCTTTTTGTCGCGTCCATTCTTTCGATCGACGTGGGAGCCACAGCTCCTTCATTGGTGACCTATCGACATGGACACGGCAGTCGCCCTTAAACTGCCTACCTTCTGGGAGGCTCACGCGGCGGTTTGGTTCGCACAAGCGGAGTCCCTGTTCGCCCTGCGAGGCATCACGGCGGACGACACCCGCTTCCACCACGTGGTCGCTGCGCTCGGTTCAGCCACCGCAGCCCGCGCCCTGAGCCTCCTCGAGAGACCGCCAGCCGCGGACAAATACGGCGCGATTAAGAAGCTTCTCCTCGATGCTTTCGCCCTCCCAGCGGCGGAACGCGCACGGCGCCTGCTCGATTTGCCGGAGCTCGGCGACACGCGCCCTTCCGAGCGAATGGACTACATGCTTTCGCTGCTCGGCGAGCACTCTCCGGCATTCCTGTTCCGGGAGCTGTTCCTCCGTCAGCTGCCTAACCCGGTACGCCTCGCCCTGGCAAGCACGACGATCACAGATCCCCGGGCCCTTGCCAGAGAAGCCGACAAAATCTCCGCCGCGGGACAGCGCATCGCAGCGGCGACATGGGACCCGCCGCCGCCTGATGCACCATCCATGGCGCCCGAGCACCCGGCGCGTTCGACGGCCGAACTGCCGACGCAATTGGCGGCCGCTATACCGAGCCGACCACGTTCAGCACGACGTCCGAAGCCTCCACCCGACCAAGCGTGGTGTTCCTATCATGCCAGGTTCGGACAGAAGGCCCGGACATGCCGACCCCCGTGCACCTTCGGCGGGTCGGGAAACGGCCAGGCCGGCGTTCATTACCTGCCATGAACGCCGGCCACAGTCACACGGGCAACTTACTGTTCATCACGGATAAAGCGTCCGGACGGCGCTTCCTGTGCGACACCGGCGCCCAAGTGAGCGTCATGCCCGCCTCTGACCAGGACAGGCAATCCGCGGTTTGCGGCCCCTCCTTGGTTGCGGCCAACGGATCGACTATCCGCACCTTCGGCCCGCGCAACGTCACCCTCTGCTTCGGCGGCCAACGCTTCGCTTGGACGTTTGTAACCGCCAACGTGCCCATGGCTCTGCTCGGCACCGACTTCCTTTGCGCACACGGACTGCTGGTGGACGTCCAACGGCGTCGTTTAATCAACGCTGAAACCTTCAGCTCCCTGGTATGCACATTGAGCAGCTCCGCGCCGACCGAGCTGGCACGCACCGTCCCGGCGGCGAACGAGTTTGCTCGCCTGCTCGCGGAGTTCCCGGCCCTCACGCGGCCGACGTTTTCGGCCGTCGCAGTACGGCATGGGATCGAGCACCACATACCAACCACGGGCCCGCCGGTCTACGCCAGGGCCCGCCGCCTCGACCCAGCCAAGCTTGCCGTTGCGAAGGCCGAATTCGACGCGTTGGAGCACCTCGGCATCGTGCGGCGCTCCGATAGCGCGTGGGCCTCGCCACTGCACATCGTGCCAAAGCCGGGGGGTGGATGGCGCCCGTGTGGCGACTACCGCCGTCTTAATGACGCTACAACACCCGACAGGTACCCGATCCCGCATATCCAAGACTTCTCCGCCCGTCTGGCGGGACGGGTCATTTTTTCAAAAATTGATCTCATACGGGGATATCACCAGGTACCTGTCAGGGCGGCCGACGTCCCTAAAACGGCAGTCATCACGCCGTTCGGCTTATTCGAGTTCTTGCGGATGCCGTTTGGTCTCAAGAACGCGGCTCAGGCGTTCCAGCGCTTGATGGACGGCGTGCTGCGTGACCTGCCGTTCCTTTTCGTTTACCTGGACGACATCCTCGTCGCCAGCACGTCCCGGGCCGAGCACCTCCTCCACCTCCGAACACTGTTCGGGCGCCTCAGCGAGCACGGCCTCATCGTCAACCCGGCCAAATGCCACTTCGGCACGACGGCCGTTGATTTTTTGGGCCACCACATCACCAAGAACGGGGCTGTGCCGCTGCCAACCAAGGTCGAGGCCATCACCACTTTCCCGCGTCCCCGCACCATAAAGGCCCTGCAGGAATTCCTGGGAATGGTGAATTTTTATCACCGCTTCGTGCCCCGCGCTGCTCAACTCATGCGGCCCCTCTACGAAGCCCTCCGGGGCAAGCCGGCCAAGCACGACATCGCCTGGTCCGCAGCAATGGATGCGGCCTTCCAAAGCTCAAAGCGGGCCCTCGCCGACGCAACACTGCTCGCTCACCCGGTGCTCAACGCTCCCATCGCCCTCACCACGGATGCCTCCGACTACGCGGTGGGCGCCGTACATGAGCAATGGGTGAACGGGGTTTGGCAGCCACTCGCTTTTTTCAGCCGGCAGCTCCGGCCGAACGAGCTCAAATACAGCACGTTTGACCGGGAGCTCCTCGGTCTACACCTGGCCGTCCGCCATTTCCGCCACCTCCTGGAGGGCCGACCTTTCACGGCGTTCGTCGACCACAAGCCGTTGGTTTACGCCATGGCCAAGGTCACGGAGCCATGGTCGGCCCGCCAACAGCGCCACCTCTCCGCCGTGTCGGAGTTTACCACGGACATCCGGCACGTCGCCGGCAAAAACAACGCCGTGGCCGACTGTCTTTCCCGGGCCAGCGCGAACGCGGTCCACCTGGGCGTGGATTTTGCGCTCATGGCGGCGGACCAAACCACCGACACCACGGTGCAAGCCCTCCGGGCGGCGGACACGGGCCTCCGCCTGGCCGACATCCCCTGCGCGGACACTGTCCTGCTCTGCGACGTCTCCCAAGGCCGGCCTCGCCCCATCGTGCCCGTCACCTGGCAACGCCGCATCTTCGCCTCCCTCCACGGCCTTTCCCACCCGGGCCGGAAAGCTTCCCAGAAGCTGGTGTCGGCGCGTTTCGTCTGGCACGGCCTTCGTCGGGACGTCCGCGATTGGACCAGCGCCTGCACCGCCTGCCAACGGGCCAAGGTCCACCGACACACCCAGGCCCCGCTGGCACCTTTCACCGTGCCCGAACGACGTTTCGACCACGTCAACGTGGATCTGGTGGGCCCCCTTCCCCCATCACGAGGGTTCACACACCTGCTCACCATGGTGGACAGGACCACCAGGTGGCCGGAGGCCGTTCCCCTCGTCTCCACCACCACCGCCGACGTGGCGCAGGCCTTCATCGCCACCTGGGTCGCCCGCTTCGGCGCACCGGCGGACATCTCGTCAGACCGCGGACCACAGTTCACCTCCGAGCTGTGGGGCGCGGTCGCCCGCAACCTGGGGGTCAAGCTCCACCGTACTACGGCCTACCACCCCCAAGCAAACGGGTTGTGCGAGCGATTCCACCGCTCCATGAAGGCCGCGCTCATGGCCGGCCTTCAAGACGGCGGTTGGGCCGACCGGCTGCCGTGGGTCCTTTTGGGCCTTCGCACGGCCCCCAAGGAGGACCTCCAGGCATCCACCGCCGAGCTGGTCTATGGCCAGGTGCTACGCGTCCCGGGCGAATTCGTGCCCGACGCTACCAGCCCCTGGTCCGCAGCTCGCCAGCGCTCGGACCTCCAGGAGGCCGCCCGACGGTTTGCCCCCGTGCCGACATCCCACCACGGTGACCCCCAGTCCTACGTCCCACCAGCACTCCGCACCGCGGAGTATGTTTTTGTGCGTCACGACGCACATCGGCGGCCACTCCAGCCGCCGTACGACGGGCCCTTCCGGGTGCTGCGACGGGACGACAAGTCGTTCGTCATCGACATCGGCGGCAGGTCGGACCGGATTGCAGTGGACCGCCTCAAGCCGGCGCACGTGGACGTCGACCACCCACCACGGGTGGCCCTCCCGCCGCGGCGAGGCCGCCCCCCGTCCACGGTGCCCCCCACTCGACCGCCCACCACCTCACCGGACCCCCTCCCACGACCCACCAGGGGTCGCTTCGGCCGGGTCATCAGGACCCCCCTCAAGTTGACCCTGTCGGTGCAAGTCGATTCTGGGGGGACGTGTGTAGCGGCTGCCGCTGGGGTTACACAATCGCCTTGCACCTATCAAGGACGCGGAGCGATCACCAGGCCGGGCTCGTCCAGGACGCCCGGGCAGGCCCGCGCTCGACTTGCCAGGCCTCGGTCGGGACGCCCGGGCAGGCTCGCCCTCGGCTTGCCAGGCCGCAGCCGGCCCGCGGGGCCACGCCCCCTGGCGCCAGGCCTGGGCAAACCCCCTGGCGGAATAGATATATATTGCCGACCGTAAAACGTTTTTCCCAGAGTGCCTGAGTGTTTGATTCTAATAAAGCAGCTCAGATGAATTCAAGCTTTTTGTCGCGTCCATTCTTTCGATCGACGTGGGAGCCACAGCTCCTTCAATATAATTATATATCTGCGTGTGTATATATATATATATATATATATATATATATATATATATATATATACAGGCAGATCTCGGGTTCGTCGACGTACAAAGGAGGGGTTAAGCCCTACTCCCCCTCGAACTCCGAGGCCACGAGGCCGCCAACCACACCACACTACACTCGTGGTGGACGGATTGCTAAGCAATTCCAGCCACCGAGCCCACAGCTATGCCTGGAAGGGTTAACGGTCACGACCTGAGTACCTTCGACACACGCAGCTGTGAGAACGGGGACTGAACCTCGCACGAGTCACGCTGGTACTGGACGCCCGAGCGGTTGTGCGTCGCGTAACTCGTGCCGTTAACACTATTGAACCCGATTGAGCGGTTTTAATTCGGGCAATGCTAGGCCAATGTTGAAAGGACGATGATGGCCAGGTTGGAAACCAAACCCCTGGATTTAATACAATGTACAGTATTCACAGAAAAAGGGACACAGCGAAGAATCCTAGCGGCCTTACCTAGGTCCCCAGACAAAGGCCCTCAGATCCGTTTGGGGAAGGGAAGGAAGAGGGTAATCCGAATTTTTCGGGCTCCGGAACGCCCTTTTTTGGGCCCTTTTCAAAATGGCCGCTGCCGAACAGGCCCAAGGGCATATCTCAGGAACAAATTGGCTGATTTTGATGATCTTTGTGTCTAGTTGGGTTTTTTCTAGGGTGCAGAGTCGAATTCTGATGGTACCAGATCGATCTGAGGTAAAGGTCATTTGGTCAGGGTCAAGATTATGTAGGGGAGAGTGGGGCATAACCATAGAGCTAATATAAAATGGTGTTGTGGTGCTTTCAATAACGCAGCAAATTGATGCTAAAGTGTTCAGCATACTTATGTACCTGTTTATTATACATTATCAGCATAACAAAAATAATCAGTTTCCAAGATGTTTCAGATTATGTATAGTCAATCACGACGTTAAGGTCAATAATGAGCATCAGGGTCAAATATAGTTTGTAATGTTACTATATGTTGTAATTGTATACAAGACAGTAAAGAATACCATCAAGTTGAATTTATGGCATCACACATTTTTCTTATGTTTCAGGTCTTGGAGCAGTTGCCTAACACAATTACAGACCTACTGAGTGTGGCACAGTGCAGTATCACACACAATGTCTCAAGACCTCTCCAATAGCTGTATTGTCTGCCTGGCAGGCGAATCGTCGCAGAAAAAAACTGGTCAAGAAACCGGGTGTCGACAAGATTACTGACTTGTTAGCATGTTGCAGAGAGCGTATATTGTTGGGGGAGAATGAACTCAAGCCACTTGCAGATCGTTTGTCTAGTTTAGATGAATCTCAGCTAGAGAATGTTCGATATCATAGCGATTGTCGCAAGCCTATTGTGAACAAAGACCATTTAGAAAGAGCTAGAAACAGAAAGCGGGCTCATTCAGAATCTCTCTCTCGCTCTAATAGTTCATCAAAAAGAGGGCCTGGTCGTCCTGGGAAATACCAAGAAGGGACCCGTCCTAGGCGCTTTCAATGTGTGCCGAAAGAGGTGAAATGTATATTTTCTCCCTGCAAGTTCTGTGCACCATCTGACTCAGAACCGCTCCATCATGTTCTGAGTGATCCGATGGGTCGAACTCTGCTTGATATCAAGAGCACGACTAAGGGCGACACCATCAGGGCATGCGTATCTGGTCTGGAACAGGAAGGCGATGTCGCTGCCCAGGAAAAGTATTATCAGAGAAAATGCTTACTGTATGCTCAACGGACATTCTCGGACAGGGTGAATAAGGATAAGATTACTCAGGAGATTTGTGATGAACTGTTGCTCTTATTGCCGCAGCTGCTAGTGCCAGCTACGAAGTTCATGACGAAATGAGCATTAGCACCATATCACTCAAGGACCTTCTGTCATCATCTAAAACGAAGAAGGGACTATGCGAACTCCTGGCTCAAGCTCTGTTGGAGCATTTTGAAGGATCCTTGAAACAAGTTGTGGTCGCCTACAACACATTAGTGAAGGTTAATTCCCCTCATGCTGTTGAAGAAGACTTCAAAGTCCATGGGCATGAGGAGGCCGACACCTTAATTCCTCTCCATGTTCTTGACAGTCTCCGTGACAACACATTCAGAGAAATCCATGTACGGTCACCTGATACAGATGTGTTTATTCTCTTGATGGACCTCACCTCTAATGGTCGCCTTGGCACTCTCACTCAGCTGAAGTTCTGCACTGGCATGGGTGCGAAATACAGAGAAATAAATGTACGGAAATGTGTGCAGGTAATTGGTCGGCGCAAGGCACAGGGTCTCATTGGCCTACACAACTTTTCTGGAGCTGATTGGGGTGGGAAGTTCGTTGGAATTTCGAAAAAAAGATGGGCTGATGTCTATCCTATGATGAATCCTATGTCTCAGCTCTTTCACGAGCCTCGATTCAGTATACAAAAAAAAAACAAAAAAAAACTCACTTACGATGATCCCATCATTTATTGTTTCCGCAACCTTGGCGAAGGAGCCCTGTCATCGTCAGAGTTGGTATGTGAGGAACTCCCACAAGAAGTACAAGCACTGGAAACATTTGTCTGCAAAGTGTATTCACCGAAGGGTCCGACAACGTTGCCTGCTCTCCGGTGGGAGCTCTTTAGATCAAAAAACCTCGAGGCTGAGATGCTCCCTCCCACTCGCACCACTCTGATGCCCCATGTTGTCCGAACTAACTTCATATGCATGCGAGACAAATCCTATGTCTCTCCAAATCCGTGTCATCCTGCTTTGGAAGAGAATGGATGGTTGCTTGAGGAGGAAGTTTACATTCCATTGAAATGTCTATCTCCCCCTGCTCCTCATGCAGTTCTTGAGCTTGTAAAATGTGGATGTCGAACATTATGCCAAAGAAATTGCTCCTGCATCAAGAACAATTTGGCCTGCACTCCTCTTTGCAAATGTTTCACTTCAGGTTGTAACAATTTCTCTGACTGTCGACTGCAAGACAATGAGGACAATGATGATGATGAGGATGACAATGAGCTATAAGGCTGTATAGATAGTCTATGTTCCATGAGAAAATCTTAATGGTATCTACTCCCACTTGTTTTACACCATAGACTTTTACTGTTTGTATTACTACATGTAGTATTTCTAGTATTCTAGCGCTTGTACAGTATTATTGTTAGAATTGCAGTGGCGATGAGTTTTGCTGGATTATTGCAGTTGGGCTAGAGGTGTTGGGCTAGAGGCCTGGTGTTGGGCTAGAGGCTAGGGTGCCGGCTTAGGATCCTAGGATCCTGGGTTCAAATCCCGGTCAATCGCTGAATTAACGCCAGGGGGGTTGACTCAGCCTGTCATCCTTCCGAGGTCGGCAAATTGAGTACCAGTTCACTGGTAATTCCCTGTTTGTCGTTAAAGGCGGCAAAAAGGGTTGGCGTCAGGAAGGGCATCCGGCCGTAAAACATTGCTTCAAAAAGGGGACCGAAAAAACAACAACAACCACGGTTCCCAAAAAAGGCCAACCCCCGCTTTGCGGGGAAAAATGGCCTCTAAAGGTGGTTATTTTTATTATATATATTGCAGTGTCCTGTAGGATTTTTGAGCTAAAATTGATTTTTTTTTTTGGTGGGTTTTATGGTTATGAGAAAATTCTTCACCTCGCTGAAAAGTAATTTGTGTTGAGTTTGTATTGCAGTTGTGACCTTGACCTTGATCAAATGACCATGCCCTCTACCTCGAATCGATCTGGAACCCTCATAATCAGACTCGGCACCCTAAAAAAACACACCAACTAGACACACAGATCAATAAAATTCCTGAGATATCCCCCTAGACCCATCTGGTGGCGGCCATTTTGAAAAGTGCCCGAAAAAATTGGACCCCAACATTTTTTGTTATTTTGATCCAAAATAGTACCAAATCTGCAAAAAAATCAATTTTAGCACAAAAATCCTACCGAATTACATATCATGCTGCACTAAAAGCGTGGCCGCTTCGTGCCGTTTGCCTGGACGGGCTCGTTGGACGGAAACCCCCAAGGATGGCTCCAACCTGGGACACCACAGCCGGGGATGTTCGCGGTAGGGGCGTTTTATCAAGGACGTGCATGTAGCAGGAATCCGAGGAGTGTATCTCAGGCTCAGTGAGGCAGAGAGAGTTCGGAGCGCCTACAAGAGAGCCTATATGCATCTGCAAGAGAGCGAGCACGGGGGGTCCGGGCCGGGTTTTATAGCCCCCCCGACACCCCCACTCGAACGTTCCACGGGCCTCCATTGGCCGCCTGGGGTCACATGTCGTGACAGCCCCTTATTGGTCACCCTTGGCCACTCCCTTCAGCTCCCATTGGCTGCTCGCCGCTCACCGGCCACGCCCTCCAGCTCCTCCCTCGGGCCTGCAAGGCCTGGCCTAGGCTCATGACGAGGCACTTTAGGCTGCAATGAGGCCTACCATTACCCTGCCTGCCTCAACGCATACTAACACTGGGAAGGAGACTATACTTCACATTTAATAAGAAATAACTAACTATGCGAGGCTACATGTTGTGGTGTAACTAACTATGGGGGGGGTGGGGGGTGTGGGGGGTTGCCCTTATTTACAAAACCGCAACAATATATATATATATATATATATATATATATATATATATATATATATATATATATATATATATATATATATACATATACATATATATATATATATTGAACATCAAAAGAAACATCACTTTCATTTTTTGAAATGTACAGCTTTACAAACACGTTTCTTCAATTGTAATGGCTGATTATGTAACGGGAACTTAATTTCAATCACCTGGTTGATCAACAATGGCATGCTTGAGTGGTTCTGTATAGGGATCTTTCCCTTTAAATAATGAACCTCATAATGAAATCCTTCAGTTCTCGTGGTTAGACATTCATTTACTGCTGTCTGTAGTCACTCTGGAGGCTTCTGACAGGGAAAACAACAAGAAAATTCAGATGCCACGCCTGACATCTGAACAACGTTTAAGGGCAATTGGGATGCTTGAGGCTGGTGTAAGCCAGCAAACAATTGCCCAACGTCTTGGTTGCTCACAGCCTGCAATTTCCAACCTGGCCAGGTGTTACGGTGAAACTGGAACTGTGAATGATAGTCTACGAAGAGGAAGACCACAGGTAACCACCCCAAACCAAGACAGCGGGATTGTGCTGCAGCATCTTCGTGATCGTTTCCGCCCTGCGAAAGGTGAAAAACAGCTACAGTGAAAAAAGGTCGCCACAACAACTGCATCAGTATCTCTGCTGTGTCGAGGCGCTTGAGAGGTCTGGGCCTGGTGGCAAGACGTCCTTGCAGAGGTCTAGTGTTGAACGCAGTGCATCCGCGGCACAGACTAAGATGGTGTCTGCAGCA
This sequence comes from Myxine glutinosa, assembly GCF_964187855.1. Classification (NCBI taxonomy): domain Eukaryota; kingdom Metazoa; phylum Chordata; class Myxini; order Myxiniformes; family Myxinidae; genus Myxine; species Myxine glutinosa. The sequence continues at coordinate 35,697,973 of NC_136271.1, forward strand.
TCGCTGCTGGACACAGCAACAGTGGAGTGCAGACTTGTTCAGCGATGAGTCCAGATTTTGCCTCCATGCTGCTGATGGGTTTCAACGGGTATGGCGCAGAGGTGGGGAAAGGTATGCATCATGCTGTATTCGCCAGATCAATCGTTGGGGAGGACCCAGTGTGATGGTATGGGCCAGCATTTTCACCCGTTTCAGGACACCTCTGGTCGTCATCAAAGGCAATCTCACTCGTCAGCATTATGTCAATGAAGTTTTGAGACCTCATCTGCTGCCATTTCTCCATGCTCATCCTGACATCACAGTTTTCCAGCAGGACAACGCTCGACCCCATGCTGCTCGCCTGACCACCAACTTCCTCCAGGAACAGGGTATTGAAGTGATGCCTTGGATGCCTTATCCCCCTGACCTCAATCCCATTGAGCATTTATGGGATGAGCTTGGTCGACGTCTTGCATCGAGGACATCAACAGCTGTCAATCGGCAAATACTCGTTCAAGGCTTGCAGGAGGAGTGGGACAGACTTCCCCAGGACCGCATCAGACGCCTGGTACAGAGCATGCGTCAGAGGTGTACAGCCTGCATCACAGCTCAGGGAGGATACACACACAATATTGAGGAATGCTGTCATTCTTTCCTTGACTGTTAGGAGTGTTGTGTCCATTCCTGTGTCATTTTGTTTTGACTGTATTCAGGTGCATTCCTTTGTGTTGCAGTGCTGTGACTTTTGTTGCACCACCCCTTGTGATGTTCATGCAGTTCATGCCCTAAAAAAGACATAATTTTTGAATGGCCCCATATTAGCGTTAAACAATCTGTAAACCGTGTGACAAATCAGCTCGTTTTAATATAACCGTGGTGGAGGGTGACATGGGTAAGAGGTGTCGAGTTAACCTTTTAATAGCACATTAAATGTGTGTTTCCCAATCGTGCTGTTCATATTTTAAGAGTGCTTTAAATGCGCGTTTCCCAATCGGCACATTACAAGATTTTGTCGCAGGTTGTGACTACAGTGCGGTCATTCTTGTTTAATTACTTTTCCTCCTAAGTGACCGTCCATCTTGCTTACATAATAAAGTAATTAAAAAATTACAAACATGCACTCCACTCAATGTGGTCCTTAGTTACAATATGTTGAATTGGATTTTGGAATACTAGGGCATGCCCGTACTATATATATATCTAAAATTATATCCCCCCCCTCTATTTACATGAAATGGTTTGGTCCAAAGCGAACGGCTTGCGAGTGGTGACAATCCCCCCCCTCTATTTACATGAAATGGTTTGGTCCAAAGCGAACGGCTTGCGAGTACGGTGTTTTTTATCGTAAAGGCCACATGCAATATCCCAAACATGCACTCATTCACTTTGACCTCACTCACCACTAAACTATTTGTGGAACCTTTTTATTCTCACAGAAATATGATGCAATACTGGCACAGTACAGGTGTTCATTGCAAAAGAGTTGTGGGTATTCACCACCACACACGCTACAACCGTCTCTGGAGATATTCCACCATGAGGTAAGAGCAAGGTAAAATGGTTATATTATTGACAACCCTTTAAAATTATTAAGCAATTGTGGTTATTGGGATGGTGAGATTGATGAGAGGAAAATATGGTTTCAAAAACGTGAGGCTAGGGAGTGGTGTTAATGACACTAAAGGCTAACAATGGATTCCTATGTAAAGTCTGATCGATGTTGAACCAAAGTCCTTGCAGTTAAAAGGTAACCTTTATCAATCTCTAACACAAACAGCTGAACAACCTGCAGCACAGACTCTCCAGTCTCACAACAATCGTCTCAGAACTGGCGGCCCGAGTACTCAAGGCTCAGCACGGTCAGCAAGGCAAGCTCGCCTACAAGGTGCATCGCGTATGCCGCCAGGTGCTGGTCATGGTCGACGGATGCGAGTTGCCACTCATCGAGGCCTTTGAAAAAGGCCTGGTGAGTCGTGAGCGCTTCATGGAGCTGGCAAGCTGGCAAGGGGAGCGTGAGGAGGTTGAAGTGGTGGGAGATCCGGCCACAAACGGCTCTGCTGATCCGGGACTTTGCTTTGGTTCACCCTTCTGACCAGCAGGCTGGCCAACCCTACCTGCATGCTTTTCTACTGCAAAGTGTTGTGGCTTTTAAAGTAATATAATAAATGCATGGTAATACACCCCCACTGGTACAAAATACATCTCAAATAGTCTCATAAATGTTGTACTTTGAAAAGTAAGAGAAACGCAAAGAATGGCTTGAATGCAATTGATCAAAACTCAAGGGACTTTCATTCATAAATACTTAACATTTCCTTTCACTTCCGTAAGTTTGGTGTAAGGGACTTTGGGATTACAGATTTTCTCCAACCAAAATATTTTGCTTTAGCATTCTTTTAACTTCTGCCAGGAAATTGCCATTGCTTTGGGAATTGCATATTAGTCAATGATAGAAAATATTGTATTCTTTGCTGCTTAATTAAAACATCTATAAGTAGAGATTTGACTGTAATGTTTTCTTCTTGTTTTCTTTATTACCTCTGACACCAATTGTGGATGGAGGTTATGTTTTCACCCCGTCTGTCTGTCTGTCTGTCTGTGAGCAGGATATCTCAAAGGGTTATAGATGGATTCAGCCAAAACTTAAAAGAGACTTATGTATGTGAGAAGGACAAATTGATTCGATTTTGGTGAATATCCAGATCCCATAATTTAAAAAAAAAAAATTAACGTGATTTTTACCTGTGACATGTTGCAGGTCGACAAGAGCTATGTTGTTGGTCTTGTTGGGAGTCGGGTTTTCAAATGTGCACCCATTGGTCGGACAGCCGCCAGACTCCACCCACATTTGTCGCTTGACCGCACTCACCATGGCACCTAGACAAAATAATATGGCCGTCATTTCGGTGGGCCTAATACATCAGACCTGTGTGCCTCTGCTGATTATACACTGCCAGGGTTTGTTGCGTCAGATTTCCATTGGCTTTGTTTAAGTTGAGTGTTACTCACGATGAAGTACCCCGAAAAATCGAATCGATGTCAAATAAAAATTATTAGTAATGTTTAATCGGGCCTATCAGCATGCAAGATGTAAATTGGGGTTATAGTAAAAAATAAAGTAAAAAATCAAAAGCCAGTAAAAAATAGCGTTTTACATAATTTTTGAACGGCCCCATATTGGGGTTAAACAATCATTGTCCGTGTGACGAATCATCTCGTTCTAATATAACCGTGGATGGTGACATGGGTGAGAGGTGTCGAGTTAATCCTTTAATAGTGCATTAAATGTGTGTTTCCCAATCGTTTCCATTAAATTCCAATTGTTGAATTAAATTCCATATGCACTTGGAACATGTCTTTCAGTCCTCACAAATCTCACACTCTCACTATGTCTCTCCAAGAAGACCGTCTGGAAAACCCTCCCATTTACTTTCTCAACAATCCTCTCAAAGATGGAATACTGCGCTCTCTCCCCTCTGGGCTGGTGCTCCTGCCTCACACCTAGCTCGGCTTCACGCTGTAGAAACCAAAGCTTTCAGAATCATTGGAATCTCCCGTGATGAAGCTGATTCTGATGGCCTTTCACTCATTCACCACAGACAGGTAGGTGGTCTTTCTGTCTTCTACTGACTCCTTTCCGGCCTAGCTCCCCCTGCTCTGTATGTGCTCTGTGCCCCAAATATTCCTGCAGGACGCACAAGATCTGTCAGCAACCCTCTTCTTGTGAAACTGCCAAAATCAAGACTCTCTACTCACCTTCACTCTTTCATTCCTTGTTTTTTGCACCTCTGGAGCAAACTTCCACATTCTCTTCAATCCCACTCCTCCCTCCAGGTCTTCAGAACAGCTGTTCACCACCATCTCTTATCTTCCCCCATCCAAAACCTTGATATTTTCTACCCCCATTAATACATCCCATATCCACCTTTTTCAAATTCCGTTTTCTTTTCTGAAAGCCCCATTTAGTGCCCATCTTGTTTATCCCGTGTACCCTGCCCCAGCCCTCTCTCTTCCACAGATCTCCCGATGTCCCTGTTCTCTACTGTTGTTGTGCTTCTCTCTCTCACCCCTTCTTGTCTCCTGTCCCCTTTGTTATATGTTCTGCATGTTAGCTCTTATATGAGCCTCGACAATGTATACAACATTTTTTTTTAATGATGTCATTAAATGACTGCACTGTGGCCACAACCTGCAGAAAAATCTGGTAACGGGCCGATTGGGAAACGTGAATTTAAAGCACGAGTACGCCCGCTCACCACTGGAGCGGCAAGAAGGGTCATTCCTCTTTGGGGTATATAGATTACAGTTGATCTATGGTCGGGTCTCAAGAACATTGGGTGTGTTCATTTACCAAGTTTCTTGTAGAGAGATCGCCAAGTGGTTCAAGCATTCCAGCAAGCATTCCATTCAAAACCGTTAAGGAATGGCTGGCTTGGCAAGCACAAGCTAGCTGCTTGGTAAATGAGCACACCCCGGTCTTCCTCCCTTTCAGTTTCGTGATAAACAGCAGGAGAGAGTTTCAAAAGTTCGCTACGAAAAATGCCACATGGTAGAAAGGGCCATGTTATTAACCCAGCATTTGTGGGGTATATCGAGTACAGTAGATCTTCGCTCAGTTCTGTAAGTAAATCTTACTTCACGGATGTTAGGATTCCTCCAAGTTTCTTCATTTAGTGTTACAAAGAGCATTAGCGACTGTTTAAAAAGCTAATCATGCGTGTTTGTGGTTTATAATATTTTTTACTTCCTGTAGATGCCGTTGCTACCACGGAAATGCCATTATAACTATAAGCTATTTATACATGTTATTACTGCAGGGAAAACGCTTTGGGGAAGTGGGACATTATTCGTATTAATATTGTTTTGTAATAACATTAACAATATGCGATTATCATTAATTTTGTGATGAAAAGCGTCTTTGGAAAAACGCCACGATAAATCTTCTTCTTTGGACAAACGCCACGATAAAGCTAATTTAACATTGACATACACCTCAACACGCAACCCCATTGACGGCAATGGCGGGGAAAACCCGCTCGGGGGAGAAAAAACCCCTTGGGGAGGGGGGCAAATGAATGCGCTACAACCTTCATTATGTAACCCTTGGTCATCCTGTCAAGTTTGGTTGAGATTGGATAAGTAATGACGGAATGGATTGGGGCCAAAAATTCATCAGACAGACGGACAGACACGAAATGGCGTATTTTAGTATGATGATATACACCTCAACATACAACCCCATTGACGGCAAAGGTGAGGAAAACCAGCTCGGGGGGGGGGGGGGGGGACCACCTTGGTGAGGGGGGCAAATGAATGCGCTACAACCTTCATTATGTAACCCTGGGTCATCCTGTCAAGTATGGTTGAAATTGGATAAGTAACGACGGTATGTATTGGTGTCAAAATTCATCAGACAGACACGAAATGGCGTATTTTAGTATGATGATGATTCTGCATTTAAAGCATTCTTAAAAGACGAACACTATGATTGAGAAGCATATTTAATGCACTATTAAAATATTAATTCGACACCTCTCACCCATGACAGCCTCCACCACGGTTATATCAGAACGAGCTGATTCATCACATGCTCACGGATTAATTTAAACTTATTTAAACTAACATATCATGGCAGGTGGTGCGAGCCTCCAACTCACAAGCAGATTATAAAAGGGCAGCCCAGGGATGTGGCAGCAGTTGAATAAGAAAAGTACAAATGATAGCATAAAAGTTGGAGTTTGAATGTGAAGAGACGAAGACTCCACTCTGTGCAAGAGGACAGAATAGTTGCAGAATATGAGATAGAAGAAGACAGAACAAGTTGGATAAAAAGTAGAGAACATTTTTTTTCCTGCACCTTCTTGCCATGTGGCGATCATAACTAACAAGTTTGATGAATATCTGCACAATCGTTTAGGAAAAGATAGCGTGACTGACAGACAGATGGAGCTGTTCACAATATCCCCCAGTTTTTTTTTTCTCCAAAATTAGAAGCCTGGTGTTGGCTTAGTGGTTAGGGTGCCGGCTTGGGATCCTGGCATCCTGGGTTTCAATCCCGGTCGATCGCTGAATTAACGCCGGGGGAGGTTACTCAGCCTGTCATCCTAAGGACGTCTGGAAATTGAGTATCAGTTCACTGGTAATTCCCTGCGTGTCGCAAGAGGCAACTGACAGGGTTGGTGGCAGGAAGGGCATCCAGCCATAAAACATCGCTTCGAAAAGGGGACCACGGTGCCTGAAAAAAAAAAAAAAGGCCAACCCCTGCTCTGCGGGGGAATAAGATGGTCTCTAAAGGCGGTTCTTTTATTTTCTTTTTGTTTCAAAATTAGTTCTCTGAGGCTCGTGGAAGATTTGTTGCACACACAAATCACGCACTCAGATGCAGGAGACAGGAGACAATACAGAAGTTGATATCAGAGAAGCAAGGCTGTTAAACTTGGAAAAAATTACTTTCTGGAACACACTGGTGTGTGGTGGCACCATCTAGTACTATTAGCAGAGTTTTTCCCCTCGACACTCAGCATGGCACCTTTTCAGGAGAAATCTCCCTCCCCAAGGGGACTGTACATTCTCTCTCCACCAAATGTGGAGAGTCGAGCAAGAATGCAGCACGTACCATTGTGATAGTCTTTGATATGACTCCGCTTTGGTTGGAATTGAAACACCGTCCTCTGAGATTCAAAGTGGATGCACATTGTAAGTTAAGAGTATGTTGTTGTAAGTAAGTTGTAAGTTGGTCTGTATTGTCCTGTGGGGGATCTTTCACACCTTGTTCCTTTGTTGCCGAATATAGTTGCGAGTGTATAAGTTAATTTACCTTGCTGTACTTTCTTTAACGGGAGGATGACAGGAGACAATACAGAAGTTGATATCAGAGAAGCAAGAAGCAAGGCCTAGAGATATGCACACTCTACTCTGAGTCAAATAGTCTGGGTTTGAATAAGATTGTGACCATGTACGTGTACACGGGAAAAAGTATAGACATTTTAGCAAAAAAATCTGTAAACGTGTACAGTTTCTTTGCTAATCTATTGGTGGGGGGCCGTGCATGGGTAATTTTTTATTTTCATTTCAAATTGATGCAAAAGTTTCGTTTTCAGTACCAATTTGAAGGTAAGGGCCTATAGAACAATTTTGGTTCGAGTGTCAAGCACTCAGATCAAAAATGGGGCTTCTGTGGACGTGGGGGGTTTCCGACCCCCCACCGGCCTATGCAAAATATGGAAACTGTTATAACTTTTGATTGGATGATCCGATCTGAACATATGAGGTATGTATGGATTCAGGATCAGGAGTAGCAACTTGTATTTCAAGCATATTGCCCACAGAAGCAATAATTTTGCCGGTATCGGCGCATATCCACAAAAAAAGACTGAGGGTCATTGGCCCGGTAAGCTGAAACATGTTTAAAAAAAAAAAAAACTGGACAATTATACTCGGACCCAATGATATAGACATTTTTATTTATATTTTAACTGTGCTACAATATGGTGGTGAGTAACTGCTTAGACAATTGCTTGAATAACTCCTTGACCAATAGTTTTAATAAGAAAGTGGCTAACAAATCGACCATATATACATGTCAGTATTGGAAATTCGTTCTGGTTCAACTACTTCTTGCATTTGCACTTGCACAGACGTGTGCATTTCAACTTTGCCCTCATGCACTTGCACAGAGCGCAGGTACCTGTGGAAGTGCACTTCACATCCAGGTGGAATACATTCTTGGCGAGGGGCAGCAAGGTCCAAATGGGAAGCAGCTTGCCATCCTCTACCTTCCACCCATGATTAGTGGGGTTGTTAACAGGCATCATGGACCTTTGGACTGTTGTCCAGATGCTCGCTTGGAAGACACTCCTTTTGAGATGTTGATCCAAAGCATCACTCGTTGGGGGAATTCTCTCCACGTCCCTCGTCTTCTGTGAGAACACCCTCATTCGGACGACGTCAACGCCATTGTCCTCGTTTGACTCATTGGAGTACAGCCTACAGACAAAGTTTGTTGCCACTTCTTTCAGCCTTGGCGATGTTTGGAATGGAGTGTCGACGATAGTTGCAAATTCCTCCATGAGGGATGGCACTTCGTGCATCAATTTGCAGCAGTATCGCTTACCCTTAAACTTGAAGGAAGACGTACTGTCTGATCCAGTGAATGCATGGAAGAGGGCCATGGCTTTGCACGTTGTCGTGCCCAGGTTTGTGGCGATAGTGTTCGGGGAGATCATTCTGGTTGTCTTTTCCGCTTTGAAGGAGATCCAGATTTCTGCAGCCGGATTCAGAGCCTTGATGTGATGGAAATTACTCAGAAGGATTACGACAACATCTGTGTCTCCAGTATGAACCATCCCAAGTGACGATGTTTGGAGGGCATGGAGGAGATGTACTAGGACATGAGTGTCAGCTTCCTCATGGTTGCATTGATCCATTGGTGGACTGTTTCCAACATGGTGGACTTGATCACCTGCAGTGATGTAGACATCCTTGTCATCTGCGAACTGTCCTTCTGTTATCTTTTTTGACAGGAATGGGAACAGTTCTTTCTTGTTATCAACGTTCGCCAGAAACTTCTGTCAATTTCCTGGGATTTTGGCAGTACCAGTTACTTGTTGTCGGGTGCCTGTTCCTCATTTTTCCCTTGTCCCTCGTTTGATAAATTATCAGTGCACAATACTGGTCCCAGACAATGTCTACTCTTGTCGATCTTTTCAAGTTGTGGCAAACTTCTGGGCAGAATACCTTGTCGAAATATGAATCAAAGGTGTTTCCTTGGACAGTTGTACCAGGAAGTGAGTGTATCAGTACTCCACCGTCAATAATAATGAAGTCGTAAACATCTGGCGTAACTAGCTCCTCGTCGACAGAAATGGCGCTACTCGTACTGGCTTCCATGATGTATACCCACAAATCTGACTTGGTACAAGAGTTGAGGGACTCTTCAGATGCCAACGCAGGTGGGTATGGGGAAGATTCGTGACGAAAAAAATCTTCCAAATCCCCCCCACCCCCACCCCCCAATTTTTTTTACATGAGTGCTTGACACTCGAACAAAAATTGTTCTGTCGGCCCTTACCTTCAAATAGGTACTGAAAACGAAACTTTTGCATCAATTTGAAATGACCGAGTGTCCGGGCACCCCACTAATGAGCCTCGACTATTTATACAAAAAATGTAACGCCAATTATCACACATCAAGAAATCCATGAATTTCCATGCGAATCTTTCTTTAATTCCCATCTCAAGCTTCCCTCCAGAACGCCTTCCATTAACTGGTCTCTCAGCATGCCGTCACTGTCCTTTCCCTCTCCAGAGTTGTCCTTTTCATCCTATTGTGACGCGGGAAGAATTAATAAGACACAGGGTGGTGGTTGATACTTGCTGTATTCGAATATGCAGGTAATGAAAACCCTAAAAGACACAAAAGCACTATTCAGCAAAGATACATTGCAGGTAGCATATTAAATACCTCAATCAATGGATGAAATAATAGTTCAATGTTTACAATAAATACATCGAGTATGCAACCCCAGGTGCATCCAAATACAAGTCCGACAGGCCAGACGAATGTGCAACCATGAGATACATCAGGGGCAGACAATGTCGACATACTATCGCAAGACGTGCACCAAGGCACACCTGGACAACCAAACCCCTTTCTTCACTAACATCAACCAACAAATTCAGTAACAGAACATGAGGATTGTTTAATTAGTTAATAGTATCAAATCAACACGTGTGACTAACCCACACAATCAAACTGGATAACTTGTACTCAGGTAGATCACATAAATCATGTACGTTTCAGTTCCGTTTACAATTGAATAAACTGCTCGTTAAGACATAACCATATTAGTTTCATCACACTAATGACGTGAGTAATCATTAAGCATGTTGGTAGGCTATTCCTGAAGGAACTTTCCCGTCTGATCAAGGTACAGAGCAAAATGAGAATGCTGGTCGATCCGTTCGAATCTCACATCAGCAAACAATTAAATCTCCCGTTTTCCTGACGATGATCAATCCATGCGCCCAACGACGAAATGGCGGCAGCGTTTTCGAACATGCCGGATGTGATGTATGGGAGAAGGCGCATGGGAGGAGGCTACATCAGTTTCAAACAGGATGTGACGTATGCCACGAAGCGTACATGCTCACAAATTAATCACTTGCACTATCCAGCAATAATGGCAGTCGATGTGAAAAGTCTGACAGGCTCTCACCTTCCTGTTGCTGTCGCTCATAAAACTTCCCAGTTACTATGACGCTGATGACCTTTCTCCAAATATCTGCTTGAAAGCAATAAAAATGTCCCAACTGTACTCACAATGGCGGCATCCCAACTCGACCTTGGCAGATCCCTCAAGGTAGATTAAAAAACTCTTTTCAGGATATTTATTTTTAATGGCCGTAAATTCTGCAATTATTTTTAATCACGTTAAAGAAATGAATAGCTTCAATGGATTTCAACGAAAATGTAAAATATTTATTTTGAGTTTATTTTAAGCATATTTATTTTAAAGAATAGGTGAGGGTGAGACTACCGGAAGTGGGGCTACATCCGGGCACTGTGGACCACAGCAACCTGGCTGCCGTTGAAAACAAAACCCGTCTGACAGGTTAATGCGATGCTGCACTGCACTGTTCAACACCATTTTAACGCTATTTTCTCGCTTCAAAATGCCCAAAAGCTGTGTAGTTGTTGGTTGTACCAACCACAACTGGAAACCAGGAGAGAAAATATTGTGGCGGACACGAAAGCTCACTGGCGTGAGGGCATCATTCCACGCACCAAGTGGGCGGCGGCCACGCCCGAGGGGTAGGCGTGGCCGCGGGATATACACCGGGCGCGCAGCCCGGAGCGCTCCAGTGCTACAGTTGAGCTCTTATAATAAAAACTCTTAAACTTACCACGTTGTCCGCTTCCTTCTTGTTGTACAAGTAAGCACGCGTAGCACCACGCTTCATTGGTGACCCTCCGAGGTTCTGGTCAGCCGTCGCTGACCACCCGAACCCGCCACAGCAATGGCAACCAACGCGGTCCAAATGAAACTCCCCGAGTTCTGGGAGACGCAAGCCAAAGTCTGGTTCCTGCAGGCAGAAGCCCAGTTCCGACTTCGAGGCATCACGGTGGACGAGACCAGGTACTGCCACGTGGTCGCCTCCCTCGGGCCCGGCATGGCCGCCCGCGTCGTGTCGGTCCTGAGGAACCCACCGGCCGACACGAGGCGATCAAGCGTCTCCTCCTCGCCACGTTCGGCCTCACGGTGGACGCAAGGGCCGACCGCCTCCTGGACCTCCCCGAGCTCGGTGACACGCAACCGTCGGTCCGCATGGACCATATGCTGTCGTTGATGGGCGACGAAACCCCGAACGCTCTTTTCCGGGCGTTATTTCGACGCCAGCTGCCGGCACGAGTCCGCCTCGCGTTGGCCGGTTCTGTGACGGAACCCTGAGCTCTCGCTGCCGAGGCCGACAGGTTCTTCACGGCTTTGGACGCGCAGGCGAGTTTTGGCGCAGCCGTCGCGCATCCCGAGGCTGACCCTGATGCTGATGCACCACACCTCGGGGATCCCGAGGCTGATGCACACCGCGTGGCCGCCGCCACGCCACGCCCACCACCACCGCGAAAACCGCGGCCTCCGCCTTCGCCGCAAACCTGGTGCCATTTCCACGCCAGGTTTGGCCACAAGGCGAGGAATTGTTGCCCGCCATGCTCCTTCGGCAAGTCGGGAAACTACAAAGCCGGCGCTCGGTAGCGGCCCTGAGCGTCGGCCATTCCGGCAGCCTTCTTTTTATAACGGACACCTTGTCCGGGCACCGTTTCCTATGCGATACGGGGCACAGGTGAGCGTTATCCCTGCCTCTACGTCCGACAAGCACACCGCGGGCCGGGGCCCCGCGTTGCTTGCCGCGAATGGAACACCCATACGCACATTCGGGAAGCGCTGCCTCTCCCTGCGGTTCGGAAGGCAACGCTTCGCGTGGACGTTCGTAACCGCTAGTGTCCCCATGGCACTGCTCGGTGCGGACCTCCTCTGTGCACACGGGTTGTTGGTCGATGTGAAGAACAGACGTCTCGTCCAGGCTGAAACGTTCAGCTCGCTTGCTTGCGCGCTGAGCAGCTCGATGAGCGGCTCACTGAGCGGCTCACCGAGCGGCTCGCCAAGTGGCTTGCTGAGCGGTTCGGTCCCTGCGAGGTTAGTTTGTACGCTTCCGGCAGCGGACAACTTCACCCGCCTCCTCGCCAGCTTCCCGGCCCTGACGCGGCCCACCTTCTCGGCGGGGGCCGTCAAGCACGGGGTGGAACACCACATCCCCACCGCCGGGCCACCGGTCTACGCCCGGGCACGCCGCCTCGAGCCGACGAAGCTCGCGGTAGCTAAAGCGGAGTTCGCTACGCTGGAGCGGCTCGGCATCGTGCGGCGCTCCGAGAGTGCTAGGGCGTCGCCGCTTCACATCGTGCCAAAGCCCGGCGGGGGATGGCGACCGTGCGGGGACTACTGGCGCCTCAACGACGCCACCACCCCCGACCGCTACCCCGTCCCCCACATCCAGGACTTCTCCGCCCGGTTGGCGGGCATGTCCTTCTTTTCGAATGTGGACCTCATACGCGGCTACCATCAGGTCCCCGTCAGGCCGGAGGACATCCCGAAGACGGCGGTCATCACGCCGTTCGGACTTTTCGAATTTCTTCGGATGTCCTTCGGTTTGAAAAATGCGGCTCAGGCGTTCCAGCGCCTAATGGACAGCGTCTTGCGCGACTTGGATTTCATGTACATCTACCTGGATGACATCCTCGTCGCCAGCGCGTCCCGCGAAGAGCACCTTCACCATCTCCGCACGCTCTTCGAACGTCTGGGCCAGCATGGCCTCATCGTGAACCCCGCCAAGTGCCGGTTCGGCGTCGCCGACATCGACTTTTTGGGGCACCGCGTCACCAGGCATGGGGCCGTCCCCCTACCGGCCAAGGTGGAGGCGGTGAAGGGGTTTCCGCGTCCCCGCATGATCAAGGGGCTCCAGGAGTTCCTGGGCATGGTAAACTTTTACCATCGGTTCCTGCCCCGCATCGCCCAGCTCCTGCGCCCCTTGCACGAGGCCCTCTGAGGGAAGCCGGGCAAAGGTGACGTTACCTGGACCGAGCAGATGGACGTGGCGTTCGCAGGCGCGAAGCTCGCCTTGGCTAACGCCACCATGCTCGCGCACCCGGCGCCCGATGCACCGATCGCCCTCACCACCGACGCCTCGGACTACGCGGTGGGCGTGGTGCACGAGCAATGGGTGCGTGGTGCTTGGCAACCGCTGGCGTTCTTTAGCCGGCAGCTTCGCCCGCCCGAACGCCACTATAGTACCTTCGACCGCGAGTTGCTCGGGCTTCACCTGGCGGTCAGGCACTTCCGCCATCTGCTCGAGGGCCGTGCGTTCATGGCCTTCGTCGACCACAAGCCACTGGTCTTCGCGATGGGCAAGGTCGCCGAGCCGTGGTCGGCCCGACAGCAGCGTCACCTCTCAGCCGTGTCCAAATATACAACGGACATCCGGCACGTCGCGGGGAAGGACAACCCGGTGGCGGATTGCCTTTCCCGGTCCGTCACCCACGCAGTCCACCTTGGCATCGACTATGCCCGGATGATGGCGGACCAGGCCGCCGACCCCGGCGTCCAGGCCTTGCGGACCGCCGTCACGGGCCTCCGCATCACCGAGGTGCCGTTCGATGGCGCGGCCCTCTTGTGCGACATCTCCCTCGGGCGGCCTCGCCCCATCGTGCCCACGGGCTGGCAGCGCCATGTTTTTGACGCCATCCACGGCCCTTTCCCACCCGGGCACGAAGGCCTCCCAGAGGTTGGTCGCCGACAAGTTTGTCTGGCATGGCCTCCGGAAGGCCGTCCGCGGCTGGACCAGGACGTGCCTCGCGTGCCAGCGCGCGAAGGTTCACCGGCACACCCAGGCCCCATTGGCCCCGTTCACGGTGCCGGAACGAAGGTTCGACCACGTACATGTGGACCTGGTGGGACCTCTGCCCTCCTCGCGGGGTTTCACCCACGTCCTGACAATGGTGGACCACACCACCCGGTGGCCGGAGGCCGTGCCTTTGGCAGCGACGATGGCGGTGGATGTCGCACAGGCGTTCATCGCCACCTGGGTCACCCGGTTCGGCGCCCCCTCGGACATCTCGTCCGACCGCGGCCCCCAGTTCACCTCGAAGCTCTGGGGGGTGGTCGCGCGGGGGGCTCGGGGTCCAGCTGCACCGAACGACGGCCTACCACCCCCAGGTCAACGGCCTGTGCGAGCGGTTCCACCGCTCGTTGAAGGCCGCGCTCCGGGCCACCCTTCGCGACGGCGGCTGGGTCGACAGGCTCCCCTGGGTCCTGCTGGGCCTCCGGACGGCGCCCAAGGACGACCTGCGCGCATCCACGGCGGAGTTGGTCTTCGGACAACCGCTGCGGGTGCCGGGCGAGTTCCTCCCCAACCCCACGGCACCATGGTCCGCGGCGCAGGAGCGCTCCGCGCTGCAGGAGACAGCCCGTAGGTTCGCCCCGGTGCCGACGGCGCACCACGGGCACCTGCCTACGCACGTCGCCCCGGAGCTTCGCACCGCGGAGTACGTCTTCGTCCGGCACGACGCCCACCGGACACCACTGCGGCCCCCGTACGACGGGCCTTTCCGCGTGCTGGAGACCGGGGTGAAACATTTCACCTTGGACATCGGCGGTACTCCCGACCGCGTCTCGGTGGATCGCCTCAAACCGGCCCACCTCGACGTGGACCACCCACCGCCGGTGGCTCGGCCCCCGCGTCGGGGCTGCCCCCCTGCGGGCAGACCCCCGGCACCGCCCAGGCCCGCCGGCACGCCGCCCCCCGGTCCTGCACCCATCCCGGGTGCAGCCGGAGGCATCCCAGCTGGCATCCCTGCACCCCGGACGCCGCCGGTCGCCAGAGGGCGCTTCGGCCGGGTCATCCATTTGCCCCGCAAACTGGCCCTCCAGGTGCGCGGGAATTCTGGGGGGGCGCGTGTGGCAGACACGAAAGCTCACTGGCGTGAGGGCATCATTCCACGCACCAAGTGGGCGGCGGCCATGCCCGAGGGGTAGGCGTGGCCGCGGGATATACACCGGGCGCGCAGCCCAGAGTGCTCCAGTGCTACAGTTGAGCTCTTATAATAAAGACTCTTAAACTTACCGCGTTGTCTGCTTCCTTCTTGTTGTACAAGTAAGCGCTTACTTGTACAACAAGAAGGAAGCAGACAACGCGGTAAGTTTAAGAGTCTTTATTATAAGAGCTTAACTGTAGCACCGCGCTTCAATATCTTATTTTGAACTTCCTAAACGGGGGAAAAGCCCTGAAAGAAGAGACAAATGGATGACAGCTATCCACAATTAAGGCTTGTCGGACAGTATTTCCACATGTAAAAAACTACACCTCGGTACCTTCCAAAAACAATTCCGCGAAATCGAGCGTCAAATTTCCACAGGGGTCTAAACCAAACATTTCGTATTATTTTTCATAAAACTTTATATTGTTAGAAAGATAATTACTTCTAGCTTGTCAGAAAGTTAAAATTTTAAAGATCAGACAAGAATTAAGCGAGTTATGATCAAATAACCTGCGCCGTTTCCATAATTTCTGGCTGTAACACGTGCCCTTTTGTGGTTTGTTTTCAACGTATCCAATCACGTGACTGTTGTCGCGAAGGGTGTTCTAACCGGAAGGTACGTAGTTCCGCCCTGCCCTATGATTTTAAATTCTGTTTGACTGACATAATTAGCCTATTATATTTGTATAAAGTATTGCAAAATTCTAAAATGATCATGTGTATTAATAGCAAAGATATAGTGAGGGGCACATTTATTAACACATAAGATCAAATGAAAAAAAAAATCCGCAGCAATCCAGGAGTGGTCTGTTTCTTATACACCGCCCAAGTAAACCGGGTTCAAATTTTTTTAAATCTATTTTTAAATAAATTATAATTTCCCCGGAGGTTTGGATTACTTCGAAGTAACTTATACATATTTTCCGTTTTGCATTTCCGTGATTCAAGGTGGGACAGGCACAAGTGACGCCATTAGCGGTTTTTTGTGACTGCAAAACTAGGAATGGACATGGAGGACCTCCTTGGAAAGAAAAATCTGCTTCGAAAAGCTGGTACGTAACCGAACGTGATCTGGAGCTTCTCTGGATTTTCAAAAGAATCCGGAAAAACTGAGCAAGATTTTGCCTACGTGCTGCCAATACCTAGGGTAACCCCTACTGTGAGGGGGGGTGAGTGAAGTCGATTTGCCAACTTGTAATATAAATCAATACACCACCACTGGTACAAAATACATCTCAAATAGTCTCATAAATGTTGTACTTTGAAAAGTAAGAGAAACGCAAAGAATGGCTTGAATGCAATTTATCAAAACTCAAGGGACTTTCATTCATAAATACTTTAACATTTTCTTTCACTTCGTTAAGTTTGGTCGAAGGGACTTTGAGATTAAAGATCCTCAAAAAGGACGATGCACACCTTCTACATTTTGGAAGAAAGTAAATAAATGCCTGCAATTTTTGATTGATTCAGATTGGTGATGAATGAGGTGCAACCTCAGTTATATGGCTGAGTGAGTGAATCATAGGTGTTTTGCAATTCTATTGGAGGTAGTTGGTGAGTATTATGCGTTAGCCCTGCGTTTGTATGGGAATGCAGGGTGGAGGAGATGTCTTCGTAGAGATAGAAAGGAACTTTTTGTGCACTTCACAGTGCCATCTCACACCTGTGTGCCTCTGGTTGGCAAACAGACTCTGCACTCAGGCTCACTGCAGCCCTCTATGTGCCTGCTTTGGTGGTGGCCATGTGCCAGCCTCAAGTTTGCTGTGACATTTCGCACTTGGTGGCACACTTGCGTGAACCTGACTTGCACGCTCAGCGATGCCCCGAAAGAGTTCTCCTGGACTTGAGTCCATGCAAACTTCCTTACCAACCTGCACTCCCATTTGCATCCACAACTTTTGCTTCAATAGAAACGCATTCATTGGCTAGAGGAGATCATGTGCCTCCCTTTTGATCTGTCTCGTCTGCGTTTGATTCCCAAGACGACTGCAAAATGCCACCCTGGTGTGCCACAGGCAGGGTATTGCATCGGAATTTTTCCAAAGTGGGAGTGAAGCCGGCTGTCCCTTCTGCCAGCATTTGCTTGTGAAACATGCCATAGTATGCTTTTACAAGAGTAGACCATTATGTGTTACTACTTTGGCCAAATACTAACATTTCTCAGCTGATCTCCAGGATATCATTGAATGAACAGTGGCACATCTGCGCTTCCCAAAGCATGATGCAACCAGCAGCCACAGGCTGCACACAAGATAATAACATGTGTCGACCGATGTTTTTAACACGCTTTCGTATCCCCAACAAATGGGTGCAGTGTACAAGAGTTTGAGTTCCTCTTGGTTTCGGTTTATTTACCAAGCGCAGCTCCAAGACGGCGGAACATGGTGGGCACGGTGCGATCAAGGAGAGGCGAGAGAAGGACCGGAGTGGTTGCAACTTGTGCTTGATAAATTGTTTGGGTGAACAAGGAACGAGATTTGTCTCCTGGTCCTTTATATCGCTTCAATCTCCACCTCCACCATCATCTTCCTTTCACTTACAAGTTGTCCTCCTTTTGCTCTTCCTTCACCCTTCGCTTTGATATTTTTTCCTTTCCCTCCTTTCCCCCCCCCCCACCCCTCCCCCCCTTCACTCCCCAACCTACCCTCCACGACGCTCCCTCCCAGCTTTTCCTCCCACCATCACTTTTCCACCATCGCTGGCTGGACCACCTGAGTACCTGTGAGTACGTCTTCCACCTCATTTGACCAATCTAGGAGGTTAAACTGGTATACCGTGGTTTACACTGAACTCATGTAGATGTAAATATATTAACGCATTTGTGTTGTTTTATTGAGAAAATGTTGTCCCTGGTGTTAGTGTTGGGCTAGCGGCTAGGATGCCAGCTTAGGATAACCAAGGATCCTGGGTTCGAATCCCGGTCGATCGCTGAATTAACGCCAGGGGGGTTGACTCAGCCTGTCATCCTTCCGAGGTCGGCAAATTGAGGACCAGTTCACTGGTAATTCCCTGGTTGTCGTAAAAGGCGACAAACAGGGTTGGCGGCGGGAAGGGCATCCGGCCGTAAAACATTGCTTCAAAAAGGGCACCAAAAAAATAACAACAACCACGGTCCCTGAAAAGGCCAACCCCCGCTTTGCGGGGAACAATGGCCTCTAAACGGTGGTTTTATTGAGAAAATGTTGTGCCTCCATTCAAAATGTGAGACAACCAATTAGTCTTTTGATTTTACAAAAACCTTTCCTGAATGTGTGAGGATGGATAGAGTACGTGCATTTGTTATTTATTTATTTATTTATTATCAAACACCAAAAACCTTTCCTGAATGTGTGAGGATGGATAGAGTACGTGCATTTGTTATTTATTTATTTATTTATTTATTATCAAACACCAAAAAGCTTTCCTGAATGTGTGAGGATGGATAGAGTACGTGCATTTGTTTATTTATTTATTTATTTATTATATCAAACACCAAAAACCTTTCCTGAATGTGTGAGGATGGATAGAGTACGTGCATTTGTTATTTATTTATTTATTATCAAACACCAAAAACCTTTCCTGAATGTGTGAGGATGGATAGAGTACGTGCATTTGTTATTTATTTATTTATTATCAAACACCAAAAACCTTTCCTGAATGTGTGAGGATGGATAGAGTACGTGCATTTATTTATTTATTTATTTATTTATTATCAAACACCAAAAACCTTTCCTGAATGTGTGAGGATGGATAGAGTACGTGCATTTATTTATTTATTTATTTATTTATTATCAAACACCAAAAACCTTTCCTGAATGTGTGAGGATGGATAGAGTACGTGCATTTGTTATTTATTTATTTATTATCAAACACCAAAAACCTTTCCTGAATGTGTGAGGATGGATAGAGTACGTGCATTTATTTATTTATTTATTTATTTATTATCAAACACCAAAAACCTTTCCTGAATGTGTGAGGATGGATAGAGTACGTGCATTTATTATTTATTTATTTATTTATTTATTATCAAACACCAAAACCCTTTCCTGAATGTGTGAGGATGGATAGAGTCCGTGCATTTGTTGTTTATTTATTTATTTATTATCAAACACCAAACAGCTTTCCTGAATGTGTGAGGATGGATAGAGTATGTGCATTTATTATTTATTTATTATCAAACACCAAAAAGCTTTCCTGAATGTGTGAGGATGGGTAGAGTACTTGCATTTATTATTTATTTATTTATTTATTATCAAACACCAAAAAGCTTTCCTGAATGTGTGAGGACGGGTAGAGTACGTGCATTTATTATTTATTTATTTATTTATTATCAAACACCAAAAAGCTTTCCTGAATGTGTGAGGATGGATAGAGTACGTGCATTTATTTATTTATTTATTTATTTATTATCAAACACCAAAAAGCTTTCCTGAATGTGTGAGGATGGGTAGGGTACGTGCATTTATTATTTATTTATTTATTTATTATCAAACACCAAAAAGCTTTCCTGAATGTGTGAGGATGGGTAAAGTACGTGCATTTATTATTTATTTATTTATTTATTATCAAACACCAAAAAGCTTTCCTGAATGTGTGAGGATGGGTAGAGTACTTGCATTTATTATTTATTTATTTATTTATTATCAAACACCAAAAAGCTTTCCTGAATGTGTGAGGATGGGTAGAGTACGTGCATTTATTATTTATTTATTTATTTATTATCAAACACCAAAAACCTTTCCTGAATGTGTGAGGATGGATAGAGTATGTGCATTTGTTATTTATTTATTTATTATCAAACACCAAAAACCTTTCCTGAATGTGTGAGGATGGATAGAGTATGTGCATTTATTTATTTATTTATTTATTTATTATCAAACACCAAAAACCTTTCCTGAATGTGTGAGGATGGATAGAGTACGTGCATTTATTTATTTATTTATTTATTTATTATCAAACACCAAAAACCTTTCCTGAATGTGTGAGGATGGATAGAGTACGTGCATTTGTTATTTATTTATTTATTATCAAACACCAAAAACCTTTCCTGAATGTGTGAGGATGGATAGAGTACGTGCATTTATTTATTTATTTATTTATTTATTATCAAACACCAAAAACCTTTCCTGAATGTGTGAGGATGGATAGAGTACGTGCATTTATTATTTATTTATTTATTTATTTATTTATTATCAAACACCAAAACCCTTTCCTGAATGTGTGAGGATGGATAGAGTCCGTGCATTTGTTGTTTATTTATTTATTTATTATCAAACACCAAACAGCTTTCCTGAATGTGTGAGGATGGATAGAGTATGTGCATTTATTATTTATTTATTATCAAACACCAAAAATCTTTCCTGAATGTGTGAGGATGGGTAGAGTTCTTGCATTTATTATTTATTTATTTATTTATTATCAAACACCAAAAAGCTTTCCTGAATGTGTGAGGATGGGTAGAGTACGTGCATTTATTATTTATTTATTTATTTATTATCAAACACCAAAAAGCTTTCCTGAATGTGTGAGGATGGATAGAGTACGTGCATTTATTTATTTATTTATTTATTTATTTATTATCAAACACCAAAAAGCTTTCCTGAATGTGTGAGGATGGGTAGAGTACGTGCATTTATTATTTATTTATTTATTATCAAACACCAAAAAGCTTTCCTGAATGTGTGAGGATGGGTAGAGTACGTGCATTTATTATTTATTTATTTATTTATTATCAAACACCAAAAACCTTTCCTGAATGTGTGAGGATGGGTAGAGTACTTGCATTTATTATTTATTTATTTATTTATTATCAAACACCAAAAAGCTTTCCTGAATGTGTGAGGATGGGTAGAGTACGTGCATTTATTATTTATTTATTTATTTATTATCAAACACCAAAAAGCTTTCCTGAATGTGTGAGGATGGGTAGAGTACTTGCATTTATTATTTATTTATTTATTTATTATCAAACACCAAAAAGCTTTCCTGAATGTGTGAGGATGGGTAGAGTACGTGCATTTATTATTTATTTATTTATTTATTATCAAACACCAAAAAGCTTTCCTGAATGTGTGAGGATAGGTAGAGTACGTGCATTTATTATTTATTTATTTATTTATTATCAAACACCAAAAAGCTTTCCTGAATGTGTGAGGATGGGTAGAGTACGTGCATTTATTATTTATTTATTTATTTATTATCAAATACCAAAAAAAATTCTTCTGTTTCTCCCTGAACTTGTCAGAACCTTGTTGTGCAATCCAATGCTTTTTATGAAAGTGTGAATAAGAACGACTTGTACATTGGACACAGTTCAGATAAAGCCTCTACCGAGGGGATTTGTATTTTCATTGCTCTTTTCATTTCAGATTGCATTGAACATTGAATCCCTGGTGTTGGGCTAGCGGTTAGGGTGCCGGCTTAGGATCCTAGGATCCTGGGTTCGCATCCCGGTTAATCGCAGAATTAACGCCAGGGGGGTTGACTCAGCCTGTCATCCTTCCGAGGTCGGCAAATTGAGTACCAGTTCACTGGTAATTCCCTGCTTGTCGTTAAAGGCGGCAAAAAGGGTTGGCGTCAGGAAGGGCATCCGGCCGTAAAACATTGCTTCAAAAAGGGGACCGAAAAACAACAACAACCACAGTTCCCGAAAAAGGCCAACCCCCGCTTGCGGGGAAAAATGGCCTCTAAAGGTGTTTTTTGTTTTGTTTTTTTTTCAGATTGCCGGCTTAGGATCCTAGGATCCTGGGTTCGAATCCCGGTCAATCGCTGAATTAACGCCAGGGGGGTTGACTCAGCCTGGCATCCTTCCGAGGTTGGCAAATTGAGTACCAGTTCACTGGTAATTCCCTGCTTGTCGTAAAAGGCGGCAAAAAGGGTTGGCGTCAGGAAGGGCATCCGGCCGTAAAACATTGCTTCAAAAAGGGGACCGAAAAACAACAACAACCACAGTTCCCGAAAAAGGCCAACCCCCGCTTGAGGGAAAAATGGCCTCTAAAGGTGGTTTTTTTTTCATTTCAGAAGCTGAAAAGAGCAATTAAAATACAAATCCCCTCGGTAGAGGCTTTATCTCGGTAGAGGGGGTGTTTGTTCCCCCTCCATCCCCTCCCTTACCTCAAACGGCTACACAGCTGACTCCGCACGTGAAAAAGCTGAATGCCTCAACTCTGTGTTTGCCTCTAAATCTTGTGTCCCAAACCCATCCCTCTCTGTACCCACCATACCCAGTCGTACCCTGCTGCTCCTGGACTCCGTGTCCTTTCCTCCTGACAAGGTGGAAAAGTTTCTGTCAACCCTCGACTCTGATTCTGCAACTGGACCCGACGGCATCAGCCCACGGGTCCTAAAATCCTGCTCTGCTGCTCTATCTCACCCTCTCTCTGTTCTCTTCACCCTCTCTTTTGCTCAAGGTCAACTGCCATCTGCTTGGAAATCAGCCAACATCACCGCTTTGCACAAAAAAGGTGCAAAAACAGATCCTAGCAACTACAGACCAATCAGCCTTCTCCCAATTATCAGCAAAGTCATGGAATCCATCATTGCTTCAGATATGAAATCTTTCCTCTTCTCCAATGGCTTGATCTCTGATCATCAATTTGGTTTCAGACCAGGTCACTCTACTCTGGACATGCTGCTTCTGCTGTCTCAACAATGGATGGAGGTCCTCAATGCCAAACAGGAAATTAGAGCTGTCTCCCTCGACATATCACGTGCCTTCGACACGGTCTGGCACCCCGCTCTGCTCACCAAACTCTCCTCCTTTGGTATCCATGGAAATCTCCACGCATGGCTGGCGGACTTCCTCTCTAGTCGTCGTCAACGTGTGGCCCTGAATGGGTTTCTCTCATCTCCTCTTCCTGTTCAGGCTGGAGTTCCCCAAGGCAGTGTTCTGGGCCCCGTGCTTTTTCTGGTCTTCATCAATGATCTCTCTGACTCTCTCGAAAATCCTCTCTATCTCTTTGCTGATGACTCCACTCTCTGCCGCTCCATTCCTCTTCCCTCAGATCGGCAGTCTGCTGCCTCCTCACTCTCTGAAGACCTGGACAAAATCACAGACTGGTCAAACAAGTGGAACATGTCTTTCAATCCTGACAAATCTCACACTCTTACTATGTCTCTCCGAAAAGATCGACTGGACAACCCTCCCATCTACTTTCTCAACAATCCTCTCCAAGAAGTTCTGTCGCTCAAGATTTTGGGTCTCACTATCTGCCATGATCTTTCTTGGGAAAACCACATTTCCAAGCTGGCCTCCAAAGCCAGTCGCCGACTGGGCATCCTCCGTCGTGCGAAGTCCTTCCTCGGCACACCTGAGCTCCTCACCACATACAAGGCTTTCATCCGCAGCTCAATGGAATACTGTTCTCCCCTATGGGCCGGTGCTCCTGCCTCACACCTAGCTCGGCTTCACGCTGTTGAAACCAAAGCTTTCAGAATTATTGGAATCTCCCGCGATGAAGCTATCTCTGAGGGCCTTTCACTCACTCACCGCAGGCAGGTAGGTGGTCTTTCTGTCTTCTACCGACTCCTCTCCGGCCTTGCACCCCCAGCTCTCTCTGTGCTCTGTCCCCCAAATATTCCTACAGGTCGCACAAGATCTGCCAGCAACCCTCTGATGGTTAAACTGCCGAAATCTCGGCTCTCTGCTCACCTTCACTCTTTCATTCCTCTTTTCTCCCGCCTCTGGAACAAACTCCCTCACTCCCTTCAATCCCACTCCTCCCTCCAGGTCTTTAAAACAGCTGTTCACCACCATCTCTTATCTTCCCCCATCCAAAACCTTGATCTTTTCTACCCCCGCTAATTCACCCCAGATCCACCTTGTTTGAAATTCCAACTTCTTTCCTGGAAGTCCTGGCAGTGTCCATATGTTTTATACCTCTCCCACCGCCCCCTTCCCATGCCCCCCCCCCCCCCCCCAAAGCCCTCGCCCTCTCTCAGATCTCTCGATGTCTCCATGTCTCTCGGTCCCTGCTCTCAAATGTTGTGTTTGTGTCCTTCCCCCTCTCTCCCCATCTTGTCTACCGCTCCCGATGTTATATGTTTTATGTGTCGGTTTGTCTTTCTGTGTGATTAATGTTCGCTCTTTCACGAGCCTCGATCTTGTATACAAAAAAAAAAAAAAAAAAAAAAAAATCTGAGCTGTGTCCAATGTACAAGTCGTTCTTATTCACACTTTCATATAAAGCATTGGATTGCACAACAAGGTTCTGACAAGTTCAGTAAAACATTGCTTCAAAAAGGGGACCGAAAAACAACAACAACCACGGTTCCGGAAAAAGGCCAACCCCCGCCTGCGGGGAAAAAATTTTTTTTTTTTTTTTTTTTTCATTTCAGAAGCTATGCGATTTCCATACTTGTCATTTCATTGCCATCACTTTAAATACTGACATTCTAACAATATTTTGGTAGAGAAAACAGTTGGATGTGGAATGCAGATAAACGAAAAACCTTGGAGAAGGTAGAGATTGGTGGAACGTGGGTGAGTGTGGGTTAAATTTTGTTTTATCGTATAGATTGAGTTGTCGTGTTGGGTGGTGAGTTCAAAAAGGGTTTAATTATGGGGTTGAAGGAGCTGGGGCTCCCACGTCGATCGGAAGAATGGACGCGACAAAAAGCTGGAATTCATCCGAGTTGCTTTAATCAAACCAAACACTCAGGCACTCTGAAAAGCCCGTTTATCGGGCAGCAATATATATACATATTATCCCGGAGCGTTTGCCCAGGAAAGGCGAGAGGGGGCGTGGCCCAGCGTCCTGGCTGCGGCCTGGCAAGTTGAGGGCGAGCCTGCCCGGGCATGCCCGGGCATGCCCGGGCGTCCCGACCGAGGCCTGGCAAGTTGAGCGCGGGCCTGCCCGGGCGTCCTGGACGAGCCCGGCATGGTGATCGCTCCGCGTCCTTGATAGGTGCAAGGCGATTGTGAAAACCCAGCGGTAGCCGCTACACACGTCCCCCCAGAATCGACTTGCACCGGCAGGGTCAATTTGAAGGGGGTCCTGATGACCCGGCCGAAGCGACCCCTGGCGGGTCGTGGGAGGGGGTCCGGTGTGGTGGTGGGCGGTCGAGTGGGGGGCACCGTGGACGGGGGGCGGCCTCGCCGCGGCGGAAGGGCCACCCGTGGTGGGTGGTCGACGTCCACGTGCGCCGGCTTGAGGCGGTCCACCGCAATCCGGTCCGACCTGCCGCCGATGTCGATGACGAACGACTTGTCGTCCCGTCGCAGCACCCGGAAGGGCCCGTCGTACGGCGGCCGGAGTGGCCCCCGATGTGCGTCGTGACGCACAAAAACATACTCCGCTGTGCGAAGTGCTGGGGGGACGTAGGACTGGGGGTCACCGTGGTGGGATGTTGGCACGGGGGCAAACCGTCGGGCGGCCTCCTGGAGGTCCGAGCGCTGGTGAGCTGCGGACCAGGGACTGGTAGCGTCGGGCACGAATTCGCCCGGGACGCGTAGCGCCTGGCCATAGACAAGCTCGGCGGTGGATGCCTGGAGGTCCTCCTTGGGGGCCGTGCGGAGGCCCAAAAGGACCCACGGCAGCCGGTCGGCCCAACCGCCGTCTTGAAGGCCGGCCATGAGCGCGGCCTTCATGGAGCGGTGGAATCGCTCGCACAACCCGTTTGCTTGGGGGTGGTAGGCCGTAGTACGGTGGAGCTTGACCCCCAGGTTGTGGGCGACCGCGCCTCACAGCTCGGAGGTGAACTGTGGTCCGCGGTCTGACGAGATGTCCGCCGGTGCGCCGAAGCGGGCGACCCAGGTGGCGATGAAAGCCTGCGCCACGTCGGCGGTGGTGGTGGAGATGAGGGGAACGGCCTCCGGCCACCTGGTGGTCCTGTCCACCATGGTGAGCAGGTGTGTGAACCCCCGTGACGGGGGGAGGGGGCCCACCAGATCCACGTTGACGTGGTCGAAACGTCGTTCGGGCACGGTGAAAGGTGCCAGCGGGGCCTGGGTGTGTCGGTGGACCTTGGCCCGTTGGCAGGCCGTGCAGGTGCTGGTCCAATCGCGGACGTCCCGACGAAGGCCGTGCCAGACGAATCGCGCCGACACCAGCTTCTGGGAAGCTTTCCGGCCCGGGTGGGAAAGGCCGTGGAGGGAGGCGAAGATGCGGCGTTGCCAGGTGACAGGCACGATGGGGCGAGGCTGGCCTTGGGAGACGTCGCAGAGCAGGACAGTGGCCGCGAAGGGGATGTCGGCCAGGCGGAGGCCCGTGTCCGCCGCCCGGAGGGCTTGCACCGTGGTGTCGGTGGTTTGGTCCGCCGCCATAAGCGCAAAGTCCACGCCCAGGTGGACCGCGTTCGCGCTGGCCCGGGAAAGACAGTCGGCCACGGCGTTGTTTTTGCCGGCGACGTGCCGGATGTCCGTGGTAAACTCCGACACGGCGGAGAGGTGGCGCTGTTGGCGGGCCGACCACGGCTCCGTGACCTTGGCCATGGCATAAACCAACGGCTTGTGGTCGACGAACGCCGTGAAAGGTCGGCCCTCCAGGAGGTGGCGGAAATGGCGGGCGGCCAGGTGTAGACCGAGGAGCTCCCGGTCAAACGTGCTGTATTTGAGCTCGTTCGGCCGGAGCTGCCGGCTGAAAAAAGCGAGTGGCTGCCAAACCCCGTTCACCCATTGCTCATGTACGGCGCCCACCGCGTAGTCGGAGGCATCCGTGGTGAGGGCGATGGGAGCGTTGAGCACCGGGTGAGCGAGCAGTGTTGCGTCGGCGAGGGCCCGCTTTGAGCTTTGGAAGGCCGCATCCATTGCTGCGGACCAGGCGATGTCGTGCTTGGCCGGCTTGCCCCGGAGGGCTTCGTAGAGGGGGCGCATGAGTTGAGCAGCGCGGGGCACGAAGCGGTGATAAAAATTCACCATTCCCAGGAATTCCTGCAGGGCCTTTATGGTGCGGGGACGCGGGAACGTGGTGATGGCCTCGACCTTGGTTGGCAGCGGCACGGCCCCGTTCTTGGTGATGTGGTGGCCCAAAAAATCAACGGCCGTCGTGCCGAAGTGGCATTTGGCCGGGTTGACGATGAGGCCGTGCTCGCTGAGGCGCCCGAACAGTGTTCGGAGGTGGAGGAGGTGCTCGGCCCGGGACGTGCTGGCGACGAGGATGTCGTCCAGGTAAACGAAAAGGAATGGCAGGTCACGCAGCACGCCGTCCATCAAGCGCTGGAACGCCTGAGCCGCGTTCTTGAGACCAAACGGCATCCGCAAGAATTCGAATAAGCCGAACGGCGTGATGACTGCCGTTTTAGGGACGTCGGCCGCCCTGACAGGTACCTGGTGATATCCCCGTATGAGATCAATTTTCGAAAAAATGACCCGTCCCGCCAGACGGGCGGAGAAGTCTTGGATATGCGGGATCGGGTACCTGTCGGGGGTGGTAGCGTCATTGAGACGGCGGTAGTCGCCACACGGGCGCCATCCACCCCCCGGCTTTGGCACGATGTGCAGTGGCGAGGCCCACGCGCTATCGGAGCGCCGCACGATGCCGAGGTGCTCCAACGCGTCGAATTCGGCCTTTGCCACGGCGAGCTTGGCTGGGTCGAGGCGGCGGGCCCTGGCATAGACCGGCGGGCCCGTGGTTGGTATGTGGTGCTCGATCCCATGCCGTACTGCGACGGCCGAAAACGTCGGCCGCGTGAGGGCCGGGAACTCCGTGAGCAGGCGAGCAAACTCGTTTGCCGCCGGGACGGCGCATGCCAGCTCGGTCGGCGCGGAGCTGCTCAATGTGCATACCAGGGAGCTGAAGGTTTCAGCGTTGATTAAACGACGCCGTTGGACGTCCACCAGCAGTCCGTGTGTGCAGAGGAAGTCGGCGCCTAGCAGAGCCATGGGCACGTTTGCGGTTACAAACGTCCAAGCAAAGCGTTGGCCGCCGAAGCAGAGGGTGACGTTGCGTGGGCCGAAGGTGCGGATGGTCGATCCGTTGGCCGCAACCAAGGAGGGGCCGCAAACCGCGGATTGCCTGTCCTGGTCAGAGGCGGGTATGATGCTCAGTTGGGCGCCGGTGTCGCACAGGAAGCGCCGTCCGGACGCTTTATCCGTGATGAACAGTAAGTTGCCCGTGTGGCCGGCGCTCATGGCTGGTAATGAACGCCGGCCCGGCCGTTTCCCGGCCTGCCGAAGGTGCACGGGGGTCAGCATGTCCGGGCCTTCTATCCGAACCTGGCATGATAGTAACACCACGCTTGGTCAGGTGGAGGCCCCGGTCGTCGTGCTGGAGGTGGTCGGCTCGGGGTAGCGGCCGCCAATTGCGTCGGCAGTTCGGTCGTCGACCGTGCCGGGTGCTCGGGCGCCATGGGTGTTGCATCGGACGGCGGTGGGTCCCATGTCGCCACTGCGATGCGCTGTCCTGCGGCGGAGATCTTGTCGGCTTCTCTGGCAAGGGCCCGGGGATCTGTGATCGTCGTGCTTGCCAGGGCAAGGCGTACCGGGTTAGGCAGCTGACGGAGGAACAGCTCCCGGAACAGGAATGCCGGAGAGTGCTCGCCGAGCAGTGAAAGCATGTAGTCCATTCGCTCGGAAGGGCGCGTGTCGCCGAGCTCGGGCAGGTCGAGCAGGCGCCGTGCGCGTTACGCCGATGGGAGGGCAAAAGCGTCGAGGAGAAGCTTCTTAATCGCGCCGTATTTGTCAGCGGCTGGCGGGCTCTCGAGGAGGCTCAGGGCGCGGGCCGCAGTGGCCGAACCGAGCGCTGCTACCACATGGTGGAAGCGGGTGTCGTCGGCCGTGATGCCTCGCAGGGCGAACAGGGAATCCACCTGTGCGAACCATACCGCCGCGTGAGCCTCCCAGAAGGTAGGCAGTTTAAGGGCGACTGCCGTGTCCATGTCGGTAGGTCACCAATGAAGGAGCTGGGGCTCCCACGTCGATCGGAAGAATGGACGCGACAAAAAGCTGGAATTCATCCGAGTTGCTTTAATCAAACCAAACACTCAGGCACTCTGAAAAGCCCGTTTATCGGGCAGCAATATATATACATATTATCCCGGAGCGTTTGCCCAGGAAAGGCGAGAGGGGGCGTGGCCCAGCGTCCCGACCGAGGCCTGGCAAGTT
The DNA here is from genome assembly GCF_964187855.1 of Myxine glutinosa. Lineage (NCBI taxonomy): Eukaryota > Metazoa > Chordata > Myxini > Myxiniformes > Myxinidae > Myxine > Myxine glutinosa. The sequence goes on from NC_136271.1 coordinate 35,727,060, forward strand.
GAGCGCAGGCCTGCCCGGGCGTCCTGGACGAGCCCGGCATGGTGATCGCTCCGCGTCCTTGATAGGTGCAAGGCGATTGTGAAAACCCAGCGGTAGCCGCTACAGGGTTGAGTCTGGTGTTGGTTTAACAGTTAAGGTGGCTGGCTTAAGGTCTTCAGGTCTTGAGTTCTAGCCCCTGTGGAGCCATTATATAACATCAGGTGGGTTGACTCAGCCAGTCATCCTTCAACAGGGGGGCACTGCATCAGTGACACAGCTGCGCTTCCAGAAATGATGCAGCTAGCATTCACAGGCTGCACACAAAATAGTAAAAAAATTATGGGGTTTAATTGTACGACCAATGATGAATGCAAATGCCCTCCATCGGTTGGTATGTGCAATGAATTATGATATTGCATAATTTTATGATATTGCATAATTATGATATTATGAATTATGATATTGCATAATTTTATGATACTGCATAATTATGATATTATGAATTATGATATTGCATAATTTTATGATACTGCATAATTCTGATATTATGAATGATGATATTGCATAATTTTATGATATTGCATAATTCTGATATTATGAATTATGATATTGCATAATTTTATGATATTGCATAATTTTATGATATTGCATAATTATGATATTATGAATTATATTGCATAATTTTATGATATTGCATAATTATGATATTATGAATTATATTGCATAATTTTATGATATTGCATAATTATGATATTATGAATTATGATATTGCATAATTTTACAATATTGCATAATTATGATATTATGAATTATGATATTGCATAATTTTACGATATTGCATAATTATGATATTATGAATTATGATATTGCATCATTTTACGATATTGCATAATTATGATATTATGAATTATGATATTGCATAATTTTATGATATTGCATAATTATGATATTATGAATTATGATATTGCATAATTTTATGATATTGCATAATTATGATATTATGAATTATGATATTGTATAATTTTATGATATTTCATAATTATGATATGATGAATTATGATATTGTATAATTTTACGATATTGCATAATTATGATATTACTAGCAGAGGTACCCGGCATTGCCGGGCGGGGGAGGGGAGGGAAGGGGGAAGGGAAGGGGAGGGGAGGGGAACAGGGGGGAGGGGAGGAGAGGGGGGGAGGGGAGAGGGAGGGGGAGGGCAGAAAGGAACGGTAGGGGGAGGGGGAGGGGGGAAAGGGAGGGAGGGGGAGGAGGGAAGGGGAGGAGGGAGGGGGAGGGGAGGGGCGGGGGGAGGGGAGGTGGGAGGGGAGGGGAGGGGAGGGGAGGTGGGAGGGGAGGGGAGGGGAGGGGAGGAGAGGGGGAGGGGGAGGGGGGAGGGTGGAGGGGAGGAGAGGGGGGAGGGGGGGATGGGAGGGGGAGAGGAGTGGGAGGGGGAGGGGGAGGGGGATGGAGGGGCAACGGGGGGGAGGGGGGGAGGGGAGGGGAGGGGGAGGGGGGAGGGGGGAGGGGGAGGGGGGAGGGGGGAGGGGAGGGGAGGGGAGGGGAGGAGAGGGGGAGGGGAGGGAGAGGAGTGGGAGGGTGGGAGGAGGGGAGGGGGACGGGAGGAGAGGGGGGAGGGGAGGGGAGGAGAGGGGGGAGGGGATGGGGAGGGGGAGAGGAGTGGGAGGGAGGAGGGGGAGGTGGAGGGGAAGGGGGGAGGGCGAGGGGGGTAGGGGAGGTGGAGCGGGAGGGGGAGGGGTGAGGGGGAGTGAGAGGGAGAGGGGGAGGGGTGAGGGGGAGGGGGGGTGAGGAAGGGGTAGGACAGAAAGGAAGGGGTAGGGGGGAAAGGGAGGAGCATGGGGGAAAGGGAGGAGGAGGGGAGGGGGATGGGGAAGGGGTAGGGTAGAAAGGAAGGGGTAGGGGGGAAAGGGAGGGGCATGGGGGAAAGGGAGGGGGAGGGGGAGGGGGGAAAGGGAGGGGGAGGAGGGAAGGGGAGGGGAGGGATATAGATGGTTACTGGCAATTGATCACATCCAGAAATGATGTAATCCACACAATTTATGCACTTTACATAACGTTAATAGGAATACATGGCCGTGTAGATGGGAAATACAGTTTGTTTGAAATAAATCACAAATATCAGATGAAAGTGAAAAAAAACCTATGTGGTGTGAATGGCAATGTTCCTCGCTGAAATGTGAAAAAAACTGAATTACGTGCGAACGCATAACTGTGAGATTGTGGCGGCAAAGTTGGAACATCACGTGATCCTAGCAGAAGTACCCGGCATTGCCGGGTGGGGGAGGGGAGACCCGTACATTCCCAACCCGTACACATCGCCCTCTCGACTCAAGCTCGTAATCGATTCGTATTCGTATTCAAAATCGAAAGGGGAAATCCTTCGTATTCGAATTCGTAAACACGAAATATGAATTAAAATTTAATTCATATCGCACAAAATCGACACAAAACACGGTCGCATAAAGGTGAAAAACCGCAATGGCTTTTCGCCCTGAATCACGTGCAGTGCAAACGTGTGACGTGTGACGGGATGGAACATCACGTGATCGCTCTGAGCGAATCAGCGAGCTGATCGCACTGGCTGAGATTAGCGGGTCCTTCGCTGAAATGCGCTGAGGTAAATATGAATAAAAAATATGGATCTCGTCAAATATTGTTTCGGCCATGTTCGTCCCAGGCTCAATGGCCATGTCTATGCCAAATATCAAGCACGTGAGCCTCTCCGTTTCGGAGTCTATCGGTAACATTACACACACACACACAAACTTTATATATTATATATATATAGATGATATTGCATAATTTTGGGTTTGTCGATCCAGTCGTAGCTGAAAAATAATTTTACTCAGTCGCTGCTGTGCAAAAGTCTTAAACATTTTGCATTTTCCTACTCTGATGTATAAGGAAACTAAAACTTTGTGCTCAATGCAAATACACCTCCATGAAAAAGGGAATCTTATTAAAATAACCACTTTTATACACAATTCACCTTGATATAAACGAATATAATATATTCCACCTCAACACTAATTTTCCGAACCAGATTTGTCGTGTTTTTCTGTTATATCTTTGTCCCTGTGATGCTGTTTTGTGTTTCCGTACAATTTTCCGTGTTAAATCGTACCTTGGTAAACTGTATTTGTCGAATCATTTTCATGTTGTCAAGGCCTACTTTGATGATGATGATGATGCTGATGATGATGGTGGTGTGAGTCGTCGCTTTTGACGAAGCTCTTAAACCTGCACAGAGAAGCGATTAAAGTGATAAAGGTGTGTGATATCCCTCTCCCACTCTCTATTCCTATGAGCATCGTTGGCTGCAGGTGCAGTAAATGCAACGTGAAATCTGATGCACATAGGTACAGCAGACTGGCCATGTCCTCCACATAGGTACAGCAGACTGGCCATGTCCTCCACATAGGTACAGCAGACTGGCCATGTCCTCCACATAGGTACAGCAGACTAGCCATGCCCTCAGTATGATGACGGTTGCCCTTGATGTCCAACTTGGACACAGCTGTCTGCAGATGCTGCGCGGTGATGCGGTAAAACACAGATTAACAAGAGGTTGGAAAGGAGGGGTTGCAGCCTTAGGTACTCTTGGGGAATGGAAGGTGTAAGATCAGTACATGGCAAGTGAGAAACTTTGTTCATGATGTAAAGTGCAACTCTGCCACCGTGGCGTAGTTCAGTCCTATCAAATCGGAGGAAACAATAACCGGGGAGAGACATCTGTGAGAGAAAGGATACTGTTGAAGATATGATGTCTGGCTTATCGACAGTGGCCTGGATTGAGAGAGCTGTCAGGTTGGAGAGGAGACCTTGGTCTACAAAATTAGAGAAGGGGGAGGGAGGTGGGGGATGCTGGGAAGGTGCAGGACAAGGGGCAGGGGAGAAGGACTTTGGGGTGGGAGGTGGGAATTTTTGAGTGTGTAGGGTGTGTGGAATATTTGAGATTGTGGGGGAAGGTTTGAGTGTTTGGGGTACTGGGAATGTTTGAGAGTGTGGGCTACGGGGCAGTAAGGTTTAAGTGTTTGGGGTACTGGGAATGTTTGAGAGTGTGGGCTACGGGGCAGCAAGGTTTAAGTGTCTAAGGAGGGGTGGGGTGGGGAAGGTTTGATTGTGTGGGGTGTGGGAGAATGATTGAGAGTGTGGGGTGCATGGAAGGGTTTCAGGGGGTAGGATGAGATTGAAGCATTTAGCGAGTGGAGTGAGGGTGAAGCATTGTGAGTGTGGGGTGAGTAGGGATGCCGAAAGGAGGGACATGAAGCTTTGAGCCGGTGGGGTGGGGATGGATGCCTATTCTGGTTCCAGATTCCCAACTTTGACAAACGGAGGTAAATATCATGAGATGGGAGATAAGATCCCATGTTGAAGGCACAGAGAAGCACTGCAAGGACTTGTTTGGTTTGTTTGGTGGACTAAGCACCGAACAAACACCTCTGCAAAATAACCCATGTGAAGAAGAAGAAGAGACATCTCGTGGTGTCGATGGAAAACACCTGTTGCATTTCTGAAGGGGATACAAAGTTTGAAATGCATTTTTAAATTGAATTTAAATGCTCTTAAAGGAGGAAGAACCATATATATTTAATGTATATTCTGTTTGGAGATATTGGGAAAAGAGGGAGTTGGGAAAAATTGCAGAATCAGAAGGAAATTCAAATATAAATGTCAATTGTTATGCAATGAAAAGTAAAGTTTTTATTTTTTTCTTATTTGAAGTGAGGAGGGGAAATAGTATAATGTTGAAGAGGGAGAAGCAAGATATCTGGGAAGAAGGAAACAAAACGAGAAACACAGAGACAAATAATTTTCACACTTTCTCTCCGAAGCTATACATTGCCCTCCGTAAGTATTGGAACAGTGAAGTCAAATTTGTTATTATTTCTATTTACTCAAGAAATTTGGATTTGAGATCAAAATATGTTGTTGTTGTTTTAGAAACGTTTACAAAATAATTAAAAATGAAATGCAGAATTATTTAATTTACTTAAGTATTCAACCCCCTGAGTCAATACTTCGTTGAAGTTGATTACAAGTAATTACAAGAAGTAAATGGTCACTTTGGCAGTGATTACAGCTTCGTGTCTTCTTGGGTATGTCTGCAACAACTTTGCACATCTCGATTTGGGGAGTTTCTCCCATTGTTCCTTGCGGATTTTCTCAAGCTTTGTCAAGTTGGATGGGGAGTGTCGGAGAACAGCAATCTTCATGTCATCCACACATTCTCAATGGGATTTGTCTGGGCTTTGGCTGGGCCACTCAAGGGCTTTCATGTTTACCTCCGCCACCAAAGGTGGATGGAGATTATGTTTTCACCTCTGTCTGTCTGTCTGTCTGTTTTGATTCGGTTTTGGTGAAGATCCGGATTCGGATCCGGCTAGTAGAATTTATAAAGTGATTCTTCACCATTGGGAGATCGGGCCAAAAACGATACATAGCAGGATATCTCAAAACGTTGTGGACGGATTTGGATGAAAATTGGTGGAGAGGTTGGGTGTCTTACAAGGACAAACAGATTCGATTTTGGTGAAGATCAGAATATGGATTCCGATATGAGAATTATTTAATTTTTAAGTGATTCTTCACCATTGACTGATAGGGCTAAAACCAACATATAGCAGGATATCTCAAGAAGTTATGGACAGATTTGACCTAAACTTGGTGGGCAGGTTGTGAGTGTGACAAGGACGAATCGATTCAATTTTGGTGAAGATCCGGATACGGATCCGGCTGGTAGAATTTTTAAAGTGATTCTTCACCATTGGGAGAGAGAGCCAAAAACGATATATAGCAGGATATCTCAAAAAGTTGTGGATGGATTTGGACGAAACTTGGTGAGAGGTTGGGTGTGTGACAAGGACGATTCGATTCGATTTTCGTGAAGATGTAAATATGGATTTGGCTGCAATAATTATTAATTTTTAAGTGTTTCTTCACCATTGAGACATTGGGTGTAAAGCGATATATAACATGATATTTTAAAAAAGTTATGGACGAGTTATGGATAAACTTGGTGGATGACTTGGGAATGTGACAAGAACAAGCCGATTAGATTTTGGTTCAGGTCCGAATCCAGATCTGGCCTATCCGTGAGATACAAAATGTAAACTGTTCACCAGGTGGAGGTATGCTCTCTACTGAGTGCCGTTATAGTTTTGTTATGAAGCCATTCCAGTGATGTTTTAGCTGTATGCTTGTAGTCATTGTCCTGTTGGAATGTAAATCTTTGCCGCAGTTGAGACATTTCAAGGATGATCAAAGGAAATTATATGCACCTGATCTCAATTTGGAGTGTCATAGCAAAGGGGTTGAATACTTATTGACTCAAGACATTTCAGCTTTTCATTTGAATTATTTTGTAACAATTTCGTCAAAAAAAATTCCACTTTAACATTATGGGGTATTATGTGTAGATTAGTGACAATAAATCGCAATTTATCCATTTTAAATCTAGGCTATAACACAACAAAATGTGAAAAAGGTCAAGGGGTGTGAACACTTTCTGAAGGCACGAAGTTTGGAACAGATGAGTGACAGGTGTGTTTTGTTGCTCAGGTGTTTCTTATTGCATTGATTGTTCACACATAAAAGAGCTGTGAATGTTTAGTCTTGGGGTTAGCCTCTGATTTGCCTTGGGAGTCTGCCTTTCGGGTTAGCAGGCATAAACCAACATGAAGACAAGAGAAGTGTCTATGAAAGAAAAGCAAGCAATTTGTAAGCTGAAAGAACAGAATAATTCAATCAGTTCAATAGCACAACAATTAGGCACAGCAAATACAACAATTTGGAATATCTTGAAAAGGAAAGAAACCACTAGTGTACTTAGCAATAGACAACGTCCAGGTGAGCCAAGGAAAACAACTGCAGTTGATGACAGAAAAATAATCAGAGCTATGAAGAAAAACCTAAAAAGAACTGTCAGTGACATCACCAACAACCTCCAGAGTGTACGGGTGAAAGTATCACCATCTACCGTTCACAGAACACTTCAACAGCAGAATTACAAAGGCTACACCGCAAGATGCAAACCTCTCATCAGAACCAAAAATAGAAAGGCCAGATTTGAATTTGCCAATAAGTACAGAGGTGAGCCAGTGAGTTAGAACAAAGTTATATGGACAGATGAAACCGACATTAACCTTTACCAAAGCGAAGGAAAGGTGAAAGTGTGGAGAAAGGAAACCCCCCCCCCCCCCCCGCCCTTCACATGCCTCCCCCCCAAAGCCCTCTCCCTCCCACAGATCTCTCGATGTCTCCATGTCTCTCGGTCCCTGCTCTCAAATGTTGTGTTTGTGTCCTTCCCCCTCTCTTCCCATCTTGTCTACCGCTCCCGATGTTATTTGTTTTATGTGTCTGTTTGTCTTTCTGTGTGATTAATGTTCGCTCTTTCACGAGCCTCGATCTTGTATACAAAAAAAAAAGAAAAAAAGAAACTGCTTGATTAAAAGCATACTACCTCATCTACAAAGCATGGTGTATGTAGTGTCATGGCTTTGGCTTGCTAGGCTACCTCTGGAACTGGCTCACTCATCTTTATTGATGATATAACTAATGATGGCAGCAGCAGAATGAATTTGGAAGTGTACAGAAACATTTTGTCGGCCTATGTACAAGAAAATGCCTCCAAACTCATTTGGGCAGCACTTCACCATGCAGCAAGACAACGACCCAAAACACACTGCTGGCACAACCAAGGAGTTCATCAGGGAAAAAGTGGAAGGTTTCAGACTGGCCAAGTCAATCTCATGATTTAAATCCAATTGAGCATGCATTTCACTTGCTGAAGAGGAGACCAAAGTCAGAAACCCCCCAAAACAAACAACAACTGAAAATGCCTGCAACAAAGGTCTGGCAAAGCATCTCAAAGGACGATACCAAGAGCTTAGGGATGTCAAGGGATCACACGTTCGATGCAATTATTGCATGGAAGGGATATGCAACCAAATACAGTACTAACTATTATACTACTTTCATTTGCTTTAAGTTAATCTGTTCCAATACTTATGCTTACCTAAAATTAGGGTACTTATCATAAAAAATAGCTATTGTCATACAATGGTAAAACATATATACAGTACATATAAATACCAAGAAATAAAAGCTGACCTTCTGTACTCTTGCCTCATATTCATCTTTTGATCTAAAATTTGACTTCACTGTTCCATTACATATGGAGGATACTGTTGGCCATGTCAGGCCTTGGACAATACGAAACTAGAAAAACTCAGCTTTAGTGAGATGGAAACAGAGAGCTCAGATTTTCACCACCATGTTCAGAAAACCCTGAATCGGAAGCGTTTGTCAATAACAGATACCAAGAAAGAAACCACGAGTGTACTTAGCAATAGACGATGTTCCGCTCCACTTATTTATTGTGCTTCAGATACCACACCTTTAAAATTGAGTGTTGCGAGCTATTTCACTTTATGTTTTCCTTCTTTAAAAAGAAACACAATTCTTTGCCGATCTTCTACTGAAGGGTTTGCCATTTTGTTTGAAGCTAATAGTAAATCCTGATAGATCTGTATTCGGTTTTTTTTGTTTTTCTTTAGGGATGTGTAGTGATGAACACCTGATGTTATAATTATGAGGAACACCTGACAATGAGTCATCAATTAGATTTGATTGGTAAATCTGGTGGATTATTGACTAGAATACTTAATTTTAGCTGCTAGTGTTTAGTTTACTTTAAGTTGTTGTGATTACAAGTTTTTGGAGATTCTGAACAATGTGAATTAAGGATTTCTAATGACAAGCCTTATGGTTTCTTCACACCCAAACTAAGCTGAATTAATAACAGTCAACGTTATAATAGTAGAAAGCACCAGTGGAGGCTTTGAGTAAATTGTTGATGCTCATAACATCCATACACACAGGGTGTCACAGAAGTCTAAAATCCCTATGGAAAGAAGTCTGGACCCATAAGAAAAAGACATTTTACTTTTAAAGTTAAATAAGCTAATTTTCATCTTCGTTTTTTATATTGCAAGTAAATAAAATAATCTCTTGGCACCCTAAAAAAACAAACAAACAAAAAAACCACCTTTAGAGGCCATTCTCCCCGCAGAGCAGGGGTTGGCCTTTTTCGGGCACCGTGGTTCCGTTTTTGAAGCGATTTTTTTTTTTACGGCCGGATGCCCTTCCTGCTGCCAATGCTGTTAGTCGCCTTTTGCGAACCACAGGGAATTGCCAGTGAGCTGGTGCTCAATTTGCCGACCTCGGAAGGATGACAGGCTGAGTCAACCCCCCTGGTGTTAATTCAGCGATCGACCGGGATTCGAGCTCGGGATCCTCGGATCCCAAGCCAGCACCCTAACCACTAAGCCAACACCAGGCTTAACCCTAACAGCTAACCCTAACCCTAACCCTGAGAAAAAAAACACCCTGAGAAGCCAAATCCAAGTCATCGATTCATCGGTAAAATGTTAAAACCATTGGAAGCGACCAGAAGCATTGCTGATGAACCTCGTACTCGTTCCCCTCACTCATCTACTGCTTGAACTAACTCTGAGAATGTTGTTGCAGTGATTGCAAGAAGGCCAAAAATCGTTGAGAAGAATTAGTCAAGAAGCGTGAGTTAGTTGTTCTTCCGTTGCAAGAATTTTAAAAGCAAACAAATACCACCCATACAAGGTTACCCTTGTTCAAGCTGATCATGGAGATGACGAGGGCCGACGTATGGTATTTATGAGTTGCATAGACTTGATGATGTAGACTTGATACATAGACTTGATGTGGAACCAACATTGTTATCTGACATCATTCTCAGTGATGAAGCCTTTCCATTTGGCCAGGAGAGTCAACTGTCCTAATTACCGATGTTGGAGCAATAATAATCCTTCTTGGACCGATGAAGGTCATGCTCAATATGATCCGAGAATTATGGTGTGGTGTGCTATTCATGGTGACGTTCTGTTAGGCCCCTACTTTTATGAAGAGAATGTTTCCGGTGCAAGCTACCTTGCAATATCACAAGAGGTTTTGGTTCCTTATTTGGATAGTATGCCTTTACCACAATTGAGAAAAGTGCGGATTCAACACGATTGGTGCACCACCACATTATGCCACTACTCTCCGAAACTGGCTGCACAAAGCAGTACCTTTGGGGTGGCCCTGTAGAATGGTGGCCCACACATGGTCTAAATTTAACGCCACTAGACCTTTTCCTTTGGGGACATCTGAAATCTGTGGTTTATGGTATGAGACCATGTAGTATAGCAGAGCTGAAGGAAAACATTCAGAAGGAATGTACTAACATCATCTTTCTTTCTTAAGGAACGTTCAGAGAAACATACGTGCAAGAATTGTTATGTATGCAAGTCAATGGGAATCAATTTGAACATTCAATAAATTAAGAGTAAAATCTGTATTCCTTAATTAATGGGTCCAGACTTCTGAGACACCCTGTATGTTGTAACTCCTGAATGTGTCAAAGACTTGCACAGCAGTGTGCATCTTGTTGAACAATTCAACTCCTGTTGTGACATGTGAATAATGTTCCCTTTTTTGCATTTCTTCCTGTTGTTTTTATCGTACTGATCTCAAAAGACCCCATGTGAATGAGTGTTTTTGCAAAAGATAGTTTATCCAGCCGAGATAATAATAATATTTTCCTTCCCATACCAACAAATGGTCAACGTTTTTGTATCTGCAGTTATCATCGAATATGTCTCGTTCGCCTCTGAACCCGTTTGTTTGTATCATTTTAGAGGAGTGGGTGCATGGCACTAGACCTTACAGCCAAAGTTCAGCCCAGAACATCATGGTATGGTGTTATTTTCGACTATGATGTAATCAGTATTAATACCTTGCAGAGAATGTGTAGGTGTAGGGTTATATTAGGTAGACATTGCTTCGCAACTGGTGTGCCGTGACAAAGCCTAATATTTGAACACATTGACGAATTGAATCGAAGAATGCAAGGTCTTGGTGAGGATGTGCTTACATGGACGGGCACGCTAAATAAGTTAAAAATCAAAATTAAATTTGTGGAGAGAGGAAATACGATGTGGCTCACTGGAAATGCTCAAGCGAACCAGTAACACATATCCTGAGCAAAAACTGCTGAATGTTGCAGCAGAACGTCTAGGCATGCTTCATGCCAAGTTTCAGCATTACTTAAAGTTGACCAACGTGGAGCAGTATGACTGGGTTCATGATCATTTTGCTTCATCTGCAGAGGCATCAGTCAGGGAGCTTTCAATTAAGTTCAGTCTCAACCTTAAGGTCCGTAAAATGTCTCTGGACCCATTTTGGCTGCAGTTGAAAAAGGAGCATCCAACAAACTCTGATCGTGCCATTGATGTATTGCTACCGCTTTCAACAACGTACCTTTGTGAAGTGAGCTTCTCAACATTGACATTTATCTGAATAACAAGAGGTCATGCCTAAAGAGCCTGGATCAGGAACTTCGTGTATCTCTTTCCAGAATAGGGCCAAACATTAAGCACCTCTTTCTTAAGACAGGTTCACGTTTATCACTAGGTGCCAAATGAAAGTTCGTTCCTTCAATTTCTCACTCGATTGCTTCTGGGAACAATTTTAAATTAATGACTTGACTGCCCTGTAATCATTAATGATGTATTTGAGGGATGTGTTTTGAAAAAGGATAAAGTTTATCATCTTATCTCCTTGATAGGCTGAATGGTAATGAGGATTTTATTTTTATTTCATAATAAAACTTCAAATTAATATTTATATCATTGTTTGAAATCTTTTGAAAACCACTTGAAATATCTGAATTTTTAAAAATGCACTATGTTAGTTATAATTCGTTCATCTAGGTGGAAAAAGGTGATTTTTCCTCCTCCTTCCAATGATTATAGTGGGTAATGAAAATATAATATACATTGATATGGTAAAAATTGATTCTGTGTGCCACGAGGATTGAGCAAACTCGAAAATGTGCCGCAAAGTGAAAAAAGGGTTGAGAAGCACTGAGCCAAAGAAATAATGTGAAGAGACCACAATCAATACTGTTCAGCAGATATGTATAGTGTCGGGCTGTACTGGCTGAAGGGGCTATTTGAGGAGACCAGAGTAAATAGGCCATCATGGGAATATCTAACATTGTTTCCCTTTGCAGGTCTTGCATCAAAATGAGTGCGATGTTTGCACTCTTCTTCCTCCTCTTGGCCCACACTTCTGTCTGGGCTCAGCAGGATGAGTCAGGTCTAGTTTCTCTTCCACCATATTGTCTTCATAAGTATGAAGGCAGAACACATGAATGAAGATTAATTTTAATCAGCTTGTTTCTGATGTTCAAATTGCAATACAAAATGTATTGTGCTTGTGATTTACCGATATGATTAACATTTATACTTTTCACAACTGGGGTTATCTGCAACATTTCCGACAACCGAACCAATTGCATTCTGAATCAAAGTAACCTGTGTTCTCCAGCAGATGAGCTCTGCCGAGAGGTGGTGGTGGACATCGTGTTTGTCTTGGATGGATCACGCAGTGTGCTGTCACACAACTTTGAGAAAGTGAAGGACTTTGTTAATGTACTTATTAGGGGTTTCTATGTGGGACCGAATATGACGCACGTCGGAGTGGTGCAGTACAGCAGTCGAGTGCAGAATGAGATTGCACTTGGATCACTGCACAGTAAGGAGGCTCTGCATTCTGCTGTGCAATCCATTAAGCATATGAGCGAGGGGACAGTGACAGGGGCAGCCATTCGATTCATGAACAATGTGGCATTCCGAAACGCTCGACCAGGCGTGCCACGTTTGGCACTTGTCCTCACTGACGGACGCTCAGCTGATGACGTTCGTGCGCCAGCCAAAGCAGCTCATGGACAGGGAATCACAATGTTCGCCATCGGCGTGACTGACAATGTGGATGAGGATGAATTGAAGATCATTGCGACGGATCCAGATTCCATACACCTTTACCACGTTGATGACTTTGATCTTCTCCAAAAGTTGCAGGTGAGCAGGAATCTTTGGACCGTTCTGACTCAAAGGTCCCCTTGGAAGTCTTTTACACTGTATACAACAGGCATTTTAAGGCCATTTTCCCTGCAAGAGCGGGGGTTAGCCTTGCGGTCCCCATGACAATCTTATCCAGATTGCCCTATTTTCTGCATCTCCCCTTGTTAACCCCCTTGCCCGCATTTCTTCTTCGACCATCTTTAGCCAGGTCTTTCTCGGTCTTCCCTGTCCTCTACTTTATTCTACATTCATTTCCATCACTCTTCTCAACCAGTCACTTTCATCCTTCCTCAACACATGACCAAACCATCTCAAACTGTTTCTCTTCACAGCATCCATCACAGGCTCTATTCCCATCATCTTTCGCAATTCATCATTTGTCTTCCTTTCTCTCAACGATACTCCACACATCCACCGAACCATTCGCATTTCCACCCTTTCCAGCCTTCGTTGCTGCTCTACGTTCATTACCCATGTCTCGCTCCCATAAATCATAACACTTCTCACACATGCAGCATACACCTTTCCCTTCAGCTTCAACGACACTCCCCTGCTCATCAGCACGCCACTCAGTTCCCGAAACTTCTTCCATGCACATCTCACTCCAGCAATCGTTGCCGAGTCTGATCCACCTTCTCCATTCAGCATGTCTCCGAGGTAACAAAATGTTTTCACACCTTCCAGCTTCACGCCATCTCCAAGATCCAACTCAATATTTCCTCCATCTGCAGCTCCCTCTGTGCACACCTTACACTTGAATGTAGCTGCCACACTGGTTAATGACCCTCTCAAACCACTACATTTTTGATGAACCCACTCAGCGCACATTGTACATTGAATGGAGTTCACTCCGACACCCTTCCTGCACACAGCACACGGCCACTTCCCAGTTCTTTCCACCTCACCACATGCTTTACCACTTGCCATCACCTTCGTTTTTCCGATATTCACCTTCAGACCTTTTGTCTCCATACATTCCTTCCACTTGTTCATCTTCTCCTTCAGTCCATCCATACTTTCCGCAATCAACACCAGATCATCTGCATACAACAACTCCCACGGTAAACCCTCCTTTACGTTCCGAGCCAGCACCTCCATCACAGCTACAAATAGTAGTGGACTTAGTACCGACCCCTGATGCACTCCCACCTTCACCTCAAACTCACCACTGTTCCCGTCCTTCATCATGCCCATGTCACTACTTCATGTGGAACCCTATCGAATGCTTTCTCCAGATAAACAAACCCAAGAAACAACTTCTTCCTCTTCTCCATGTACTTCTCTGCAACTGCCTCACAACAAAAAGCGCGTCTGTCTGTCTTTTACACTGTATGGTCAGAAAAAATAACTTCCACATAGCTTCAACAGTTTACAGTAGATTGTTGATCCTTCATTTAAATATACTAGGACGTGCCCGTACGTGGGTGCCCGTTCCTTGCCAAAAAAAAAAAAAAAATGTCTTCGCCCATGCATGCATGGGCATGCCCATGGGCCCATGGGCGTGCCCGTAAGTGCGTGATGTGACCGTACAATGAATGTATCGTCCCGACGCCGCAGCTCGGATGGCGCTGCAGTTAATCGGGCCTGTATCGGCAGAGTTATTATAAACGTGTACTACAATCGATCGTACCTTACAACAATCAACACAGATTGCAACGTCAAATAAATGAATACGCTCTCAAATGTGCCGTCCGAGGCAGCGTCTGCTCGCCACGTTCAGCATCAGTACGTCGTCACTATGACTATCCGTAAGTCCGGAAGTGACGTCCTCATTTGACTGTCCGGAAGGTCGCATATCGCAGTTACGATGAATCGCAAATTAGTTTTAATTAGTTTTAAAACATAGTTTAACGCCAACATAGCGCCAGCATAGTTTGCCAACGTGAAATAAATGAATACGCTTTCAAATGTGCCGTCCGAGGCAGAGTCTGTTCGCCACGTTCGGCACACGTGATAGCTCGCTGCTCTCTGATTGGTTGAATCGTTTTTTGGACATAGCTCGGTAACTACTTCTCCGATTAATATGAAACCTTGAAAAGGCACATCCTCAGGTCCCCAGCAATATACCTGGCAAGTTTCAAGTATATCGGACCCGTGGTTGTCGAGAAACAGCGGTCACAGACAAACACACAGACACACAGACATACACACACACACACACACAGAGATTACTGGAATTATAGATAGATATATACAGTCAAGTGAAAAAGTAAGTACACCCCTTGTAAAGTTTTGACTTTTTCAACATATTTCAACATACAGCTATTTGATCTTCATTTCAACAATATTGATAGGTAAAGGTGATATAATATAACAAATATCATGAAACATTTACAATTTTTAGTCCATTGTATAATTTAAATAAACATAAATGCAAATTTCGCATGTGGAAGAAGTAAGTACACCCTTGGCTCTAATAGGTGGTATTGCCCCCTTTGGCAGAAACAACCTCAAGTAGGCATTTCTTATAACTGTCTACCAGTCTCTGACATCGACTGGCAGAAATTTTTGCCCACTCCTCCTTGCAGAATTCTTTCAGCTGTGCGATGTTTGAGGGGTTTCTTGCATGCACAGCTCGTTTCAAATCCCCCACAACATCTCGATGGGATTTAGATCCGGGCTTTGACTTGGCCATTCCAGAACCCTTCATTTCCTTCTTTTCAGCCATTCCTTGGTGGATTTACTGGTATGTTTCAGGTCATTGTCATGTTGCAAGGTCCTCCTTCGGTTGAGCTTCAACTTTCCGACAAATGGCCTCACATTATCCTCAAGCACCCTCTGGTACAATGAAGAATTCAATGTGGATTCTACGATGGTGAGCTGCCCAGGCCCTGATGCAGCAAAGCTGCCCCAAACCATAATATTTCCACCACCATGCTTTACAATTGGTATCAGCTTCCTGTGGTCAAATGCTGTCTTTGGTTTCCGCCAAACATGTCTTCTGATACTGCGGCAAAATAGCTCTAACTTTGACTCATCTGTCCAGAGTACATTGTTCCAGAAGTGCTGATCTTTGCCTCGGGGTTCATTGGCAAACTTGAGTCTTGCCCTGATGTTCTTTCTGGACAGCAAAGGTTTCCTCCTGGCACACCTAACATGTAGATCAAATTTGTGCAGCCTCTTTCTAATACTAGACTCGTGCACTTTGACATCAACAGTGGCAAGAGCTACCTGTCGGTCCCGTGATGATATTCTGGGGTTCTTAGAGACTTCTTTCAGCATCTTGCTGTCTGCTCTCGGGCTGAACTTGCTGGGGCGGCCTGGCCTGAACAAGTTGGCAGTTGTTTGGAATCTTCTCCACTTGTAGATGATCTTCCGGACAGTCGAATGATTGATTTCAAATTGTTTGGAGATCTTTTTAAATCCCTCCCCAGACTCGTAGGCATCTATAACCTTCTTTCTGAAGGCCCCAGAGAGCTCTTTTGATCTAGACATGGTGACGCCGCACACTTCAACAACAAAGAGCAAACCAAACTAAATGTCTGAGGTTTAAATAAGACAGGTTCCTCCAAGATCCTCTCTAATGATGTTCTAATCATTTGCACCTGAGCTGGTGCACTTTTTTTTTCTCTTTTTTTTTTGGGATACAAGATCGAGGCTCGTGAAAGAGCTAACATTAATCACACAAAAAGACAAACCGACACACAAAACACAAAAACGAGGGGAGCGGCAGACAAGATGGGGAGAGAGGGGGAAGGACACAAACACAACATTTGAGAGCAGGGACATCGGGAGGACTTGGGGGGAGGTGGGAGAGGAATAAAACATATGAACACTGCAAGGACTCTGGGGTGAATTACCGGGGGTAGAAAAGATCAAGGTTTTCGATGGGGGAAGATAAGAGATGGTGGTGAACAGCTGTTTAAAAGACCTGGAGGGAGGAGTGGGATTGAAGGGAGTGGGGGAGTTTGTTCCAGAGGCGGGAGAAAGGGGAATGAAAGAGTGAAGGTGAGCAGAGAGCCTAGACTTTGGCAGTTTAACCATAAGAGGGTTGCAGGCAGATCTTGTGCGACCTGAAGGAATATTGGGGGGACAGAGCACAGAGAGAGCTGGGGGAGCAAGGCCGGAGAGGAGTCGGTAGAAGACAGAAAGACCACCAACCTGCCTGCGGTGAGTGAGTGGAAGGCCCTCGGAGTTGACTACATCGCAGGAGATTCCAATGATTCTGAAAGCTTTGGCCTCAACAGCGTGAAGCCGAGCAAGGTGTGAGGCAGGAGCACCAGCCCAGAGGGGGGAACAGTATTCCATTGAGCTGCGGATGAAAGCCTTGTATGTGGTGAGGAGCTCAGGTGTGCCAAGGAAGGACTTCGCACGACGGAGGATGCCCAGTCGGCGACTGGCTTTGGAGGCCAGCTTGGAAATGTGGTTTTCCCAAGAAAGATCATGGCAGATAGTGAGACCCAAAAGCTTGAGCGACAGAACTTCTTGGAGAGGATTGTTGAGAAAGTAGATGGGAGGGTTGTCCAGTCGGTCCTTTCGGAGAGACATTGTAAGAGTGTGAGATTTGTCAGGATTGAAAGACATGTTCCACTTGTTTGACCAGTCTGTGATTTTGTCCAGGTCTGCAGAGAGTGAGGAGGCTGCAGACTGCCGATCTGAGGGATGAGGAATGGAGCGGCAGATAGTGGAGTCATCAGCAAAGAGATAGAGAGGATTTTCCAGGGAGTCGGAGAGGTCATTGATGAAGACCAGAAATAGCACAGGGCCCAGAACACTACCTTGGGGAACTCCAGCCAGAACAGGAAGGGAAGATGAGAGAAATCCATTCAGGGCCACACGTTGCCTACGACCAGAGAGGAAATCAGCAAGCCATGAGTGGAGATTTCCCTGAATACCATAGGAGGTGAGTTTGGTGAGCAGAGCTGGGTGCCAGACCGTATCGAAGGCACGTGATATTTTCGCTCTTTCACGAGCCTCGATCTTGTATACAAAAAACAAAAAAAACAAAAAAAAAGTGAGACAGCTCTGATTTCCTGTTTGGCATTGAGGACCTCCATCCATTGTTGAGACAGCAGAAGCAACATGTCCAGAGTAGAATGACCTGGTCTGAATCCAAATTGATGATCAGAGATCAAGCCATTGGAGAAGAGGAAGGATTTGATAACTGAAGCAATGATGGATTCCATGACTTTGCTGATTAATTGGGAGCAGGCTGATTGGTCTGTAGTTGCAAGGATCTGTTTTTGCACCTTTTTTGTGTAAAGCGGTAATGTTTGCTGATTTCCAAGATGCTGGCAGATGACCTTGAGCAAAAGAAAGGGTGAAAAGAACAGAGAGAGGGTGAGATAGAGCGGCAGAGCAGGATTTTAGGACCCGAGGGCTGATGCCATCTGGTCCAGTTGCAGAATCAGAGTCAAGGTTTGATAAAAACTTCTCCACCTTGTCAGGAGAGAAGGACACAGAGTCCAGGAGCAGTTGGGTTCGACTGGGAAAGGTGGGAACAGAGAGAGATGGGTTTGGGACACAAGATTTTGAGGCAAACACAGAGTTGAGGCATTCGGCTTTGTCACGTGCGGTGTCAACTGTGTAGCCACTTGAGGTAAGGGAGGGGATGGAGGGGGAACAATTTGACGGATTTGAAACGGATTTGACCAGACGCCACCAGGATTTGGAGGAAGGAGACAGGTTTGAGAGTTCAATCTTGAGTGTGGAGAGATATTGCTTCCTGGCACTCCTGAGGGTAGAAACACACTTGTTTCGAGCTTGGTGGAAGGAACTGAGATTGCCTTCAGTTGGATTTGCCTTCCAAGACGCAAAGGCAAGTTGTTTCAGGGCAACTGCCTCACCACAAGATTCAGTGTACCATGGACGGGAGGAAGGGTAAGACAACTGAAGACGAGATGGGATAAATCTGTGCATGAGAGAGAGAGCAGTTTGCTTTGGAAGAATTCCCAGGAAGAATTGATGTCAGAGGCATTAGAGATGGGAGACCAGTCCAGTTGATTGATGGCTGCTTGCAGACCGTGCCAGTCGGCCTGAGTGAAATGCCAGACCCGTCGGCGCTGAGGAGGCTCTCTGAGAATGGCCAGTGAGATGTCCACTTTAACAAGCACATGATCAGAAGAACCGATTGGAGCAGAAGAAGAGCAGCAGACATTTGCAGGGAAGTTAGTCATAACCAAGTCCAGAAGAGAAGATACTCCATTGACTGAGATCCGGGTCGGGAAATTGACAGATTGTGTCAGTCCCAATGAGTCGCAGAAGTCCTTTGCTGAGGTGCCATGGCTGGTGAGAGATGAACCCACACCCAGCCAGCTGGCATGATGACAGTTGAAGTCGCCACATATGAGGAAGAGAGAGTTTGGATGAGTTGATAGAAGTTGGTCCATGTTGTCCGACAGAGAAATGTAAATGGAGTCATCACTGTTTGGAGGACGGTACAGAACACATATGAACAAAAGGTGGGAGCGGAGAGGAAGCCGTAGCCAGAGGTACTCCTGTGGGTGGGGTGGAGAGAGGGCAGTGCAGGGAGAGTGAGGAAGAGAGTTTTTGATAAAGATAGCCACCCCACCACCAGGACGAGGATCAGGTCTATCGTACCGGAGGAGGGAGTAACCAGGAAGAGATATTAAGGAATCAGAGACATCTTGAAGGAGGAAAGTTTCTGTTAAGCAGATCAAGTCTGGATTTTCAGAAGCAACCTGAATGGAGAGATCAATCAGGTTTGAGCGAAGGCCCCGGATGTTAGACGTCCATACCGTTAGTGAGGAGAGAGGGGGAGCATCGGGTGCAGGACAGGGGAGGGGAGGGGTAGGGTCAGATGAAGGGTGAGAGGGGGATGTAGGAAGAGCAGTTGATAGTGTGTCAGAGATTACAGAAGAGTTACAAGAAAGGGAAGGATGAGGAGGACGAATGGTTTGATGGTGATGGAATGAGGCACAGTGAGAGTTTGTTTGAGGGGGGGCAGAGGAAAGTAGAAGGTTGGGGGAGGTGGAGGTATGACATAGGAGGGAGAGGAAGTGGGGAGGAGGCAGCTTTGAGAAGGAGGTGGGAGGAGGGAGAATTTGGGAGGGATGGTTGGGGGGGAGATTTGAAGGGGAGGGGCAAGGGGGGAGTTTAGAAAGTGGATGATTAATGAAAGATGAACATATATAACAAATTGGGTTTGTTGTGATTTTCAAGTTAGCGATTCGTTTAAGAACGATGGAGGAGGGATGGAATGAATGAGAATTTAGAGCATGGAGTGATTTGGAATCATAAGAGATTGAATATTTTTTTGAAATGGAATGAGTTGAAGAGGAAATTGAAAGGAGCCTTTTAAATAAGAAGAAAAACAGCGTGTTGTAATAAACCACTGAATAAAACACTGAAGGGGATAGTTGAAACATATTTAAACAGAACTGTGAAGAACAATCTTATATTCACAAAAATACCAATGGGGAGAGGAAGCCTAGAGCGACGACCACGAGTCACTTGAACAGGGCAAAAGGTGGAAGGCAAGGGGAAATGGGGGCGGGGCGAGACAGCGCACGTGGGCAGAGGCAAAAGCACACGAGGAGAAAGGGAAATAAAAGTTTTTTTGTGTTTGTTTTTTTGTTTGTTTTTGGGGGGGGTGTGGGGGTTACAACGTTAGACAAATAGTAGATGTTTGGTGAAGCTTGGTGGAGAAGGGGAAATCAAAAAAGCTAGCAAAACAGCGAAGGAAGGAACAACCTTCGACGGGGGAAGCCTGAGGCTGCAAGGCCTTGCTCGCAATGCGGCAAACAAACGATTAATTTATGAAAGATAAACACCGAGAAACTTCCAAGGGGGACACTATAAGTTCACACACCGAACGATAAATACAGTTTCGACAAAATACAATTGTGAACAGACTTAACTTTGAAAAACGTGGAGACCGTGTGGACCGTCAAAAACCCCTGCCACCGTCTCCAAGATCCCGCACCTGATTCTAATTTTAGGTATTTGAAGTAGTGATAAATATAGGGGTGTACTTACTTTTTCCACATGCGAAATTTGCATTTATGTTTATTTAAATTATACAATGGACTACAAAATGTAAATGTTTCATGATATTTGTTATATTATATCACCTTTATCTGTCAATATTGTTGAAATGAAGATCAAATAGCTGTATGTTGAAATATGTTGAAAAAGTCAAAACTTTACATGGGGTGTACTTACTTTTTCACATGACTGTATGTGTATATATATATATATATATATATATATATATATATATATATATATATATATATATATATATAGGTATATATATTGTTGCGTGACTACCCTTGGTGAACACCTTAGGATAGCACGGAAGGCCAAACGAGCTTTAACTCCGAAGCGTTCATTTCAAAAATATAGCAGAGAATATGAGTGGGGGAGCAAGAGGGAGGGGAGGGGGCGGAGTGCTTCGCTTCACGGATCCCACCAGCAGTCCTCAAACCTGCAAAAAATAACTCAAACGAAAACGGATTTAAAATCTCCAAAAATAACAGGTTTATCTATCTATAATTCCAGTAATCTCTGTGTGTGTGTCTGTGTGTGTGTCTGTGTGTCTGTGACCACTGTTTCTCGACAACCACGGGTCCGATATACTTGAAACTTGCCAGGTATATTGCTGGGGACCTGAGGATGTGCCTTTTCAAGGTTTCATATTAATCGGAGAAGTAGTTACCGAGCTATGTCCAAAAAACGATTCAACCAATCAGAGAGCAGCGAGCTATCACGTGTGCCGAACGTGGCGAACAGACTCTGCCTCGGACGGCACATTTGAGAGCGTATTCATTTATTTCACGTTGGCAAACTATGTTGGCGCTATGTTGGCGTTAAACTATGTTTTAAAACTAATTAAAACTAATTTGCGATTCATCGTAACTGCGATATGCGACCTTCCGGACAGTCAAATGAGGACGTCACTTCCGGACTTACGGATAGTCATAGTGACGACGTACTGATGCTGAACGTGGCGAGCAGACGCTGTAAGGTACGATCGATTGTAGTACACGTTTATAATAACTCTGCCGATACAGGCCCGATTAACTGCAGCGCCATCCGAGCTGCGGCGTCGGGACGATACATTCATTGTACGGTCACATCACGCACTTACGGGCACGGAGAATATGAGTGGGGGAGCAAGAGGGAGGGAAGGGGGCGGAGTGCTTCGCTTCACGGATCCCACCAGCAGTCCTCAAACCTGCAAAAAATAACTCAAACGAAAACGGATTTTAAATCTCCAAAAATAACAGGTTTATTTAAATAAATTCTGGTACAAAGAAAATGTGCGATAAACGAAATTCCTAAACAGGACGTCCCCACAAACAGACTTGGAAACAGACGAAAGGGAAGGATAACTGAAAATAAATGTGTGTGTGTGCACTTAACTCTGATCGCTGGTGGGGTCTCGTTGGGGGACGTCAAAATCGCCTGGTGCGTCGGCGGGAACCGCTCGCTCGTTGGTGGGAACTGCCCGTTCATTGGCCGGAAACCCAGGCCTCGCTGTGTCTCGCACTGCAGCGAGCCAGCTGTGCTCATCCACCCGTCGTTCCTGCCTGGAAAACTGCAGCTCTCCATCCACGGCCCTACCGCCTCTTCACGACCACCAGCAAAGTCTTGGAATGCGGCCGTTCATGATGAAACCTCCCTGTACAGAGAGCAAGCACAACCATTCGCTTTGACATCCAGAACGAGAAGGGAAGAATGTCCACCGCTCCAACTACTTTACACTCCGCTCTGACGTCATCTGTTGTGCTTCACCAATCAACGTGTGCTTCTTACCAGTCCTCCCCGTCAATCAAAAACCCCGCCCAATCACGGCTCCTCGGGGCGTGGCCTCGCCTGCCCGACCTATGTGTGCCTCCAAAGTCAGGGTTGTCAGTGGCAGCGCTCAATGTCCTGGCTTCTGGTATGTTTTTATTCGGGCGTTTAAATGTGGGATTCTGGCTACGTGTCTATGGTGCGGTGCCAAAAGGGACATAGGAAATAAATTACAGAGGTAACGACATACATGGGATAATTACCCATAATCCCTGAGCTAATTAACATACCCCACTCCTCGTACTGGGGATGAAGATACAAACTTAACCCCACAGTCCTGTCTAATACAAAGGAACAAACCGCGAATAGCGAGGCAAAATACACAAATGTCGAGGCAAATCCTGCAAATGTCGACGATAATCAGTGAATGTCGACGGAAATCCCGCGAATGTCGACAAAAATCCAGTGAATGTATGCCGTGCCATTGTTTCAATGGGGGAAAAAGGGGATAGATTATAGGTTCCCGGCGGTTCCTGATTCAGAGGAAAATTTTTAAAGTTTAAAATGCTTTCGACTGCGCTGAGCATGATTACAGTTTCATAAAAAATGCTCACAAATAAAAAACCGGACAATACCAGGTACCATTTCCAATTTATTGAAGGAATGCGCTTACAGTTTATTAAAAGTGCTTAACCAAATCATACCGTGAAACTAAAAAAAACACAACATCATGTACCGTTTAAAAATTTTATTCTACAAATACACGCAACTTTTCAAATTATGATGACTTGCAACGGTACCCGCCCTAGAGGCGGGGCTTCAATTGGGAGGCCCAAATGAAAAGGCAAAATATCAGAAATTGAAGGCTTTTAAAAAATTTTTAAACGATTTATATAAACATCCGTTAAATCATATCACACGCAAATCATCAAAATCTAAACAGTATTTGTAGAATTTCAATAAAAGCCACATCACTGTTCATATCAGTAAATATTATCCCATCGTGTTTGGAAAAACTGGAAAATTTGAAAATTGGAAAAATTGGAACATTGGAAAAAAATTGGAAAAACAATATAGCCTATTTTACTCCAGGGAATCCCAGGATTACCTGCCGAAAATTTCGTTGCGATCGGTTCAGCTGTTTTTGCGGTACCTGGGAACAGACAGACAGACATTTGGTGAATTATAGTAAGACTAGTGAGGTACCAATGCTACGCACGGGTGGGAGGCCAGATGCAAACAGACAATGCAGAAACGGCGAATGCTACAGCATGAAACTAATAAATTCCACATTCCTGTAGCAGTGTAGCACCTTCAGTCGCACGTCAGACATGGACAGCAAGTTTGTGAAGGATTTCCATGAAAAACGTACCCGTTCGCAAACAAACGGGTACGTTTGTTCCATACCCAGTCAATGGCGAATCTGCATATGGCGATCCGCGAATTTCACGTTTAGAAAGTATAAACCATCACGGCATTTCGTCATTCACTTGAACTCGATATCTCTATTTTCATTCCAAACAGCATAACTCCAATCACAAATTAAATA
Organism: Myxine glutinosa; assembly: GCF_964187855.1. Classification (NCBI taxonomy): domain Eukaryota; kingdom Metazoa; phylum Chordata; class Myxini; order Myxiniformes; family Myxinidae; genus Myxine; species Myxine glutinosa. The sequence goes on from NC_136271.1 coordinate 35,751,250, forward strand.
ACATTAATATAAAAAATATATACTTTGAAAACATTATTGACACAAACAAATATTTTAATCCTGATGTGAAGTTCTGTATGGTTGGGTGAACACAATTGAATGAATGAATGAATGATCGTTTTTAAGGCCATTTTCCCCGCTAGAGCAGGGGTTAGCCTTGCAGGCCCCATGACAATCATGGTTCCCTGTTTGAGGCAAGGTTTTTATGGCCGGATGCCCTTCCTGACGCCAACCCTTGGTCACGCTCTTACGATGCACAGGGATACGCTGTACCTATTCTAAATCGGGGTACACACCGTGATCATTCATCCCAGCAAGCTGGTACTCAATTTGCTGACCTTGGAGGGATGACAGGCTGAGTCAACCCCCCTGGCGTTAATTCAGCGATCAACTGGGATTCGAACCAGGATCCTTAGGATCCCAGGCCAGCACCCTAACCGCTAAGCCAACACCAGGCTTATTGGGTGAACACAATTACTAATTCAAAATCGTAATTTTATTCACTCAATTCCAATCATCAATTGATACTTTAACAAAATACTGTTTTAAATGACGGTTGTATTGGGATATTAGTAAACCGCTCATTGCCGTAATCTGTCCACTTCCACATTCGCGGCAGGTTCATAATTCTCATCAAAATCTAAACAGTATTTGTAGAATTTCAATAAAAGCCACATCACTGTTCATATCGGTAAATATTATTCCATCGCGTTTGGAAAAACTGGAAAATTGCAAAAATTGGAAAATTGGAAAAACGATATAGCTCAATATTTTACCTCAGGGGGTCCCAGGATTACCCACCCAAAATTTCGTTGTGATCGGTTCAGCCGTTTTTGCGGTACCTGGGAACAGACAGACAGACATTTGGTGAATTATGGTAAGATGATGATGATGATGATGATGATGATGATGATGATGATGATGATGGTGATGAATTCAAATCCCATGAATTCCTCGAACTCTGAGGACGATCCAAATGATGGTGCTGCAAAGTCATGCACTGAGGGAGAGGCAGGAGGGAGAGCATGTGAGAATGCTGGTGATAATGCTGCTGAGGATGCTGAGAGAGCTGCAGGAGAGGCAGGAGAGGGTGGTGATGGTCTTGAGATGGAGGGAGCAGGGCTGAAGAAATGTGTAAGGGAGACCTGCCTGGCAGTTTGCCACAGGTTTTGATGTAGCTCTTTGTAGGGGAGCAGCACATCATCCAAGCCCCCTCTTGAACTTGAGGTACCGCTCCCTGACTGGGTCAATGTTTTGCACCTGCAGCCCCTTGCCCAGGAACTGAACTGTGAGGTTGGACCTTGGCACCTCTTCCCCATCACTGCCCACCTCCTACTCCTCAGAAACATTTGTAATGGCCTCCAACTCCTTTTCGGTGAGCTCATCGCCATGTGAGGCAATGAGATCCTCCAACTCCTCAGGCTGCATGCCATCAAAGCCTTCCCCTCCCACCTGCTGTGCCAACCCAACAATTACATGCCTCTCCTCCATGTTATTGGGAAAGCCAGTGAAGTTTTTTTACTGCCTGTGGCCACAGGTTGTGCCAGCACGTGTTCATGGTGGAGCCTCTCACCTCATCCAGCGAATCCTTGATGGCGCCAGTGCAGTGGGCAATGTTGAAATCCTTCCAATACTGCCCGACTGTGAGCCCTGTGTAGGACACCATCGCATCTAAAATGCAGCAAAAGGTGCGACGGGTGTAATATGTTTTAGATGTTGAAATCACACCTTAGTTGAGTGGCTGGATGAGGGAGGTGGTGTTGGGCGGCAGGAAGATCACCTCGACGTTTGGGTGATCCACGTCCAGGATCCTGGGGTGGCCAGGAGGTACTGCTCCATGAAACCATCCTCTGCTTGCTGTGAATAAACTCACGCTACTTGTACCATCATCGCTCAGTGCATCACTGGTGCTGGCACCACCCACGGCAGCACCAGACAGATGATCATAAATACGTTTCGCCTTTACGGGAATGAGATGTCCACTCAAAGACATGCTTTTCTGCAAGTTGTCCTCAATCTATATGCTGAGAGCCTTCTCCATCCTTTCTATGTGGACATCCCGGACGTGGGTGACCACCTTCATACTCGCGTGCTCGCTGCAACACTTTCACAAACCGCCTTCTCATTCTTCCCTATGTAGCGAACGGTGAATTTGTTGACGCCGTACTGCCTGCCCGGAGAGGCCACATTCTCTCCTCATGAAAGCCGGTCAAGCAGCTCCAATTTGTTGCTCAGGGTCATCACCTTTTTTCTGCCTCTTGGTAATCGACGCATCTCCTGCGCTGGTCTTGCGCCTGGGAGCCATGATTGGATGATGAACAGAGCGAGAGGCTAAAAAGGTCAAAGCAATGGGACGAGAAGAATGATTGAGACCCAAGACACAGTCTGTATATGTACGAATGCGGGCATTGTGGGTAGCTGCGGGTGGGGTGAGTAGTCTGCACATTATTTGTGGCGGATGTTATTGGACAATGCCGTATTGAGCAGTTACAATAATATATTTAATGAGGCGTTTTCATTCAATAACTCGCGGGGATGCCTTGTTTACGCAGCTGTTGGGACATCTGGAAGAAATCAATTTCTCACTGCTGTTATACTGATCATACACCTCCCATTCTCCAGGAAAACCACTGTCTGTGACTTCCACTCAGCTTCCACCTCTTGTTCATCTGTGTGTTGGAACGTCCTCCAAACAGTGATGACTCCATCTACATCTCAGACAACATGGACAAACTTTTAACCAGTCAACCCAAATCTCTCTTCCTCATGTGTGTCGATTTCATTTGTCAGCATGAAAATTGGCTGGGTGTTGGTACCCCTCTCACCAGCTATGGCACTTCAGCAAAGGACTTCTGTGACTCCATGGAACTGACTCAATCTGTGAATTTCCATCCTTGATTTCTCCCAATGGCAAATCCTCCTTGCTGGACTTGGTGATGATTAACTTTCCCGCAAAGGTCTCCTGCACTTCCTCTGCTCCAAATGTTTTGATCATCTGATCCATATGCTTGTGAAAGTCAATATCTCTTTGGCTATTCTCAGAGAACTGCCTCAACACTGGTGAGTCTGGCAATTCACTCAGGCAGATTGGCAAGGACTGGAAGCAGCCATGTCTCTTCAGGAATGGATTCCCATATCTACTGCCCCTGGTGTTAACTCAGCCTGGGAATTCTTCCACAGAAATTTGCTCTGTCTCATGCACAGATTCATATATATCATCTCATCTTCATTTATCCTACCCATGGTACACTGAATCCTGTGATGAGGCAGTTGCTCTGAAACAACTTGCCTTTTCTTCCTGGAAGGCAAATCCGACCGAAGGCAATCTCGGTGCATTCCAAAAAGTCCACAACAAGTGTGTGTCCACTCTCACGAAGGAGCATTCAAACCTGTCTCCCTCCTCTAAAACCTTTTGGCACCTTGTTGAATCTGTCTCTGTGGTATGCTCTCCTTCCATCCCTTTCCCTCTTCCGATGGCACCACAGTCGACTCCGCTTGTGAGAAGGCTGAATGCCTCAATTCTGTGTTTGCGTACAAATTTTGTGTCCCGAATCCTTCACCCATCCTTCCCTGTCATACCCAACTGGTCTTAGACTCTGAGATGTGGAGGTTATTTTGGAGATCTGAGAAGGAAATGGATGGTTCTTTTGTCTCTTGCACCTGAGATGTGGAGAAGGTTCTTTCAACCCTCAACTCAGATTCTGCTACTGGACCTGACGGCATCGTCTGTCGTGTCCTAAAAACCTGCTCTGCCGCTCTTGCATATCCTCCCTTCCCCTTTTCTCCTTTTCATTTGATGCGAGGTCATCTTCCATATGCTTGAAAATCCGCCAAGCATCACTGCATTACATAAAAAGGTGCAAAAACTGATCATCTCAACTACAGACCTATCGGCTTACTCCCAATCATCAGCAAGGTCATGGAATTCATCATCGCAGTTGATATGAAATCCTTCCTTTTCTCCAACAACCTCATCTCAGATCATCAATTTGGTTTCAGACCAGGTCACTTCACATGGGGCATGCTGCTTCTGCTCACCCAACAATGGATGGAGGCCCTCAATGTCAGACATGAGATTAGGGCCGTCTCTCTGGACATATGTCATGCTTTTGATACAGTCTGGCATCCTGCCTTACTCTCCAAACTCACTGCCTTTGGCATCTGAGGCCAACTCCACACATGGCTTCCTAACTTCCTCTTCTCTCGTATCCAACATGTGGCTATCAATGGAATCCTTTAATACCTAGCCATGGCATCCATCCACTGTTGGGTTAGCGGCAGTGCATTCATTCCTATTCATGCAGCACAAGACTGCTGGTTTGCATAATTGTTTGTGTAATTACTGTATAACACTTTGCAGTGCCCTCTGAAGATTGTAGCAGGGATTCAGAATTTGGCAGGAACCATTTAAAATAAAGCATGACAGACATGGACGGAGCACATAAAATTATATATAGTAATACTTCTCAAAGCAATAGACAAATATATAATAGTGCTCAGGTGCACACAAATGGTGATGATGTATTATATAATATCCTTTTTATACCTCCGCCCCAGAAGGTGGCCGGAGGCATTATGTTTTCGGGTTGTCCATCCTTCCGTACGGGCTAACCTCGTTTTTCTCAGCAACCATATCTCCAATTGAGACGAAACTTTCAGGGTAGGAGTGGCACCTTTGCAGAATGTTTTTATGACAATTGTGACGTCATAGGTCATGTGGTATAGCAGCCATCTTGGATGAAACACAAATAAAAATTTTTTTATTTCTCGGAAACCGCTCAATTGAAAATTTTGAAACTTAGCACATTGTCAAGTCCTCCCAATGGGGAACAAAAGCGTGATAATGATGACATCATAGGTGAAGTGGTATACAAGGCAAAAATGTTTTAATCGAATTCCTTATCCTAAAAATCTGAAATTGCATGCACATGATCTATGACCCATTTGTATTGAAATATTAAATTTATGACATTATAAGTCACATGGTTTGGCGGCCATATTGGATTTAACCTAAAACCTAAAAAAAAACATCTTCTCCCAACCCACCAAATTGATTGACTCGAATCTTTATGTGTGTCATTGACTAGGCATGGCGATTAAGAGATGATCATGAAAACATCATTGGTCACATGGTGTGGCAGCCATATTGGATTGAAGGAAAATATTAAATAATTATATCTCTGAAACTGCTTACCCTATCGATGCAAAATTTTACAAATATCATCTAACACCACTGTTGCATATTGTTTGAAAATGATGATGTCATAGGTCACGTGGTTTGGCAGCCATCTTGGATAGAAAAACGAACCTTATCCGTTCAACACGAAACTTCGCAAACGTGATCCCCTACCCATACATATGGTCATATGTCACAGAGTGTACATTTTAAAGGTCATATGCCACCTGGTATGTCAGCCATATTAGCTTGAAAGCCGAAATTTAAAAATATCCCTTCTCTGAAACCGCTTCACCGATCGATGTGAAACCTGTCATGGCTGGTGAAAATGTGATACTTGAAAACAGGTGAAGGGATTTAAATCAAACTTGTTTATTTTTTAGGACAGTGAACGATGGCATCTACCCGTTGTGAGACTATGCGGAGGCATATTGGCGACACAGTCGCATTGCTATAGTTATTGCGTGTTTCACTTCATTTTCCATCCTCATTGAGATATACAGATAGACATGCAATATGCTTTGGAAGTGCAACATGCTCTCTTTGGATTAAACCCATCAGCAAAGTGATGGATAGGCACAGCTAGTTTTACACTAAAATACATCAATTCAATCGGCGCAGAAGTGACACATAGCTGAATATTCACATTTGTCCACAGGTGCAGGTCGGTCGCAAAATCTGCCGTGAGACCATATGCGGACATCGCATTGGGCAGCAGAATGCTCCTGGTGAGTATAATTTGATGAGTAGTAGGTGATGTGTGTGGTGCTTTGTCGGGATAAAGCCAATCATAGAAAATACAAAGATAAACTAGAACAGCACTCGGTGGAGAGCATGCCTCTGCCAGGTTGTACAGTTTACATTTTTTTATCCCACTGATAGGCCGGATCTGGATCCAGACCTGAACTAAAGTCTAATCGGCTTGTTCTTGTCACCTATCCAACTAGTTCATCCACCTTGTTTTGTCATAACTCATTCACAACGTTTTGAGATATCTTGCTATGTATCGATTTTAGCCCTCACTCATTGGTCAAAAATCACTTAAAACGTTTAAGTATTCTCTTCTAGATCCGGATCTTTACCAAAATCTATTAGACACACCCAACCTGCCCAACAAGTTTTGTCTGAATCCGTCCATAACCTTTTGAGATGTCCTGCTCACAGACAGACAAACAGACATGAGTGAATACACAACCTCCGTCCACTTTCGGTGGTGAAGGTAACAAGGAAAAGAAGACTCGCATGAAAGCATTTACACTCATATTACCCAGAACTATAGTTGTGCATTACTATATCCATACAAAATATTACAGCTACATATTATAATATATCACAATATTACAACCAACAGCCGAGCAAAATGTTTGTGTTTTCTTTTTATGCCAAATAGTTTGGATAATGTGACAGCAAAACAAGGGAAGATATGAAAAAGCATATACAAGCATCCCTGTCCGACAACACAACTACTTACACCCACATCCAATCAGACTCTATCTGTCTAAACTCACTACCTCTAAGTATTTATTCATACAGACAGGCAGTAGCCTTCTGCTGAAACTCCTAAATTCCAGACTGCTCACCTCCACTCATTCATTTCTCTTTTTTTGTGTGCTTCCCCTTCTCTCCCCATCTTGTCTTCCGCTCCCTCTTTTTGTATATTTTGTTTGTCTGGTTGATTTGTTTGTGAAATAAATGTTAGCTCTTTCACGAGCCTCGATTCAGTATACAAAAAAAACAAACAAAAAAAAAAAACACTAACTTCCTGGGTTTATTTAACTGTTTGAGTGCTGTTGGCCACGATCATGGCCTCACTGGAACGTGCTGTTTTGTATACATAATCGAGGCTCGTGGAAGAGCTAACATTGGCCATGATCGTGGTCCAACATTATTGTTCAACAATCTGTATTGTTTGTTGCTATTTTAGTGTTTATTCCTATGATTTCCTCCTATGCTTGCCATCTAAACAATACAGACGTTTTATTCTGTTTGCCTAAAAAATTACCATACTTTCATATTACATACTGGAAAAATTCAGCATTCAAACAGTTAATCTCAATTTTCCCTCCATGGCTTCAATCAAGACAGCTACTCACCACCATCTCAGATCATCCCCCATCCACAACCATGATCTTTTCTGCCATCATTAACCCTCCACAAGTTCATCTCTCTCTGAGTTTACAAGTTACTGGGTCCCCCCCCCCCCCCTTACCCCACACTCCGTCGCACTCCTCTTCATTTTATTTATTTATTTGTTCCATTTCTCCTTCCCCAGTTTTCCCTGCCATTTATGTGATTGAGAATTTGTGGTTGTTTCCATCATGTTCACTCTCTGTGTCCTCTTCCCCATAGACTTATTCTTCCCCATGTCCTTTATTCCTCCAAGTGTTCCTATATGTTGCCCCTCTACCTTGCTGTTGGTGTGTCCCCTTCCCCTCTTACCACTGTTCGTTTTGCTCTGTTATGCACTGATCTGTTCTATGTTATCGTTTCTCCCACGAATCTTACTATCAGCGCAGGGTACAGTTTCATTCCATGCTATATCCAGCTCCAGATCTTGAACCTGACCATTCCTTGCTCCTTGTTCTGACCTAGCTCCTCTCCCCTCACCCTGACCTGGATCATTGCCCTGATATTGTGCCTTGTTCTGACCTAGCTCCTCTCCCCTCACCCTGACCTGGATCATTGCCCTGATCTTGTGCCTTGTTCTGACCTAGCTCCTCTCCCCTCACCCTGACCTGGATCATTGCCCTGATCTTGCTCCTTGTTCTGACCTAGCTCCTCTCCCGGAGGATAAAATAAACATAAAATAAAAGGAGTACACCGGAGGGGACTATAGGTTTGCACGCCGTCCCTCCGTCCGTCAGTCTGTCAGTCCGTCAGTCCGTCACGCAAAGAACAGTTTACCGGACTTTTTTTCTAAACGCTTAATGCTAATGATTTCAAACTTGGCACATGGTTTCCTCATGATAAGATACAGGTTAAGTTCGAGCTTCACGACGTTTCGATCATTTTTAACAAAGTTATGGCACTTTGAACTTTGGTAATTCTGATAATTCTGATGATCCTTAACTCAGTGCCATTTTAAGTTTTAATTTCCTTTAAAAACCAATTTCTCTGCAATAATAGGACCGATTGAGATAAAATTTTCACCATATGATGGACTCGGTCTGTAGAATATTGTAATGGTAATTATGACGTCACAGGTCCCGTGATTCGGCCGCCATATTGTTTTTCGTGAAAACACGAAAACCCCTTTTTCTCTGCAACGGCTGAACAGATCGAAGCCAAACTTTGCAGGCAGAATCGCATACCCATGACGAACAAAAAAGTCAACGAGCATGACGTCATGCGTCACATGGTTTCAGAGTTATGACGTTTTTAAGCATGAACCTTTAAAACCAAGCGCCTCCCTCATTTTTGATCCAATCGAGGGGAAACTTCACAGATCTGTTCAGCACTAAAATGTCCTTTTGAAATTTGCGATAGGGCACGTGGTTTGGCAGATATCGTTAATTAAACGAAAATATTTAAAAAATGGATATCTCTTGTTTATTCTCGAGTTCTTCTCAAGCCGCACTGCGCGTCCTCAGCCTCGTCTCGCGAACGTCAACTGCGCGACAAAGCGCGCGCTTTCCGGAGGGGCGGAGCCAAGCCGAGCAACATATATGTACACATCAATCATTGATCGTGAACCGGAAAATATAATAAATTACTGATGGTTTCAGAGTTATGACGTTTTTAAGCATGAACCTTTAAAACCGAGCTCCTCCCTCATTTTTGATCCAATCAAGGGGAAACTTCACAAATCTGTTCAGCATGTCAGTCTACTAAAATGTCCTTTTGGAATTTGCGATAGGGCACGTGGTTTGCTAGATATCGTTAATTAAACGAAAATATTTTTTAAAAATAGATATCTCTTGAATCGCCAGTACCTCAGACCGTGAGCTGGTAATAATTTATATAATTCACACAGTGCAATACGTGCAGGCTGCTCCACGGAGCGACCTTGGGGGCTTATCAACGAGGCGAGGCGTGACACACGTGTCTCAGCATACCTCAGATCAAGTTTGAAAACCAGCATCAGCCGTGCATACATTTGCATATTCGATCATTTTTGACAAAGTTATGGCACTTTGAACTTTGGTAGGGGAATGTATTGCAGTGCAATACTCAGAATGCTTGTTTACTTACACCTCATCACTCTCAGCAGCTCTAATCTTACCACCTGTTATCCATTTTGAATGCTCATTTACCATGCATTTGAGACTGTGATGTACTCGACGTTTGAACTGTAATAGCACAGTAGCTAATCTGTACCCCCTCTGTTCTCTTTGAACCACCTTTAGAGGCCATTTTCCCCGCAGAGCAGGGGTTGGCCTTTTTCGGGCACCATGGCCCCCTTTTTTTTGGAAGCAATGTTTTACGGACGGATGCTCTTCCTGCCGCCAACCCTGTTAGTCGCCTCTTGCGACACACAGGGAATTACCAGTGAACTGGTACTCGATTTGCCGACCTCGGAAGGATGACAGGCTGAGTCAACCCCCTGGCGTTAATTCAGCGATCGACCCGGGATTCGAGCCCAGGATCCTATGATCCCAAGCCGGCACCCGAACCGCTAAGCCAACACCAGGCCAACCCCCCTCTGTTCTCTTTCCTGACTTGTATTAAACACCGGACACTCTGCTTCTCCCGCATCTACGACCTATTGTATTTGCTCAATGTAAACCTCTTTCCCGTAGCTTTACACTCTCGTACCCAACCTAAGGAAACATTAACCACACACTATGCTCTAACAACTATTTATAACTATCACATACCAAAACTGCTTGACTTCACTTATAATCAACACGGTGTCGCTCAGAAGTGTCCAAGAATGCCTTACGTAGTCCCACCTCACCTGGTGATGCAACTATCTACTGTGATAAGCATGTACCCCAAACCGTGCTTGGGATGATCTACTGACGAGGTGCCATTTCCGATGCCTTGTTGCCCATTGTGGAATTGTACATTGTTTGGAGATGAGATGGAGATAAACATTTTTTTCATCCGATCAAGATGAAATTTATTGAGCATAATCTAGGAATAAATTAGTTTAGAGAAAAAAAAATAAATGATGACGTCATCGGTCACGTGGTTCGGCCGCCATATTTGTTTTAACACAAAAGCCTTTTAAAACCACTGAAAATACACCATGGCGAGGGTTTGCGATCTCCGATTGCTGTTTTTCTCGTTTAACTTGTCACTCAAATGTACTCGACGTTTGAACTCTTTGAAATCTCAGTTGGTGAGACCAATTTGTGGGTGCGTTATGTCACATGATTCAGGGCCGAGTAGATCTATTACAAAGCACGTGTCCACATGCACAGGATTTGAATCGTTTGACATGGTGGCTGTTGGGTCACGTGTGTTGTTTTACAGGGTTTGATGTGCTCCGTTTGGTTACAAATCCAAATGTCCCGCTGGTGCCTGGCAGTTATCAAGGCATGCAAGCATTCCGTCTTGGTGCAGAATTTCAGATGAGCAGGGAGGCAAGGTAAGTCCATTGGTAACAAGTTGACATGGTCATTATGTACTGGAGGGTGGAAGTGTTGAAGTCATGTTTTGCTACATGTGTGGCTGACTATAATATGATGTCTGTTTCGTCCCTACCCTAATCCTTCACACAACAGGAAAGTTTTTACCTATGGATTGCCAACTGAGTATGTGGTTGTGGCGATGTTTCAGATGCTTGGTGACACACCAAGTATGACTTGGAATGTGTGGTCCTTTCGGTGGAGTGGAAACGTTCTGGTAGCGGGCTTGAGACTTAATGGCGGCAGTGGTCACCTCGAGGTATCTGTCGGTGGTTTGCAAACGCCCGTTGTTATAAAGCCTACACGCCCACTATTTGATAATGCCTGGCACAAGCTTGTCATACAAGTGACTGCGACGGGAATCCAAGTTTTTGTGGACTGTGAGGAGGCTGGCCGTACAACGCTGGGTGGATCACCAGTTCCACTGAGGCCGCTAGGAAAGGTGTCTGTGGGCGAATCGTCTACACATCCAGGCTCTGTGAGGGTAAGCTAGGCCTTGAAGTGGAGATTTATTCACGCTCCCATTTGCCTACTTTCCATATTATTTTCTGCAAGAAAGTGAACAACCTCAAGCTAGTAGGATGTGAAGGGGCCAGCACGGTCGTTTATGGTATTGAATGAATATGGTTACTCGTCAACTTTGCAATTTGCAAAGGTGGATCAGACTTGGCAACGGTTGTTCGAGTGAGATGTGCATGGAAGAAGTTTCGGGAACTGAGTGGCGTGCTGATGAGGAGGAGAGTGTCGCTGAAGCTGAAGGGAAAGGTGTATGCTGCATGTGTGAGAAGTGTTATGATTTATGGGAGCGAGACATGGGTAATGAACGTAGAGCAGCAACGAAGGCTGGAAAGGGTGGAAATGCGAATGGTTCGATGGATGTGCGGAGTATCGTTGAGAGAGAGGAAGACAAATGATGAATTGCGAAAGATGATGAGAATAGAGCCTGTGATTGATGCTGTGAAGAGGAACAGGTTGAGATGGTTTGGTCATGTGTTGAGGAAGGATGAAAGTGACTGGTTGAGAAGAGTGATGGAAATGAATGTAGAAAGAAGTAGAGGACGGGGAAGACCGAGAAAGACTTGGCTAAAGATGGTGGAAGAAGAAATGTGGGCAAGGGGGTTAACAAGGAGAGATGCAGAAAATAGGGTAAAATGGAGAAGATTGTCATGGGGACCGCAAGGCTAACCCCCGCTCTAGCAGGGAAAATGGCCTTTAAATGCCTGTTGTGTTGTTGTTGTCAACTTTGCAATGCGGATCTTCTTCTTGCAAGGCCTGCCAGCACCTCCACATAACCTAATGCTCGGCTTTCCAACTGTTCTCATGAGTTTTCTGCAAAGGAATGTTTTTTCATTCAGTGCTACTCTGTGAACCTTTTTCTCGACGATTGCAAATCTCTCTCCTAAAATGTTTTTTGTGTGGTGCAGGTCGACATGCAGCAAGTGCAGATTTACTGTGACCCTGAACGAGCAATGTCGGAGAATTGCTGTGAGCTCCCTGATAACGTGAGTCCTCTTTTAACCGTTTCGACTTCATTGCCTAAATAGTCAGGTTCACTATGTTAACAAATATAATTTCGTTCAAAATTTTGGGAGATCAGCAAACTTATACATTGTTGGAATCATCAGAGCATGGAGAATCCGAAAATCAATGTTGGCGTTTGCACAGACAGATTTTGGATTTTCAAAATGGCCGCCATAAAATACATATTTTGCGCGATCTCGGCTTCTAGTCAACCTAGAAACTTAATTAAATATGCTAATCCTATGTTTTCTGGTTGAAGGAATCCAATAAAGGCCTCAAAGTAGTGCTCAGGATTATAGAAAAGCAACAAACAAAGGTAATTGAAAACCATTGTCTTTATATTTGTGATATAACTCTAATATGACCCCACTGCAAATCCGCAATGAGCCGGCGAAGCCAAAGCCTCTTGCCACTATTTTACCCATCACTATGGCATCAGTAGGTTAGGTAGTTGGTAGTAGGTAGGTGTAGTAGGTACCGTACCTAGTTCAAAATGATACCATTTGCATTCTGGATGAGATTAAAATTTATAAAATTTCCTTCTTGATTAATTCGGTAAATTCCGTCTCAACTTCAGATGTTTCCGGCCGTGAAAAACTATCCCCTACGGCCGCGAGATTTCTAAAAAAATAATTCTTCGTCAATTTTAGAATATTTGACGCCATTTTCAGCCTCCGAAACGGTAATAAGCTTTTTTGAAATATTTTTTGAAATGCTCGAATCTCATTTGTTCTGGTGTTTGGTGAAGATTTTCGTTGAAGATAACCAGGGCCCGTGTGGGCCCGGGGAACGAGGTTGGTCTTAAAGTATTTTAATTACAAATTAGAGGTGCATAAGATTGTGAATCAAACAAAGACGGGTGAAACAAACTCCTATTGAACTTTTTCGCAATTTTTTATGCATACTTCCGCATCTGCAAGATAGCGGCCTCCATGGAGCGATTTGGTGCGTCAAAGGATCCAGCAAAATCTGGCTTTTTAACATAATACATACGCGTTCATTCACAACACCGGCTTCGCCGGCTATTACATAATACATGATATTGCAAGTCCTTTGAAGTTGTAGGTATGGGTTTATAAAGCAAGAAAGCAGCCTTGTTGGTATCAGATTGAACTATAAGTTCTATACACAGGATCTACGAGGTCTATACCGTTCAGGAATATGCTTTTACAGATCTTCATCAGTGTCCTGAGTGTCATTTTCGCAAAGGTGTCTACGCAAATGCCAACATTAATTTTTGGATTCCTCATGCTTTGAATATTCCAAAAATGTATAGTTTTGCTAATCTCCAAAAATTTGAACGAAAAAACATCGTGAATCTGCCTAAAACTGTTTTTTATTTTTGGGCCTCGAGTGAAATCATAAAATTGGTCTTTATTTATATTTTCCCTTCGTTATCGAACTCCAACTTGAATGGTACAGCTTGCCATAGGACTCCAAAGAAATGTATTTTCTAGTTTCTATAGAATTCTACAAACTACTGCAAATTAAATAATAGGAATGTTTGTTTTTAAATGTAAAGCTCTCAACATAATTGGAATCTTCCATGATGAAGCTGAAGTACAAGGTCTGTTGCTCTCACATGGCAGGTCTTTGTTTTCTACCCTCGATTCTCCAACATTACTTCCTCTGCTCTCTCAGTACTCCGATCCTCCCCAGCATTCCCAGGATGTACTCGTTTTTGCAGTAACCCCCTTCTGGTTAAACTTCCAGAATGCAGGCTGATTGCGTACCTCAACTCTTTTATTCCCCACTCCTCCTGCCTACGGAACCATCTTAAATCGAGGATGTTCTATCTCGCTCTTCCCACCAGAACTTCAAGCAAAGAACGCACAACATATGATATTTATTACCCCCATTAACCTTCCCTAAATCAACCTGTTTACTTGATAGTTTCAGTGTTTCCTCCCCTCCTCCATCTCCGCTTTTTCTGTTTGTTCATTTCTTGATAGTTGGGCCCAATTGTTGCTCTGCTATCTTGTTGTCAGTTCAACTTTCTTCCATTAGCCTGATCACCTTTGTCGAGAATTTTTTTTACATATAATACGTGTCATCGTATCTTTGTTACGAAACCGAGCTGTGATTTCTCTAATCTTAATCTCTAAACTCGTATGTCTTTGCCAACCTGGGATGAAAATCCATAAATTATGTATAAATATCAAGCCATTGGGAAATATATATATATTTATTTTTTTACACCTTCCCTGTTAATGTCATTTTTACATTCATACCGGAATTTATTAACGCACAGGTTGTAAACCTGGTGCGTTATAGCGTTTGCCTGGGAATTTCTGTCTCTCCAAAAGTGAAGCTCCAACAGTGTAGACGTTTCTGTCGCTCAGATGTGTAGACAGTTTCTGTCGCTCAGATGTGTAAACATGACGTCATCAAATCTATATTTAGGCTAACCATGGGCTACCCCTTTGGCTGGTACGCGGCCGCTCGCTAGTACATAATATAGGATATATTTGTTATATGTTATGTTATAGGATATATAGGATATATGTTATATGATATAGGATATATATAGGATAGGTTATAGGATATATATGTTATAGGATAGGAATATAGGACCCAAATGACCCAGAGGACCCAAATGACCCAGAGGACCCAAATGACCCAGAGGACCCAAATGACCCAGAGGACCCAAATGACCCAGAGGACCCAAATGACCCAAATGACCCAAATGACCCAGAGGACCCAAATGACCCAGAGGACCCAAATGACCCAGAGGACCCAAATGACCCAGAGGACCCAAATGACCCAGAGGACCCAAATGACCCAGAGGACCCAAATGACCCAGAGGACCCAAATGACCCAGAGGACCCAAATGACCCAGAGGACCCAGAGGACCCAAATGACCCAGAGGACCCAAATGACCCAGAGGACCCAAATGACCCAGAGGACCCAAATGACCCAGAGGACCCAAATGATCCAAATGACCCAAATGACCCAGAGGACCCAAATGACCCAGAGGACCCAAATGACCCAGAGGACCCAAATGACCCAGAGGACCCAAATGACCCAGAGGACCCAAATGACCCAGAGGACCCAAATGACCCAAATGACCCAGAGGACCCAAATGACCCAAATGACCCAGAGGACCCAAATGACCCAGAGGACCCAAATGACCCAGAGGACCCAAATGACCCAGAGGACCCAAATGACCCAGAGGACCCAAATGACCCAGAGGACCCAAATGACCCAGAGGACCCAAATGACCCAGAGGACCCAAATGACCCAGAGGACCCAAATGACCCAGAGGACCCAAATGACCCAGAGGACCCAAATGACCCAGAGGACCCAAATGACCCAGAGGACCCAAATGACCCAGAGGACCCAAATGACCCAAATGACCCAGAGGACCCAAATGACCCAAATGACCCAGAGGACCCAAATGACCCAGAGGACCCAAATGACCCAGAGGACCCAAATGACCCAAATGACCCAAATGACCCAGAGGACCCAAATGACCCAGAGGACCCAAATGACCCAGAGGACCCAAATGACCCAGAGGACCCAAATGACCCAGAGGACCCAAATGACCCAGAGGACCCAAATGACCCAGAGGACCCAAATGACCCAGAGGACCCAAATGACCCAAATGACCCAGAGGACCCAAATGACCCAGAGGACCCAAATGACCCAGAGGACCCAAATGACCCAGAGGACCCAAATGACCCAGAGGACCCAAATGACCCAAATGACCCAAATGACCCAGAGGACCCAAATGACCCAGAGGACCCAAATGACCCAGAGGACCCAAATGACCCAGAGGACCCAAATGACCCAGAGGACCCAAATGACCCAGAGGACCCAAATGACCCAAATGACCCAGAGGACCCAAATGACCCAAATGACCCAAATGACCCAAATGACCCAGAGGACCCAAATGACCCAGAGGACCCAAATGACCCAGAGGACCCAAATGACCCAGAGGACCCAAATGACCCAGAGGACCCAAATGACCCAGAGGACCCAAATGACCCAAATGACCCAGAGGACCCAAATGACCCAAATGACCCAGAGGACCCAAATGACCCAGAGGACCCAAATGACCCAGAGGACCCAAATGACCCAGAGGACCCAAATGACCCAGAGGACCCAAATGACCCAGAGGACCCAAATGACCCAGAGGACCCAAATGACCCAGAGGACCCAAATGACCCAGAGGACCCAAATGACCCAAATGACCCAGAGGACCCAAATGACCCAGAATTTCTGTCTCTCCAAAAGTGAAGCTCCAACAGTGTAGACGTTTCTGTCACTCAGATGTGTAGACAGTTTCTGTCGCTCAGATGTGTAAACATGACGTCATCAAATCTATATTTAGGCTAACCATGGGCTACCCCTTTGGCTGGTACGCGGCCGCTCGCTAGTACATAATATAGGATATATTTGTTATATGTTATGTTATAGGATATATAGGATATATGTTATATGATATAGGATATATATAGGATAGGTTATAGGATATATATGTTATAGGATAGGAATATAGGACCCAAATGACCCAGAGGACCCAAATGACCCAGAGGACCCAAATGACCCAGAGGACCCAAATGACCCAGAGGACCCAAATGACCCAAATGACCCAAATGACCCAGAGGACCCAAATGACCCAAATGACCCAGAGGACCCAAATGACCCAGAAGACCCAAATGACCCAGAGGACCCAAATGACCCAGAGGACCCAAATGACCCAAATGACCCAGAGGACCCAAATGACCCAGAGGACCCAAATGACCCAGAGGACCCAAATGACCCAGAGGACCCAAATGACCCAGAGGACCCAAATGACCCAAATGACCCAAATGACCCAGAGGACCCAAATGACCCAGAGGACCCAAATGACCCAGAGGACCCAAATGACCCAGAGGACCCAAATGACCCAGAGGACCCAAATGACCCAGAGGACCCAAATGACCCAGAGGACCCAAATGACCCAGAGGACCCAAATGACCCAAATGACCCAGAGGACCCAAATGACCCAGAATTTCTGTCTCTCCAAAAGTGAAGCTCCAACAGTGTAGACGTTTCTGTCGCTCAGATGTGTAGACAGTTTCTGTCGCTCAGATGTGTAAACATGACGTCATCAAATCTATATTTAGGCTAACCATGGGCTACCCCTTTGGCTGGTACGCGGCCGCTCGCTAGTACATAATATAGGATATATTTGTTATATGTTATGTTATAGGATATATAGGATATATGTTATATGATATAGGATATATATAGGATAGGTTATAGGATATATATGTTATAGGATAGGAATTTTGTACATTTAATAAATTTTTAAGATTACAAAACTATTTGTTTTGTATTTATGGATGTTTAAATCAAAAGAAAAGTACATAATGTGAATACTAGTAGCAATTTTACAAAAACCATGGCATAATTTCAAATCTTGACCCGAGATGATAATTATGCTACATCATAATTTCCATGTGCCAACCTGGGCGGAATCCAAGTGGATTCACTTGTTTCCAGTGAGACTTACCTTCACAATAATGTTTTCTCATCAGATCTATTCTGTTCACTTGATCATTGTCTCTGGGCCAGTTTGCATTTGCCTGGAAGTTAGCCAACGTCACTGCAATACACAAACATGGTGCAAAATGGATCCTCTTAACTACAGGCATATTAGCTCGCTTCCAGTTATGAGCAAGGTCATGGAATCTATCATTGCAGTTGACATGAGATCCTTCCTTTTCTCAAACGGACTGATCTCAGATCATCAGTTGGGTTTCAGACCCGGTCATTCTTCCCTCGACATGCTGCTTCTACTCTCCCAACAATGGATGGAAGCCCTCATTCTCAGACATCTCTCCGTCTCTCTGGCCATGTCTGGACCATCTGATACCATCTTGTGCCCTCCTTCATCTGCACAATCTCTGCTTATGGCATCTGAGGCCACCTTCCCTTACAGATCACTGACTTCCTCATCTCCTGTAATCAGCTTGTAGCTATTAATGGGATCCTCTCATCTCTTCTCTCTATCAAGTTCCCCAAGGCAGTGTTTTGGGCCCAGTCTTGTTCTTCATCTTCATAAATGATCTTTCTGATTCCCTGTAAAATTATCCTGATCTCTTTGCTGTTTATACCCTTTGCCATATAATTTCTCATCAGACAGGCAAGCAGCGGCCTATTCCCTCTCTGCAGAACTTGATAGAATAAGGAGCTGGCCTAACACTTGGAATGTGTCTTTCAACCCCAATAAATCCCACACACTCATCCTGTCTCTCTGAAAGGGTCATCTGGCAAACCCTCCCATGTAAACATTCCCATTTCCTAAACAAACTTCTTGAAGAGGTTGTCACTAAAACGTTTGGGCCTCACCGTCAGCCATAATCTTTCTTGGGCAGACCATATTTCCAAGATGGCCTCCAAAGCCAGCCACATCCATGGGTATCCTTCATCGTGCAAGGTCTTTCGTTGGATAATCTGAACTTCTGACAACTCTGAACTTCAGCATTTCTCAGTGTTCGCCTTCATTCACATCTTCATGGAGGAGAAATTTGTGGAGGAGAAAATATATCTTCTTAATTGCCCCACTGACTGTGGAGTGAAAAGCTATGTCACAAGTTGGCATTGTCAACACCTAGAGTGCATCGGGAAGTTGCATCACTTCCTCCAAGGTCACCAGATGTTTGTCTGAAGTCAAGCTTGGTGTTGTCGAATGTCTCTGTCTTGTCTGCACGTAGCAGCTCCTCCATGAGCCTTATAACCTGTAAAAATGAAAATGTAGAAAGGTTCTTCTGTCATTGTGTTGGTGCATTGACTACATTTTTATCTATAAATTAATCTGTTCAATACTTTTGTTTTGTCTCGAGTGTAAATGTTCATTTTGTTTATTTCTCTTCTATCCACAGAAAAACATCGAGGTGAGCATTTTTCTCATTTTCTTACTTTAACATTTGCTTTTGTTTGATTGATCAGGATTTGGCAATGATGGACATGTTTACAAAGATCCCAAGGTGTCCTTCATGAATAGTATTTCTGGCACCATAAACAAATGACCAATACCTGCCCTGACTTCCTGTGTCAGAGTGGCGACCCGTCCTGGATTGTAAACCTAGCCAAGAAACTGTTTCGGCAGAACCGGCACTGTATGGAGCATGTCCATGAATTAATAAATTGATGCAACCAATCCAGACTTGTAACTATAAATAAAAGGCCCTGCCAAATGTGGATGAACATCCTTTAACCCTTAGATGCAGGCATCAAAAATCTTACATAAACGCAGCCATTGGGCCTCGGAGGCCCAACAGATGTATTAGTGTAATGTTATCTTATTTTTTAAAAAATTTTTATAGATTTTTTTTCTTTCATATCCTTTTTCAATCCAAGTCGATGCTCATGAATGTGTATTTGCTTAGACAATGTGAATCATTTATCCTATTGTTTGGAAGAATCCCATATAAGTAATGAATCTTTTTTTTTTCTTTTTGCAAAAAAATTTTTTGTTCTTGGTTTTTCAACTTTTTTTTCTCTAAAAAGTTGAGGCTCATGGAGGAGTATTTGCTCAAAAAATATGATTCACTCATCCTTGTATTTCGAATGTATATGACCACAACTGTCAAAAATCCTACACCAATGCAGCCATTGGGCCTCGGAGGCCCCACAAATGCATTCGTGTACAATTTTTCTATTTTTTGTTTTTTATAGATTTTTTTTTCTTTCATATCCTTTTTCAATCTAAGTCAATGCTAAGCAAAAAAATTATATGACATGGATATAACACAAAAAAAATGATGAGGCACCTCTAATGCCCTAGGCCTGCATTAGTGTTATGAATGAAGAATGAAGCTTTTCCCACGAACCTGAATGAAAATTTTCATTTTTTTGTCACTGAATTATTTGTAACCAAGTTATAGGAGCATATAATGAGGCTCATATCAAGAAAAATATAACATAGTAGTACAACAACATTTATGTGGGGCCTCGAAGGCCCCAGGCCTACATTCGTGTCGGATTTTCGGGTTATAAGTGAAGAATGAAGATTTTCCCATGAGCCTGAATGAAATTTTAATTTATTCATGTCACTGAATTTTGGGTAAAAGCATGAAGGTCGGTGAAAATGAGGCTCATTCCAAAAAACAATTGTACAACATAGTTTTTGCAACAAAAAAAACCTTGTGGGCCTCTGAGGCCCAATCACTGCATCCAAGGGTTAATGTGATAGAATGATTTATTTTACCCATCATGCATTGCAAGGATTTATTAGTTCTGTCTATTATTTTATGATACTCATACGTATATAAAACATGAGGTTCACGTTTCTCAGCCATTTTAGCATGTGCCCAATGTTATTAGATGTTCAGATTTTGGACAAAATGGGAGACTTGTTGCACAATTAATTTGACTATCATTTGCTTTTGTGCACAATATCAATGTGCATTTTCATTAGTCAGCTGTCTACGCTACATGAAAACGGCCTAGAAGGCCATCAACAATAACCTATAACCTATGAACCAAACGTCATGCCTGTTCTTAGCTGATGAGTCTTATGGAATAAAACAACTGCAATTGTATGATTTCTTCAACCTAAAGCTGAGTTATCGACTGGAGCATGATGGGCAACTTCATCTCCAATATTGCATCTTTTTTTCCTTGTCTTTTAATGTAGAAGGCTCCAGGCAAGGACTATGTAGTCCTCATCAAGGCCAGGCCTAAATAAAAGAGCTGCATTGATAGAAAAGTGAAGAAGGAGAGAATAATCGAAGAGTTTTGGAGAAAGCAGAAAATCAGCTTTTTGAAAAGGGGAAGATCATAAGTGTTTGGAAAGACATGGGAAGGTAAAGAGTCCAGAGTTTGGCAGTGGAGGGGAAGAAACAAACATCATAACGGCCCACCCTTGAGTTGACAATGGCCACACAATAAGCATGCGATGTAGTGGCTTGTCGAGTATTCTGTGGTCTCGCTAATGGTGGAGGTAAACAGGCAGCAAGTTCTTGGGAGCAAAAACCGAAATAATATCTGTAGAAAAGAGAAACAGATTAAACTTTGTGGTATAATTTGAGCGGGTCGAGTTTTGAGGCAGATTGGGAGAGTTGATAAGTCGGATTACTTTGGATTCAATTCTGTCCAGTAAGTATGTGGAGCTAGAACCTCCTGTGATGTGAGAGCAGTACTCTATACAAGGACGAATCAATCCTTTATATAGTTGAAGCAATTGTTGAGAGGAGAAGAATCTTCGACATCTGAAAATGACTCCCAGTTTCTTCGAGGCAGATTTAGCTATTTGTGTAATGTGTGGATTCCAGGATAAATTTGAAGTTAGGGTAATACCTAGTAGGTTTATTGTATCACATGGTGTAATTGTGGAGCTGGTGGTGTAATCACACGTAATATCACATGGTGTAATCGGGTTTGAAGCATGGTTACATTTGATAGTCCATCAGCATGACAGTGACAGCTCGATGCTGGTGCATTTTTCACCAATGATAGTAGTAGGTCTTGTTTGGAGTTAGACAGTAATGGCATTAATTTTACTGGGTTCGGTTTGGTCTGGTATATTCACATCACATGACAATCATGATGCGACCCAGCCTTTCTGATTTGCCTGTGCAATATGAGGGTGTTTCCCAGCCAAAAGTGACAAAATGATGTAGAGCAGGAGGTCACGAAAACAATTAGATGTTGAATGTTGTTGTTTTTTAATTTGAATAAAAATCAAACGACAAGATATCCATGATGGTATTGTCTAGGGGTTGTTTCGATCGAGGTGATAGAAGTCCAAATAATTTGATGCCGATTGTTGCTACCCAGACTAAATGGGCAGCACCTTATTTCTGTATTAAGAATGGTATACCTCCGCCAGGCTGAACAGTCTATGTTTTGTATCCCACTGATAGGTCAGATCTGGATCCGGACCTGAACCAAAATCTAATCAGCTTGTTCTTGCTACCGACCCAACTCCTCCACCTAGTTTTGTTATAAGTCACCCACAACGTTTTGAGATATCGTGTTATATATCGTTTTTGACCCCAAATCTCAATGGTGAAGAATCACTTAAAAATTCCAGTATCTGGATCCAGATATTCACCAAAATCGAATCATTTCGTCCTTGTCACATACACAACCTCTCCACCAAATGGCGGTCCAATCCATCCACAACTCTTTAAGATATCCTGTTCACAGACAAACAGACAGGAGTGAAAACATAACCTGCGTCCACCGAAGCTCCCCGAGCATCAAGTATGAGAAGCCTGTTGGTTGATCCATGCCATGGTCTATCAGAGAACTCGACACAACTCGATCCCAACATCCTGCTTTTGATGATGTATTCCAGTTGTCTGCATCTCGGGCATGGCATGTGAAAGGTGATTCCTGGCAATTGTTACTTGTTGGTGAGAGTAACAGGATAAATGTTTCTGCTAAAACTGACTTCATTAGAAAAGTAGCTGGATAAGGTGTTCTTTGATGTATTCTAATCCTTAAGTAACCTCTAAAGTCATGCAGTATTCCAAATCGGATATATGTAATGGTGCCTGCACTAAGAAGTACAATTAAAATACATTGAAGAGGTATTAAGGAGCTGTAGAGAGTGCATTTGATGCTGGTGCATTTGACTTTGTTGTGGTTACATTTGGTTCTTTAGGTGGAATAAAGAAATATTGGCAGTGAAGCACCTTTGCATTATCAAACTACGGATCATAGTCTTGGACCGAGTTCGTCTGTGGATTTGTGATGATCAATCCTCGGTCATATATGTTAACTAACAAATCTCAACGTTGTTTTCAATAAACATTACATTATTACACCTCAGCTAACCTCTAATCCTAATTTTCCACCACAGTGCCCAGATTCCATGGAAGAGTTCCCGTGGATTCCTCCAGGACATGCAGTGGAAGTTGGGCCTGAGGAAGAGCGCGAGTTTTACGATGAGTTCTACGATGAGTTATACGATGATAACAATGAGGATATTCACAATCCTGTCAATGTAGATCCATCTTGTGCTTGTACACCTGGAGATGCTGGTTTTCCTGGACGTCCAGGCCAGGCGGTGAGTTTGTCAAAGTGATTGTTAGAAATACTTTCCTCCATTTTCACTGTTGCCTTCATATTATAGTTAATTTTCTTTCACCTTGCAAAGCTTTAATTATTTCATAATTTTAAGTTTGACTGCCTTTACTTCACATTGTCTTTTCCTGCAGGGACAAAAAGGTGAGGGAGGAGCAGATGGAAATGAAGGAAGAGAAGGCAAAATGGTAATGTGAAACGTGTATTATTGCAATAACACCTAAAAGCTTTATTAGTAGTCTTTTCGTTTATATTTTCTTCACACATAGTCGAGGTTCATGGAAGAGCTAATACACTGAAAGGATCAGGATGTAACAGCATGCAAAAATAACAGTAGAGATGCACATAAAAGGAACAGTAGAAGACATACACAAAAGGAACAGTAGGGGCGCACACAAAATGAACAGAAGGGACGCACACAAAAGGAACAGAAGGGATGCACACAAAAGGAACAGTAGGGACGCACACAAAAGGAACAGTAGGGGCACACACAAAAGGAACAGTAGAGATGCACATAAAAGGAACAGTCGAGATGTACAAAAAAAGAAACACTAAAGATGCACACAAAAGCAATAGTAGAGACACCCACACAAAAGGAACAGTAGTTACGCACACAAAAGGAACAGTAGAGATGCACATAAAAGGAACAGTAGAGACACACAAAAGGAACAGTACGGATGCACCCAAAAGGAACAGTAGGGACACACAAAAGGAACAGTACGGATGCACACAAAAGGAACAAAAGGGACGCACACAAAAGGAATAGTATAAATGCACACAAAAGGAACAAAAGGGACGCACGCAAAAGGAACAGTAGAAATGCACACCAAAGGAACAGTAGAGATGCACACAAAAGGAACATGAGAGATGCACACAAAAGGAACATAAGAGATTCAAACAAAAGGAACATGAGAGATGCACACAAAAGGAACAAAAGGGGCGCACGCAAAAGGAATAGTATAAATGCACACAAAAGGAACAAAAGGGACGCACGCAAAAGGAACATGAGAGATTCAAACAAAAGGAACATGAGAGATGCACACAAAAGGAACATAAGAGATTCAAACAAAAGGAACAGTAGAGATGCACACCAAAGGAACAGTAGAGATGCACACAAAAGGAACATGAGAGATGCACACAAAAGGAACATTAGAGAAACCACTCAGGGTAATACTACCATTCTGACTTAGGAGCGTTAAAGTGTTTCCCGGAACCATATTGCCCTCTCCATGTCAGGATTGCTGGTCTTACCTTCTGTCTCACTCAAACTATAGCTACCGGGCTAGCTTCAATCTCCCTTTCTCACAAACAAACATCATACACTTTTCATCATACACTTTCCTTACTCATTTTCACTCCTTACCTCCACATTCTCTCTCTTTTATTTCTCTTTCCTCTCATTTATCAATGCAGTTATTTTATGTAAGGCCTGGTTTCGATGAGGATTATTTCCTCCGTGACTGGAACCTTCAACATAAAAAAGCCAACACACAAAAGGAACAGTCGAGACGCAGTCACACAAAAGGAGCAGTAGATATGCATACAAAGGCCTCCACTTGAGCTGATGCAGTCAGGTCCAGTCGCAGAATCAGAGTCGAGGATTGCCAAAAACTTCTGCAAATTTTCATGTACAAAAGATACAGGGTCCAAGAGCAGTTGGGTACAACTGGTAAGGATGGGTACCAAGAGTGAAAGGTTGAATTTGTACGACAAGATTTGGAAGCAAACACTGAATTGAGGGATTCGGCCTTCTCACGAGCAGAGTTGACTGTGGTGCCATTTGAAGAGAGGGATGGGATGGAAGGGGAGCATACTCCACTTACTCCAGAGACAGACCTAATAGGGTGCCACCAGGTTTTAGAGGAGGGAGATAAGTTTGAATATTCATTCTTGACTTTGGACAGATGTTGTTTTCTGGCTCTCCTGAGAGTGAATGCACAATTGTTGCAGACTTTTTGGAATGCACTGAGATTGGTTGGATTTGCCTTCCAGGAAGAGAAGGCAAGTTGTTTCAGAGCAACTGCCTCACCACAGGATTCAGTGTGCCATTGGCAGAAAGAAGGGTAGATAATTAAAGATGAGATGGGATTGATCTGTGCACGAGAGAGAGGAGGTTTCTGTGGAAGAATTCCTAGGCTGAGTTAACATCAGGGACAGTTGATATGAGAGACCAGCTCCCTGAGAATAGAGATGTTGATTTTCACAAGCACATGCTCAGATTAACCAATTGTAACAGAGGAAGAGCAGGTGACATATGTGAGAAGTTAATCACCAAGTTCGGAAGGGAAGACTTGCCACTGGGAGAAATCCGGGTTGGAAAGTTCACACATTGCGTCAGTCCCATGGAGTAACAGAAGTCGTTTGCTGAAGTGCCATGGCTGGTGAGAGGTACCAACACCCAGCCAAGTTAAAATGATGATAATTGAAATGGCCACATATGGGGCCTTGGTTTTCTTTAATAGCATAAGCATGGACAGTAGGTGCGAATTACTAGATTGTTCTTGATGTTCAAAAATATCGTATTTCTCCTTGTTGTGTACAATGTCAGTTGTAAATTGAGTGACAAAAGCCAAGGCCAGAAGATGCAAGGTCAGGTGAAAGCATCAAAGGATGCAGAAATTCAATCTTTTGATAAGAAATTCCCTTTGAATCAGTCAATCGTTGGCATTTCGTGTTGAGTTCTCTTTTGCTTGCATCATGATTGACATTTTGGTTTGCGTGCGAGTTTAGGGAGATTCCATTGGAGGGTGTTAAAAACATTCTGTTCATGATTACTGTAATTATACAATGGTCTTCTTTCCTAGGCAGTTCAAGGACACCCCGGAATGACCGGTAAAACAGGAGAGGTCGGCCCGAAGGCAAGTTTGCTTCTGCTCCTTCTCAATCTAAAGACTTGATTAAACATAAAGGCCAATGGCAATGTTGTGGAAGGTATGGTTTCTACAGTTTCTGAAAAAATCTGCTCACGCTATTACGGAGAAGAAGCTACGGTGTGACGTCAACTATAGATGATTGCTATCGATGCATTTTTTCAATGAATATGCTATTTATTGTAGTAATTGATTAGTTAATCATATATTTCAGTATTTAGACAACATTTAGTAGTTCAGCATTTAGTATATCCACTGCACAGTTGCATGTACATGAGGTAGAGGTCTATGGGATACTGACACACCATGTGCTCATGCAGGGTGAGATTGGAGAAGAGGGAGAAAAAGGTCACGGCGGCCTCCCAGGTCCCCGGGTAAGGTCACACAGGTCAGAGTGCGGTTTGAACATCCCATTGAGGAAACTTCGTTCTTTGGACTGTTTCGTATTTGTGTTCTCACCGAAGGATCACTGACGCCAAATTTGTTCCGTGGGGTTACATTTTGATAAACTTCTGGCCCGGTTTACATCATTATTTGCAATATGGGACATTGCAATTCCAAATAACACAATACAATAATTTACAAGGAACTTTAACGCATGAGGAGACCATTTGGCCCAGCATGTGTGGTACATCAACAACATGTTAATTCAGTGCTCGAGTTTGTCGACTCAATGTGATGCTTTAAGATAATATGTTTTTACCATTGTCTTCACTGCCCCTTTAGACTAACAATTGATTATTTAAGGTGATGTTAAATGATACTGAGCTGAGCACAGCGCCTGTGCATCACAGTTTTACAACAAGAAAGAGCAATCAGAGATTGCAGACTCTCGCCAGGATGTGTTTTCAGTGGTTTTTAAGGCTTTGGTGTTAAAAACAAATATGGCGGCCGAACCACATGACCGATGACGTCATCATTATTATTTTTTTTCCAAGAGGATGCTCAAGAAATTTCATCTTGATCAGATGAAATTTTGTACTTGTAGAATTATGGCGTCATAATGGAGGCACCTATGACATCATCATTAACATATTTTATTCCACATGGAGAGTTCTTTACAATGAGCCATGCCTCAATTTTTTCGATGCAGCTCTTTCGGAGATGTAGAGGTGCAAAGTTTTTTGGTTTTTCCAAGATGGCGCCACTACCACGTGACCTATGACGTCATAATTATCACAAAAAATTATACAGGTGGAGTTGCACCTATGGTTGAAATTTCCTGTCAATCGGATCAACGGTTGCCGAGAAAATCATATTTATTCTGTGCAGACAAACAGACAAATGAAAAATCGGTCAGAGACCGAGGACTTGCCGGAATGTACTTTTTATCGGCCATTTTGGACAAATATAACGGCCGAACCACGTGACCGATGATGTCATCATTATTTGTTTTCTAAACTAATTTATTCCTTGATGATGCTAAAGAAATGTCATCTTGATTGGATGAAGTTTTGTACTTGTCGAATTATGACGTCATAATGGAGGCACCAATGACATCATTCATCATTAACATATTTTATTCCCCATGGAGAGTTCTTTACAATGAGCCATGTCTCAATTTTTTCTATTCAGCATTTTCGGAGATATAGAGGTGCAAAGATTTTCGGTTTTTCCAGGATGGCGGCCGAACCACATGACCGATTACATCATCATTAACATATTTTATTCCCCATGGAGAGTTCTTTACAATGAGCCATTTCTCAATTTTTTCTATTCAGCACTTTCGGAGATATAGAGGTGCAAAGTTTTTCGGTTTTTCCAAGATGCCGGCCGAACCACGTGACCGATGACGTCATCAATTGGGCACAGTCTATTCCAGGGCAAGACAAAAATGTGTGTAAAGTTTGGCGATTCTACATGCAACGGTGTAGACGTAGTACAGCGAACAAACAGGCAAACAGACAGACAGACAGACAGACAAACAGATGAAAAATCGGTCAGACTGAGCACTTGCTGGAATGCACTTTTTATCGGCCATTTTGGTCAAATATGGCGGTCGAACCATGTGACCGATGACGTCATCATTAATTTTTCTACTCCACCAGTTTATGCCGACATGGCACTCAAGAAATTGCATCTTGATTGGATGAAGTTTTGTATTTGTCGAATTATGACGTCATAATGGAGGCACCTATGACATCATCAATAACATATTTTATTCCCTATGGAGAGTTCTTTACAATGAGCCATGTCTCAATTTTTTATATTCAGCACTTTCGGAGATATAGAGGTGCAAAGTTTTTCGGTTTTTCCAAGATGGCGGCCGAACCACGTGACCGATGACGTCATCATTAATTTTTTTCCACCAGTTTATGCCGTCATGTCGCTCAAGAAATTGCATCTTGATTGGATGAAGTTTTGTACTTGTCGAATTATCAAATTATGACGTCATAACGGAGGCCTTGGGCCGACAGTTAAAAATTGGGCACAGTCTATTCCAGGGCAAGACCAATATGTGTGTAATGTTTGGCGATTCTACCTGCAACGGTGTAGACGTTGTGCTGTGCACAGACAGACAGACAAATAGACAGACAAACAGACAAACCAACCGATCAACATACTTGCCGGAATCTTTTCCGGCAAGTAACAAACGGACCCAAATGCAATACCCTCTCCTCCTGCGAGGGTAACTAGAAGGGTACTCGGTATAGCGTGCACCTCCACCAGGCTGAACAGTTTACGTTTTCTATCCCATTGACGGGCCGGATCTGCATCCGGACAATTTGACCTTCTCACACACCAAAATCAAATCGGCTTGTTTTTATCAACTATCTAACTCATCCACCAAGTTTTTTTTATAATCCGTCCACAACTTTTTGAAATATCTTGCCGTGTGTCGTTTTTGGCCTCATATCTCAATGGTGAAGAATCACTTTTTAAAAAATCAAAAAAACCTTTGTATCCAGATCCGGATCTTCATCAAAATCGAACCAATTCGTCCTTGTCACATAACCAACCTGTCCACCAAGGTTTATTCAAATCCGTCCTTAACTTTTTGAGATATCCTGCCCACAGACAGACAAACAGACAGAGGTGAAAATATAACATCCATCCACCTTCGGTGGCGGAGGTAACAAGTGCATGATAACATGTGCTGTTTATGTACCATCAAAAGCAATGAATGTCCCAGGATTTCATGGCCATGGTCCATGGGAACATGAAAATATTAAGTACGCTTCACCTCTTGCTACCGAGCTGCACACATGTCCTGGGCAACACCTGTCCAAAGGACCCATCATTATTTATTTTTGTTGTAAATTGTCATCTTTGATGTACAAAACAAGCACTTGACAGTTCTTTTCATCATCGTCTAGCCCCATCTCACAAGCTACTCGTATTATCGATAAGAATAACTCTCAATTGCATTTCCTCGAGTACGTCCTGACATCGTCTACTGCTTTCAATCCCTCCATTCGCTTGTACAAACTTCTTTATGTTACCAGTTTTATGATTACTCCAAATTGTATCTGCTTTACCATCCCTGTCTCTAGTTTAGGAAGATATAAGTTCTGGCATCCTTGTTAAGAACTCGTTTTTCAGTCCAACATGACATGAGCATTACTTGGAACAATTGTAAGAAAAGTAAAAAATATATATATCTAAAGCTGTCCCATGAGAGATGTCTTAGGTTTTGTCTGAACTTATATTATCCCTGCTTTTCCAGGGAGAGATTGGAGCTCCAGGACCCGCAGGAAAGGAGGGGTTTGCAGGACCTAAGGTAAGGAAGACTTTCCATGATCTCACTCTAATTACACCGTGCACGCGAAGCGAAAAGCGGGGTTCAGCAATTGGTTCATGTCTGTCCGATTTTTTTTTCAGTTTATGATCAAGGAACAACTTATTTAAATTGAATGTTATATTTTGAACACGATTCAGAACATGAATAGAAAGCCAAGTCTGTCATTTAACGTACCTTTGCTTAGAATCCATGCCGCACATGCACAGAGAGGAGCGAGATAATATTTTTACTCCGTCTACCTGCCTGAGTGTAAAACAAAATTGAAAATCATTCCAAACAGTAAGCTTACTGTTCTTAAGGACATCATAAATGACTCAAACAACAGTCACGGAGAACTAATGTAACATGTCAGGTAGGGTGGTGTAATAGACTCTGTAGAAAATGGCAGTAGAACCTGTAATTTATTTATTTTTATGCCTTTAAACCTCTAAACCTTTATTTAAATTTATGTTAAATATTTGAACATTGTATAACACAAATTTAGCCTTCGTAATACTTCCAAGAACCTCCAGTTTTGCAGGCGTGTGTTCATTTACCAAGTTTACTGTAGAGCTCTCGCCAAATGGCTTAACCACTGAAGCAAGCACTCCATTCAAAACCGTTGATAAGGAACGGCTGGCTTGGCAAGCTTGGCAAGTCGGCCTGCTTGATGGTAACTGAACACACCTCGGTACTAGCTTGGACAGAATGTATTTATTTTTTAAGACTTTTACAATCTTTAGTCCACAAATAATCTGTCATAATACTCCTAACAACCTCCAGGTTTGCACTGCAGTACTGTACTTCAATTTAAATAATGATTCAATGGGGTGGTGTGTAAGATTGCTTTTCGAGACTGCTTCTGGACTACTTCAATAGCCCCAAACTTCCGCATTTTTAAACGATTGTTTGAGAATCATTATTTTGTTAAAATTGAAGAAACACTGCACAGGGTATCTTGTTCTAAGAAATCCCTAGTTTGTTAAGACATAACACCTGTCCTGTGAAGGAGGTAAGGATTGTGAATAAAATAATTGAGGAAGTTATCAATGGCAATTTTCAAAATATTTCTTTAGGACAGATTGAAGAACATTTAAACCTATTTCTGATTGTGGGATTATAATAATAATATTAATAACTACTTAACTATAGAGTTCATAGAACACCTTACCACGCACTGTTTTGAGAAACATGTGCATATACGGGGTCTGTGAGCGGCAAATTTGATTGGTCGTGATGTAAAATTCTGTAATATTTTGTCCATATACTGCTAAACAGGAGAGTTTTGAAAGTGGCAAAAAGGCAATTTGTGGTCTAGTGTTCAGGTATATAATTCAATTGAACTAGAGATTTTAAAGGTTGTAGAAAATAAAACAATCCAGAGGTTTACCGCTGTGGTTGCAACGTTTTTCACACCACCTTTTTTTTAACACGTTCCACTAGTTATTCATGCCTGTTGTTTGTGTCCTTTATGACGTCCTTAAAAACTAAGTTTCCTGTTTGGAATAATTTTCAATTTTGTTTGACTGCCAGACAGGCAGAGTAAAAAAATTATCTCACTCCTCTCTGCGCACATGCGATCGCAACAAATTCAGAGCTAAAGTACTGCTAAACTCCCCTCCCCGTCCCACCCTCCTTTACTCCCCTCCACCTCTACTTTCCTCTGCTCCCCCTACTTCCAGAATGAAGGATACCTCAAAAGCATTCATATTCTTGTAGAAATAACAACGTATACCTTTTGAGTGTACAGTACTGATGAAGGTTATGTTGTAGCAGGGTAATGGATGCATTTTAACTGTTGTGCTCATCATTTTAGAGAAAAACGTCTGAAACCCCCACAATCGTATTCACACGGTTCTAGCTGTAGGTAAAACAGAATAATACATCAAAATGCATTGCAAAAGGTCTTCAAGACATCTGTTCACCACTATCTCAGATCATGCCTAATCCAAAACCATGATATTTTCTACCCTCGTTAACCCCACCACAATCGCTCCTCATCCAAATTTCCAGTTTTTCCTCTTTGGAGTTTCCTTCTGTATCCATCTTGCATCATGCATCATCTTGTCCATACACCATGCATCATCTTGCATCATCTTGCATCATCTTGCATCATCTTGCATCATCATGCATCATCTTACATCATCATGCATCATCCTGCATCATCTTGCATCATCATGCATCATCTTACATCATCATGCATCATCATGCATCATCTTGTCTATACACCATGCATCATCTTGCATCATGCATAATCTTGTCCATACACCATGCATCATCTTGCATCATCTTGCATCATCTTGCATCATCATGCATCATCTTGCGTCATCTTGCATCATCATGCATCATCTTACATCATCATGCATCATCTTGTCTATACACCATGCATCATCTTGCATCATGCATAATCTTGTCCATACACCATGCATCATCTTGGATCATCTTGTCCATACACCATGCATCATCTTGCATCATCTTGTCCATACACCATGCATCATCTTGCATCATCTTGTCCATACACCATGCATCATCTTGCATCATATTGCATCATCTTGCATCATCATGCATCATCTTACATCATCCTGCATCATCTTGCATCATATTGTCCATACGTCATGCATCATCGTGCATCATCTTGCATCATCATGCATCATCTTGTATCACCCATGCATCATCTTATCCACTGCATGCATCCTCTCCTGCCCCCCATTCCTCCCCACACCTATTGTTTGTCCAAGACACTCTCTATGTTGGCCTTCAACTCTCTTGTTGGTGTTTCCCACCCCCACCCCCTCTATTCTGTTTCTTGTGTCCTGTTATGTCCTGATCCGTTCAGTATTCTGGCTCTTCCACAAGCCTCGACTCTATATACAAAAAAACCCATTAATATCCTTGAAGAAAGAAACCTCCTTGAAGAGGAAAACCCTCTGTACATAAATGACCTACTGAAGGAACTGCGCTACAACGCGAGTCGAAAGAATTGACGCGACCAAAGACGGAATTCGTCCGAGTTGCTTTATTGAAACCAAACAGCTCAGGTATTCTGACAAGCCCGTTTTTCGGGCAACAATATATATACACATTTATGTCGGGAAGTTTGCCCGGCAAAAGCTATACCGGGCATGCCCGGGTATCAAGGGCGAGTCTGGACCTGCCCGGGCGTGTTTGGCTGCGGCCTGGCAAGTCGAGGCTGGGCGTGCCCGGGCGCTCTGGGCGAGCACTTGAAAGGCGATAGCGGGCATGCCCGGACGCTCTGGGCGAGCCCTGAAAAGGCGATAGCGGGCATGCCCGGACGCTCTGGGCGAGCCCTGGAAAGGCGATAGCGGGCATGCCCGGACGCTCTGGGCGAGCCCTGGAAAGGCGATAGCGGGCATGCCCGGACGCTCTGGGCGAGCCCTGGAAAGGCGAGAGCGGGCATGCCCGGGAAAGACGAGACTGGGCGTGCCCGGGAGGTTCGGGCGTGCCCGGGAACAGTGAGTCCGGGCATGCCCGGGAGAGGCGCGTCTGGCCGTGTTCTGGCCGGTGCAAAACGATTATGTACATCCAGCGGTAACCGCTACACACGCCCCTCCAGAATCGACCTGCACTGGCAGGGTCAATTTAAGGGGGGTCCGGATGACCCGGCCAAAGCGACCCCTGGAGGGTCGTGGGGAGGGGTCTGACGTGGTGGTGGGTGGTCGAGCTGGGGGAACTGTGGACGGGGGGCGGCCTCGCCGCGGAGGAAGGGCCAACCGTGGTGGTCGGTCGACGTCCATGTGCGCCGGTTTGAGGCGGTCCACAGAAATCCGGTCCGGCCGGCCGCCGAAGTCGACGATGAAAGACTTGTCGCCCCGTCGCAGGACCCGGAAGGGCCCGTCGTACGGCGGCCGGAGTGGCCCCCGGTGCGCGTCATGACGCACAAAGACGTACTCCGCTGTGCGAAGCGCCGGGGGGACGTAGGACTGGGGGCCACCATGGCGGGACGTCGGCACGGGGGCAAATCGTCGGGCGGCCTCCTGGAGGTCCGAGTGCTGGCGAGCGGCGGACCAGGGACTGGTAGCGTCAGGCACGAATTCGCCCGGGACGCGGAGTGGCTGGCCGTAGACGAGCTCGGCGGCGGACGCCTGGAGGTCTTCCTTGGGGGCCGTGCGAAGGCCCAAAAGGACCCACGGCAGCCGGTCGGCCCAACCGTCGTCCTGAAGGCCGGCCATGAGTGCGGCCTTCATGGAGCGGTGAAACCGCTCGCACAACCCATTGGCTTGGGGGTGGTAGGCCGTGGTGCGGTGCAGCGTGACCCCCAACGAACGGGCGACCACGCCCCAAAGCTCAGACGTGAACTGTGGGCCGCGGTCGGACGAGATGTCCGCTGGTGCGCCGAAGCGCGCGACCCAGGTGGCGATGAACGCCTGCGCCACGTCGGCGGTGGTGGTGGAGGTGAGGGGCACGGCCTCCGGCCACCTGGTGGTCCTGTCCACCATGGTGAGCAGGTGGGTGAACCCCCGCGAGGGGGGCAGGGGACCCACCAGGTCCACGTGGACGTGGTCGAAACGCCGTTCAGGCACGGCGAAAGGTGCCAGCGGGGCCTGGGTGTGGCGGTGGACCTTGGCTCGCTGGCAGGCCGTGCAGGCGTTGGCCCAGTCGCGGATGTTTCGTCGAAGGCCGTGCCAGACGAAACGCGCCGACACCAGCTTCTGAGAAGCTTTCCGGCCCGGGTGAGAAAGGCCGTGGATGGAGGCGAAGATGCGGCGCTGCCAGGAAACGGGCACAATGGGGCGAGGCTGGCCCTGGGAGACGTCGCAGAGCAGGACGGTGCCCGCGAAGGGGATGTCGGCCAGGCGGAGGCCCGTGTCCGCCACGCGGAGTGCCTGCACCGAGGCGTCGGTGGTCTGGTCGGCCGCCATGAGTGTGAAGTCCACGCCGAGGTGGACCGCGTTCGCGCTGGCCCGCGAAAGGCAGTCGGCCACGGCGTTGTCTTTGCCGGCGACGTGCTGGATGTCCGTGGTGAACTCCGACACGGCGGAGAGGTGGCGCTGCTGGCGGGCCGACCACGGCTCCGTGACCTTAGCCATTGCGTAGACCAACGGCTTGTGGTCGACGAAAGCCGTGAACGGGCGGCCCTCCAGGAGGTGTCGGAAATGGCGAACGGCCAGGAATAGCCTGAGCAGCTCGCGGTCGAACGCGCTGTAGTTTAACTCGTTCGGCCGGAGTTGCCGGCTGAAAAAAGCGAGTGGCTGCCAAACCCCGTCCACCCATTGCTCATGGACGGCGCCCACCGCGTAGTTGGAGGCGTCCGTAGTGAGGGCGGTGGGCGCGTTGAGCACCGGGTGAGCCAGCAGCGTTGCGTCGGCGAGGGCCCGTTTGGCACTGGCGAAGGCCGCGTCCATGGCCGCGGACCAAACAATGTCATGCTTGGCCGGCTTGCCCCGGAGGGCCTCGTAAAGGGGCCGCATGAGCTGAGCAGCGCGGGGCACGAATCGGTGATAAAAATTCACCATGCCGAGGAACTCTTGGAGGGCCTTGATGGAACGGGGACGCGGAAACGTGGTGATGGCCTCGACCTTGGTCGGCAGCGGCACGGCCCCGGTCTTGGTGATGCGGTGGCCCAAAAAGTCAACGGTCGTCGCGCCGAAGTGGCATTTGACCGGGTTGACAATTAAGCCGTGCTCGCTGAGGCGACCGAACAGTGTTCGGAGGTGGAGGAGGTGCTCGGCGCGGGACGTGCTGGCGACGAGGATGTCGTCCAGATAGACGAAAAGAAACGGCAGGTCGCGCAGCACGCCGTCCATCAAGCGCTGGAACGCCTGGGCCGCGTTCTTGAGGCCAAACGGCATCCACAAAAATTCGAACAGGCCGAACGGCGTGATGACGGCCGTCTTCGGGACGTCGGCCGCCCGGACAGGTACCTGGTGGTAGCCCCGTATCAGGTCAATTTTCGAAAAGATGACCCGTCCCGCCAAACGGGCGGAAAAGTCCTGAATATGCGGGATCGGGTACCTGTCGGGGGTGGTAGCGTCATTGAGACGGCGGTAGTCGCCACACGGGCGCCATCCACCCCCCGGCTTTGGCACGATGTGCAGTGGCGAGGCCCACGCGCTATCGGAGCGCCGCACGATGCCGAGGTGCTCCAACGCGTCGAATTCGGCCTTTGCCACGGCGAGCTTGGCTGGGTCGAGGCGGCGGGCCCTGGCGTAGACCGGCGGGCCCGTAGTGGGTATGTGGTGCTCGATCCCGTGCCGCACCGCGACGGCCGAAAACGTCGGCCGCGTGAGGGCCGGGAATTTCACGAGCAGGCGAGCGAACTCGTTCGTTGCCGGGAGGGCGCACGCCAGTTCGGTCGGCGCGGAGCTGCTCATTGTGCACGCCAGGGAGCTGAAGGTCTCGGCGTGGACAAGGCGACGTCGTTTGACGTCGACCAGCAGCCCGTGCGCGCAGAGGAAGTCGGCGCCCAGCAAAGCCACGGGGACGCTGGCGGTAACAAAAGTCCATTGAAAGCGCTGGCTGCCGAAGCAGAGGGTGACGACGCGTGGGCTGAAAGTGCGTATGGCCGAGCCATTAGCAGCGACCAAAGAGGGGCCGCAAACTGCGTCCAGCCTGTCCTGCTCGGAGGCAGGTATGACGCTCAGTTGGGCGCCGGTGTCGCACAGGAAACGCCGTCCAGACGCTTTGTCCCGAATAAACAGCAAGTTGCCCGAGTGGCCGGGAAATGAACGGCTGGGAATGAACGCCGGCCCGGCCGTTTCCCGACCTGCCGAAAGTGCACGGGGGCCGGCACGTCCGAGCCTTGTGTCCGAACCTGGCGTGGTAATAACACCACGCCCGGTCAGGTGGAGGCCCCGGCCGTCGTGTCGGAAGCGGGCGGTGCGGCGTGGCGGCCGCCAGTTGCACCGGCAGTTCGGCCTCCAACCGCGCAGGGCGCTCGGGCGTCGTGGGCGTCGCCTCGGACGGCGGCGGGCTCCAGGTAACCGCGCCGATGTGCTGGCCCGCCGAGGAGATCTTATCGGCTTCCCTGGCGAGGGCGCGGGAATCCGTGATCAACGTGCCAGCCAGGGCGAGGCGTACCGGGTTAGGCAGCTGACGGAGGAACAGCGCCCGGAACAGGAATGCCGGAGAGTGCTCGCCGAGCAACGAGAGCATATAGTCCATGCGCTCGGACGGGCGCGTGTCGCCGAGCTCGGGCAGGTCAAGCAGGCGCCGTGCGCGTGCTGCCGGTGAGAGGGCGAAAGCGCCGAGGAGGAGTGTCTTCAGCGCGTCGTATTTGTCAGCAGCCGGCGGGTGCTGGAGGAGGCTCAAGGCGCGGGCCGCGGTGGCGGAACCGAGCGCCGCCACAACATGGTGGAAGCGGGTGTCGTCCGCGGTGATGCCTCGCAGGGCGAACTGGGAGTCCGCCTGGGCGAACCAAACAGCCGCGTGAGCCTCCCAGAAGGTAGGCAGTTTAAGCGTCACTGCCGTATCCATGTCGGTAGGTCACCAATGAAGGAACTGCGCTCCAACGCGAGTCGAAAGAATTGACGCGACCAAAGACGGAATTCGTCCGAGTTGCTTTATTGAAACCAAACAGCTCAGGTATTCTGACAAGCCCGTTTTTCGGGCAACAATATATATACACATTTATGTCGGGAAGTTTGCCCGGCCAAAGCTATACCGGGCATGCCCGGGTGTCAAGCGCGAGCCTTGGAAAGGCGAGTCTGGACCTGCCCGGGCGTGTTTGGCTGCGGCCTGGCAAGTCGAGGCTGGGCGTGCCCGGGCGCTCTGGGCGAGCACTTGAAAGGCGATAGCGGGCATGCCCGGACGCTCTGGGCGAGCCCTGAAAAGGCGATAGCGGGCATGCCCGGATGCTCTGGGCGAGCCCTGGAAAGGCGATAGCGGGCATGCCCGGACGCTCTGGGCGAGCCCTGGAAAGGCGAGAGCGGGCATGCCCGGGAAAGACGAGACCGGGCGTGCCCGGGAGGTTCGGGCGTGCCCGGGAACAGTGAGTCCGGGCATGCCCGGGAGAGGCGCGTCTGGCCGTGTTCTGGCCGGTGCAAGGCGATTATGTACATCCAGCAGTAACCGCTACACTACACTACATAATATAGCAGGGATAAACAAAGAAGAAGACATTTTACTAAAATATAATTGTACACTTTTCCCAATATGGAAGGATAAAACAGTTTGTTTTGAGACTTATTCATTCTCCCTTATGTAATCATTTAAATACCTCACATTTTTTGTCACCTTTCTTGGTTGTACTGTATCCTTATAATTGTGTCCCCCTCTTCAGTTGTTTAATCAAAAAGCATTTACCAATCCAATTGTTACCTTTCTGACAAGATGCGTTGGATCTGCCGGAAGGAGTACGAGGTTATTTATGAGGTTTCACCTAAAAATAAAATGTGAGATCAATTCCACAAGATGCAGAGATCACAAAGCAACAATATGATCACAACTGTGTGTACTTCATATGTTTGGCCACTCGCCCATCAAGAAGGGCTCCAGGGAAGGGACATCTTTAAATGACATCGACGAGAAGGTAAAATTGATGTTGCTTGCTTTGTTCCAGGGAAAGATTGGTGTCACGGGCGCAAAGGAAGAAACTGGACCAAAAGGAGATGAGGTATGGTGGCATTTTATGTTTTTATTTTCCAGTGTACAAACACCAACTGATCAACCGCTGAATATTCTACACCATTCAATGATCCACCTTGTCATGGTGATGTGAGCCCTTCTGGACCCACGTCAGCGTTTCACGGCTCACCGCCTGGTGCTCTTTCTCTCCATATTGTGCACTTCTCTTGTCTGCGTTCCACAGCTCACTGCCTGGTGCTCTTTCTCTCCATCTTGTGCACTTGTCTGTGTTGCACAGCTCACCGCCTGGTGCTCTTTCTCTCCATATTATGCACTTCTCTTGTCTGCGTTCCACAGCTCACCGCCTGGTGCTCTTTCTCTCCATCTTGTGCACTTGTCTGTGTTGCACAGCTCACTGCCTGGTGCTCTTTCTCTCCATATTGTGCACTTTTCTTGTCTGCGTTCCACAGCTCACTGCCTGGTGCTCTTTCTCTCCATCTTGTGCACTTGTCTGTGTTGCACAGCTCACCGCCTGGTGCTGTTTCTCTCCATATTATGCACTTCTCTTGTCTGCGTTCCACAGCTCACCGCCTGGTGCTCTTTCTCTCCATATTATGCACTTCTCTTGTCTGCGTTCCACAGCTCACTGCCTGGTGCTCTTTCTCTCCATCTTGTGCACTTGTCTGTGTTGCACAGCTCACCGCCTGGTGCTCTTTCTCTCCATATTATGCACTTCTCTTGTCTGCGTTCCACAGCTCACCGCCTGGTGCTCTTTCTCTCCATATTGTGCACTTTTCTTGTCTGCGTTCCACAGCTCACCGCCTGGTGCTCTTTCTCTCCATCTTGTGCACTTGTCTGTGTTGCACAGCTCACCGCCTGGTGCTCTTTCTCTCCATCTTGTGCACTTGTCTGTGTTGCACAGCTCACTGCCTGGTGCTCTTTCTCTCCATATTGTGCACTTTTCTTGTCTGCGTTCCACAGCTCACTGCCTGGTGCTCTTTCTCTCCATCTTGTGCACTTGTCTGTGTTGCACAGCTCACTGCCTGGTGCTCTTTCTCTCCATATTGTGCACTTTTCTTGTCTGCGTTCCACAGCTCACTGCCTGGTGCTCTTTCTCTCCATCTTGTGCACTTGTCTGTGTTGCACAGCTCACTGCCTGGTGCTCTTTCTCTCCATATTATGCACTTCTCTTGTCTGCGTTCCACAGCTCACCGCCTGGTGCTCTTTCTCTCCATCTTGTGCACTTGTCTGTGTTGCACAGCTCACTGCCTGGTGCTCTTTCTCTCCATATTGTGCACTTTTCTTGTCTGCGTTCCACAGCTCACTGCCTGGTGCTCTTTCTCTCCATCTTGTGCACTTGTCTGTGTTGCACAGCTCACCGCCTGGTGCTGTTTCTCTCCATATTATGCACTTCTCTTGTCTGCGTTCCACAGCTCACCGCCTGGTGCTCTTTCTCTCCATCTTGTGCACTTGTCTGTGTTGCACAGCTCACTGCCTGGTGCTCTTTCTCTCCATCTTGTGCACTTCTCTTGTCTGCGTTCCACAGCTCACCGCCTGGTGCTCTTTCTCTCCATCTTGTGCACTTGTCTGTGTTGCACAGCTCACCGCCTGGTGCTCTTTCTCTCCATATTATGCACTTCTCTTGTCTGCGTTCCACAGCTCACCGCCTGGTGCTCTTTCTCTCCATCTTGTGCACTTGTCTGTGTTGCACAGCTCACCGCCTGGTGCTCTTTCTCTCCATCTTGTGCACTTGTCTGTGTTGCACAGCTCACCGCCTGGTGCTCTTTCTCTCCATATTGTGCACTTCTCTTGTCTGCATTCCACAGCTCACCACCTGGTGCTCTTTCTCTCCATCTTGTGCACTTGTCTGTGTTCCACAGCTCACCGCCTGGTGCTCTTTCTCTCCATATTGTGCACTTCTCTTGTCTGCGTTCCACAGCTCACTGCCTGGTGCTCTTTCTTACCATCTTGTGCACTTGTTTGTGTCCACGGCTCACCACCTGGTGCTCCTTCTCCCCATCTTGTGCACTTGCCTGTGTTCCACAGCTCACCGCCTTGTGCTCTTTCTCTCCATATTGTGCACTTCTCTTGTCAGTGTTCCACAGCTCACCGCCTGGTGCTCTTTCTCACCATCTTGTGCACTTCTCTTGTCTGTGTTCCACAGCTCACCGCCTGGTGCTCTTTCTAACCATCTTGTGTACTTCTCTTGTCTGCGTTCCACGGCTCACCGCCTGGTGCTCTTTCTCTCCATATTGTGCACTTGTCTGTGTTGCACAGCTCACCACCTGATGCTCTTTCTCACCATCTTGTGCACTTGTTTGTGTCCACGGCTCACCACCTGGTGCTCTTTCTCTCCATCTTGTGCACTTATCTTGTCTGCGTTCCATGGCTCACCTCCTGGTGCTATTTCCCTCCATCTTGTGCACTTTTCTTGTCTGCGTTCCACAGCTCACCACCTGGTGCTATTTCTCACCATCGTATCACCATGATGCAGTTTCTTTTATTGTCTCATTTCTTCTATTTGCACTTCTAACTCATTATCCTCCCATCTTGTCATTACCATCCTCTATTCTGCAATAATTTATATTACCCATCTCGATCGCCATGTTGGATCTCTATGTGAAATCCCAGTGTTTCACAGGCAAGGCAAGGTCCTCTGATGGACGTTAAACTGGGCATCCCATCTGCCAGAATTAGTTGGTGGATGTCAAAGATCCCATTGTGTCCTTTACCAAGAGTAGTTGAGTTATCGCCGGCACCCTGAACAAATTCCAAATTGCTGAACACTCAGCCGAGGATCCTGTGGCTGAGTCGTGAGACATCCAGGATTGCGACCCAATCCAAGAAACTGCTTTAGCAGAACCGATGCTCTGTAGAGAGAATGGTTAATAATAATAATGATAATAATAATAATAATAATAATAATAATAATGTTATCATTCCTCCTCAGTTTCCTCTTTTTGCATTGAAATGCACCCCACCCATTCATCCCATTCATTCCATATTTTCAGATAAACGACAATAAGCACAATTACTGATCATTACCAAGACCATCAACTTGCATTCATGAGTTCTGATTCTGATGTGCCATACTCTATTACAGAGCGCCGGTGTTGCCCAAGCAGTTTCTTGACAAGGGTGGTTTGCCATTTCCTTCCCAGCAGGAGTTAGGGCAAGAATTTGGTCACGGTGCCGGCGATAACTCAGCTACTCTTCGTGAAGAACACCATTGGACCCCTTAATGTCCACCAACTAATGTCACTAGATGGGATGCCCAGCTTAACGTCCATCTGAGGGATGTCACACACATTGTTGAATCACTCTACCTGTGAAACACCAGGATGGCAGTTTATAGGTGCATTGAGATTCAAACCCAGGCTAGATATCTTAGAGGCGAGTGTGCGTACCTCTAGGCCGTCCTACCAGCCCCCATTTAAGAGTATTTCACTTCATATTGGCCTTTACACATCTGTAAATCTTCTGACAGTATTCTCAGTTTTGTTCTCTTGATTTAAGTGGCGTAACTAATTTTGTTGATTGGCACAATAAAGCATTTGGAAACAAGAGTGGCATTCGGTAGAGAGCTATCTACCAGGCTGAACAGTTTATGCTTTGTATCCCACTGATAGACCAGATCTGAATCCGGATCTGAACCAAAATCGAATCAGCTTGTCATTGTCACCCAATGGTGAAGAATCGCTTAAGAAAAAAAAAGAAAAAAAGTAATCATTTCATCCTTGTCACATACCCAACCTCTCCACCAAATCTCGTCTGAATCCATCCACAACTTTTAGAGATATCTTGTTCACAGACAAACAGACATAGTGGCGGAGGTAACAACACAGGGGTTTTTTTTTGTTTTTTTTGTATACTGAATCGAGGCTCGTGAAAGAGCTAACATTTATTTCACAAACAAATCAACCAGACAAACAAAATATACAAAAAGAGGGAGCGGAAGACAAGATGGGGAGAGAAGGGGAAGCACACAACCACAACATTTGAGAGCAGGGAGAAGTGTGGGAGGGAGAGGGCTTGGGGGCAGGAGGCGTGGGAAGGGGGGGGGGGGTGGGAGAAGTATAAAACACAAGGGGACCGAAATTAGCGGGGGTAGAAAAGATCAAGGTTTTGGATGGGGGAGGATAAGAGATGGTGGTGAACAGCTGTTTTAAAGACCTGGAGGGTGGAGTGGGATTGAAGAGAGTGAGGGAGTTTGTTCCAGAGGCAGGAGAAAAGAGGAATGAAGGAGTGAAGGTGAGCAGAAAGTCTTGATTTTGGCAGTTTAACCATAAGAGGGTTGCAGGCAGATCTTGTGCGACCTGTAGGAATATTTGGGGGACAGAGCCCAGAGAGGGCTGGGGGGGCAAGGCCAGAGAGGAGTCGGTAGAAGACGGAAAGACCACCAACCTGCCTGCGGTGAGTGAGTGAAAGGCCCTTGGAGTTAGCTTCATCGCAGGAGATTCCAATGATTCTGAACGCTTTGGTTTCAACAGCGTGAAGACGGGCGAGGTGTGAGGCAGGAGCACCAGACCAGAGGGGAGAGCAGTATTCCATAGAGCTGCGGATGAAAGCCTTGTATGTGTTGAGGAGCTCAGGTGTGCCAAGGAAGGACTTCGCACGACGGAGGATGCCCAGTCGGCGACTGGCTTTGGAGGCCAGATTTGAAATGTGGTTTTCCCAGGAAAGATCATGGCAGATAGTGAGACCCAAAAGCTTGAGTGACAGAACTTCTTGGAGAGGATTATTCAGAAAGTGGATGGGAGGATTTTCCAGTCGGTCTTTTCGGAGAGACATCGTAAGAGTGTGAGATTTATCAGGATTGAAAGACATGTTCCACTTGTTTGCCCAGTCTGTGATTTTGTCCAGGTCTGCAGAGAGTGAGGAGGCTGCAGACTGCCGATCTGAGGGATGAGGAATGGAGCGACAGAGAGTAGAGTCGTCAGCAAAGAGATAGAGAGGATTTTCAAGAGAGTCAGAGAGGGTGAAATCATAACAGAAAGACATGCCGGATCTGGTCAGCAAAATCTAGTTTTGATGAACTGCAACGATGCACGGATGAGCCAACATCCAACACGCTCACACCAAGGACCGGAAGTCCCAATGTTTTCTTATTTTTACCTCCGCCACGAAGGTGGATGGAGGTTATGTTTTCACACCTGTCTGTTTGTCTGTCTGTGAACAAGATATCTCAAAAAGTTGTGGACGGATTTGGAAGAAATTTTGCAGAGAAGTAGTTTATGTGACAAGAACAAAATGATTAGATTTTGGTGAAGATCCGGATTCGGATCCGGCTACTTGAATTTTTTAAAGTGATTCTTCAGGCCAAAAATAGGGCCAAAATAGGGAGATAGGGCCAAAAACGATATATAGCAGGATATCTCAAAAGTTATGAACGGATTTGGACGAAACTTGGTGGAGAGGTTGGGTGTGTGAGAATGACTAATCATTTCGATTTTGGTGAAGATCTGAATATGGATTTGGCTGCAATAATTATTTAATTGTTAAGTGATTCTTCACCATTGACAGATCGGGTGAAAAGCGATATACAACATGATATAAAAAAATTTATGGACGAGTTATGAATAAACTTGGTGGATGAGTTGGTTTGGTGACAAGAACAAGCCGATTAGATTTTGGTTCAGGTCCGAATCCAGATCCAGCCTATCAGTGGGATCCAAAACGTAAACTCTTCAGCCTGGCGGAGGTATTATATGCGCTCTACCGAGTGCTGCTCTAGTAGTTGCTTTAACTCCTTCCTCACACCTGGCTCGTCTTCATGCTGTTGAAACCAAAGCTTTCAGGATCATTGGAATTTCCTGCGATGAAGCTAACTCTGAGGGCCTTTCACTCACTCACCGCAGGCAGGTTGGTGGTCTCTAAAGCCCTTCATAACCTGGCCCCATCCTACCTGGCTGACCTCCTCTCCAGACACACTCCCACCCGCAACCTCCGCTCTGCTGGTACCAACCTCCTGACCCCCTCCATCCGGACCAAATTCAGATCCTGGGGGGA
Source organism: Myxine glutinosa (assembly GCF_964187855.1). NCBI lineage: Eukaryota > Metazoa > Chordata > Myxini > Myxiniformes > Myxinidae > Myxine > Myxine glutinosa. The sequence continues at coordinate 35,795,668 of NC_136271.1, forward strand.
CAGGGCCTTCTCCATCGCTGCTCCCACCCTGTGGAACTCACTACCTCACACCATCAGAGACTCCTCCTCACTCACCACATTCAAAACATCACGAAAGACCCACCTGTTCAACGCTGCATTCAACATTCAACCCACAGCATTTAACCCCTGACTATCTCTTCTCCCTCTCCCTCCTTTTGCTTTAAATATTTCCCTATTGATTCTTGTCTTTTTGCAATTGTTGTTTTCATGTATTGTTATGCATTATGTTTTCCACTCTGTCAAAGCGCCTTTGGGCTACTTGAAAAGCGCTATACAAAATAAATGAATTATTATTATTATATTATTATTATTATAACTGGAGCTTTTAGCTTTAGGTTTAGCTGTAACGACAAAATTTGAATCTCAAGCATTTAATTTTGTTACATTAACTTCATCACAGCCTGATAAAAGTTTGTCATGCCCATGTTGTTAACGGTATGTAAAAATGCATACATGTGTTTTTCTTCGAGTGAGAGGAAGATGGTTTTCATGATATTTTGTATTTCCACAGGGAAACGAGGGAAAGCCTGGAGATATTGGAATCCATGGATTTGAAGGTGCAAAGGTATAAACCAACCTCACTAACACATTTAAAACTTTCACTCAATATTTGTAAGGAGCCCTGAACTAAACTTTTCTACACTCGCCGTTACTTGTGAAACCAAGAATCACCCGCATTATCCTTCATTATTCACTCCTTTCTCCAACCTCTTTCTCTTTAACTTCACTTCTCCACCTAAACCCCTGCCTCTCCTCGCTGTAAAGGGAGAGGCGCCATATACTTCCTTCCTAACTCCAGGCTTCCTCCCAAGATCGCTTCCCCAACAACTCTTCCTGCGGAAATGTTTCTTGAATCGTAACATTGAGAATACCTGAATATTGTTAATGAGAATTGTAAGGGTTATAAAAATTAGGGTAAGGATTCTGTTAATTAGGTAAAAATTAGGTAAAAAATACTTTGCCACAATTTCCTCCATTCCTCCTTGTTTGTAAGAATTAGCTTTGGAATGATTCAGTTGATGTCATTAAAATTTTGGGCATGGCATTTAATTAATTTAATAAAACCAAACCATCTAATTACTTATCACTTAACCATGCTTACAGAACACTTCTGTGGTGTTGTGATTGTCCTTATTACAACTCTATCATGTTCAATAAATATAAAGCAACGCAGGGGCAGGAAAGGCTTTACTACTCACCTTGCATGTTTTCAAACCCAATCCTTCCAATGACATAATTCCATCTCCACAATACCATGCAACACTTGTTATGCATCCCAGTTATAGCTAAGATCTGCCAGCCCTGGATTTGCCAGCACTGGATCTGCCAGCCCTTGATTTGCTAGCCCTGGATCTGCCAGCCCTGGATCTGCCAGCCCTGGATTTGCCAGCCCTGGATCTGCCAGCCCTGGATTTGCTAGCGCTGGATCTGCCAGCTCTGGATTTGCTAGCCCTGGATCTGCCAACGTTGGATTTGCCAGCACTGGATCTGCCAGCCCTGGATTTGCTAGCCCTGGATCTGCCAGCCCTGGATTTGCCAGCCCTGGATCTGCCAGCCCTGGATTTGCTAGCGCTGGATCTGCCAGCCCTGGATTTGCCAGCCCTGGATTTGCCAGCCCTGGATTTGCCAGCCCTGGATCTGCCAGCCCTGGATTTGCTAGCGCTGGATCTGCCAGCCCTGGATTTGCTAGCGCTGGATCTGCCAGCCCTGGATTTGCTAGCCCTGGATCTGCCAGCCATGGATTTGCTAGCCCTGGATCTGCAGCCCTGGATTTGCCAGCCCTGGATCTGCCAGCCCTGGGTTTGCTAGCGCTGGATCTGCCAGCCCTGGATTTGCCAGCCCTGGATCTGCCAACGCTGGATTTGCCAGCACTGGATCTGCCAGCCCTTGATTTGCTAGCCCTGGATCTGCCAGCCCTGGATTTGCTAGCCCTGGATCTGCCAGCCCTGGATTTGCCAGCCCTGGATCTGCAAGCCCTGGATTTGCTAGCGCTGGATCTGCCAGCTCTGGATTTGCTAGCCCTGGATCTGCCAGCCCTGGATCTGTCAACCCTGGATCTGCTCTGCCAGCCCTGGATCTGCCAGCCCTGGATCTGCCAGCACTGAATCTGCCAGCACTGGATCTTTCAGCCTATTTGCTCTATATTAAACCCTCTCTAATGCAGCTCTATTATTTCTATAAGTGACCATGACTGAACACTAGATTAAAAATATCACCAACATAATCCAGACTTCCATACACTCAATACAATATACCGACCTAACCCAAACTTCCATACAATCAATACAATATACCTACCTAACCCAGACTTCCATACAATCAATACAATATACCTACCTAACCCAGACTTCCATACACTCAATACAATATACCTCACCCAGACCTCCATACAATCAATACAATATATCTACCTAACCCAGACGTCCATACAATCAATACAATATACCTCACCCAGACTTCCATACAATCAATACAATATACCGACCTAACCCAAACTTCCATACAATCAATACAATATACCTACCTCACCCAGACTTCCATACAATCAATACAATATATCTACCGAACCCAGACTTCCATACAATCAATACAATATACCTCATCCAGACTTCCATACAATCAATACAATATACTTACCTAACCCAGACTTCCATACAATCAATACAATATACCTCATCCAGACTTCCATACAATCAATACAATATACTTACCTAACCCAGACTTCCATACAATCAATACAATATACCTACCTAACCCAGACTTCCATACAATCAATACAATATACCTACCGAACCCAGACTTCCATACAATCAATACAATATACCTACTGAACTCAGACTTCCATACAATCAATACAATATACCTACCGAACTCAGACTTCCATATAATCAATGCAATATACCTACCTAACCCAGACTTCCATACAATCAATACAATATACCTACCTAACCCAGACTTCCATACAATCAATACAATATACCTACCGAACTCAGACTTCCATACAATCAATACAATATACCTCACCCAGACTTCCATACAATCAATACAACATACCTACCGAACTCAGACTTCCATACAATCAATACAATATACCTACCTAACCCAGACTTCCATACAATCAATACAATATACCTACCGAACTCAGAATTCCATACAATCAATACAATATACCTCACCCAGACTTCCATACAATCAATACAATATATCTACCTAACCCAGACTTCCATACAATCAATACGAGATACCTACCTAACCCAGACCTCCATATAATCAATGCAATATACCGACCTAACCCAGACTTCCATACAATCAATACAATATATCTACCGAACCCAGACATCCATACAATCGATACAATATATCTACCTAACCCAGACTTCCATACAATCAATACAATGTACCTACCTAACCCAGACTTCCATACAATCAATACCATATACCAACCGAACTCAGACTTCCATACAATCAATACAATATACCTCACCCAGACTTCCATACAATCAATACCATACACCTACCTAACCCAGACTTCCATACAATCAATACAATATACCTACCGAACTCAGACTTCCATACAATCAATACAATATACCTACCTAACCCAGACTTCCATACAATCAATACAATATACCTACCGAACTCAGACTTCCATACAATCAATACAATATACCTCACCCAGACTTCCATACAATCAATACCATACACCTACCTAACCCAGACTTCCATACAATCAATACAATATACCTACCTAACCCAGACTTCCATACAATCAATACAATATATCTACCTAACCCAGACTTCCATACAATCAATACAATATACCTACCTAACCCAGACTTCCATACAATCAATACAATATACCGACCTAACCCAGACTTCCATACAATCAATACAATATACCGACCTAACCCAGACTTCCATACAATCAATACAATATGCCGACCTAACCCAGACTTCCATACAATCAATACAATATATCTACCTAACCCAGACTTCCATACAATCAATACAATATATCTACCTAACCCAGACTTCCATGCAATCAATACAATATACCTACCTAACCCAGACTTCCATACAATCAATACAATATACCGACCTAACCCAGACTTCCATACAATCAATACAATATACCGACCTAACCCAGACTTCCATACAATCAATACAATATGCCGACCTAACCCAGACTTCCATACAATCAATACAATATATCTACCTAACCAAGACTTCCATACAATCAATACAATATGCCGACCTAACCCAGACTTCCATACAATCAATACAATATACCGACCTAACCCAGACTTCCATACAATCAATACAATATATATACCTAACCCAGACTTCCATACAATCAATACAATATGCCGACCTAACCCAGACTTCCATACAATCAATACAATATGCCGACCTAACCCAGACTTCCAGACAATCAATACAATATACCGACCTAACCCAGACTTCCATACAATCAATACAATATACCGACCTAACCCAGACTTCCATACAATCAATACAATATACCGACCTAACCCAGACTTCCATACAATCAATACAATATATCTACCTAACCCAGACTTCCATACAATCAATACAATATGCCGACCTAACCCAGACTTCCATACAATCAATACAATATACCGACCTAACCCAGACTTCCAGACAATCAATACTATATATATACCTAACCCAGACTTCCATACAATCAATACAATATATCTACCTAACCCAGACTTCCATACAATCAATACAATATACCTACCTAACCCAGACTTCCATACAATCAATACAATATACCGACCTAACCCAGACTTCCATACAATCAATACAATATACCGACCTAACCCAGACTTCCATACAATCAATACAATATGCCGACCTAACCCAGACTTCCATACAATCAATACAATATATCTACCTAACCCAGACTTCCATACAATCAATACAATATATCTACCTAACCCAGACTTCCATGCAATCAATACAATATACCTACCTCACCCAGACTTCCATACAATCAATACAATATACCGACCTAACCCAGACTTCCATACAATCAATACAATATACCGACCTAACCCAGACTTCCATACAATCAATACAATATGCCGACCTAACCCAGACTTCCATACAATCAATACAATATATCTACCTAACCAAGACTTCCATACAATCAATACAATATGCCGACCTAACCCAGACTTCCATACAATCAATACAATATACCGACCTAACCCAGACTTCCATACAATCAATACAATATATATACCTAACCCAGACTTCCATACAATCAATACAATATGCCGACCTAACCCAGACTTCCATACAATCAATACAATATGCCGACCTAACCCAGACTTCCAGACAATCAATACAATATACCGACCTAACCCAGACTTCCATACAATCAATACAATATACCGACCTAACCCAGACTTCCATACAATCAATACAATATACCGACCTAACCCAGACTTCCATACAATCAATACAATATATCTACCTAACCCAGACTTCCATACAATCAATACAATATGCCGACCTAACCCAGACTTCCATACAATCAATACAATATACCGACCTAACCCAGACTTCCATACAATCAATACTATATATATACCTAACCCAGACTTCCATACAATCAATACAATATATCTACCTAACCCAGACTTCCATACAATCAATACAATATGCCGACCTAACCCAGACTTCCATACAATCAATACAATATATCTACCTAACCAAGACTTCCATACAATCAATACAATTTGCCGACCTAACCCAGACTTCCATACAATCAATACAATATACCGACCTAACCCAGACTTCCATACAATCAATACAATATATATACCTAACCCAGACTTCCATACAATCAATACAATATGCCGACCTAACCCAGACTTCCATACAATCAATACAATATGCCGACCTAACCCAGACTTCCATACAATCAATACAATATACCGACCTAACCCAGACTTCCATACAATCAATACAATATACCGACCTAACCCAGACTTCCATACAATCAATACAATATACCGACCTAACCCAGACTTCCATACAATCAATACAATATACCTCACCCAGACTTCCATACAATCAATACAATATGCTGACCTAACCCAGACTTCCATACAATCAATACAATATACCGACCTAACCCAGACTTCCATACAATCAATACAATATACCGACCTAACCCAGACTTCCATACAATCAATACAATATATCTACCTAACCCAGACTTCCATACAATCAATACAATATGCCGACCTAACCCAGACTTCCATACAATCAATACAATATACCGACCTAACCCAGACTTCCATACAATCAATACAATATGCTGACCTAACCCAGACTTCCATACAATCAATACTATATATATACCTAACCCAGACTTCCATACAATCAATACAATATATCTACCTAACCCAGACTTCCATACAATCAATACAATATGCCGACCTAACCCAGACTTCCATACAATCAATACAATATACCGACCTAACCCAGACTTCCATACAATCAATACAATATACCTCACCCAGACTTCCATACAATCAATACAATATGCTGACCTAACCCAGACTTCCATGCCATCAATACAATATACCGACCTAACCCAGACTTCCATACAATCAATACAATATACCGACCTAACCCAGACTTCCATACAATCAATACAATATACCGACCTAACCCAGACTTCCATACAATCAATACAATATATCTACCTAACCCAGACTTCCATACAATCAATACAATATGCCGACCTAACCCAGACTTCCATACAATCAATACAATATACTGACCTAACCCAGACTTCCATACAATCAATACAATATGCTGACCTAACCCAGACTTCCATACAATCAATACTATATGCTGACCTAACCCAGACTTCCATACAATCAATACTATATATATACCTAACCCAGACTTCCATACAATCAATACAATATATCTACCTAACCAAGACTTCCATACAATCAATACAATATGCCGACCTAACCCAGACTTCCATACAATCAATACAATATACCGACCTAACCCAGACTTCCATACAATCAATACAATATGCCGACCTAACCCAGACTTCCATACAATCAATACAATATACCGACCTAACCCAGACTTCCATACAATCAATACAATATATATACCTAACCCAGACTTCCATACAATCAATACAATATATCTACCTCACCCAGACTTCCATACAATCAATACAATATATATACCTAACCCAGACTTCCATACAATCAATACAATATATCTACCTCACCCAGACTTCCATAAACTGCCTCCTTTGATTTAAAGACCTTGCCTCTCCTCATGCTTCGAAAAGTTATCTTTGCCTGCATTCCTCTGTCTCACTCTGTACCGGTTGTTTAAGTTCCTTTTTTTAACAATTCTTCCTAAATCTATCTCCCAACATATGCTTTGTGAAATCTCGCCATTTCAAAAAAAGTTTGTCCTTTTGAAACTTACACTTACAAGCAAATCAATTTCCCATTTTCTGCTCTGTTCCCCTAAAACATATTGTTTTTCATGTACCTACCTACTGTAAATGAATCTGTAAACGAATCCCTTCTCTTTTACTTAAATAGTTTATATGAATTTCAAAGCAATGGACGCAGAAACGGCCCCCGTAAAACTCCAACTTTATCCCCCCTTGTTTCTTGTTCCTGGGTCAAATTTTTAATTGACTTTGCTAACCTGTCCTCCATGCCACTACCTGAACCATCTGGAGGGGGACTGAAAATCTAGACAAAGCAAATGTATTATATACTGCACACCTAATTGGTTACCTCTTCAGAAATTAACACCCAATTAACCTTTATAATGCTCACATAGCTCACTACTACTGCGTAATCAATCTTAAATAAAAAATAAAATAATAAAACAATTATTGTCCTTAACTTCTTTCCTCGGAGGAAGAATGGAAGGAGTGGAAAAAGGACTTTTTCTTTTAGATATCGTGCATTGAATGCTTTTTCTTAGTTGTCTCACTGTTGAATCAAGGTATATTTACCAACAGAGATGTAATGATTTGCTCCATTAATGAACTTCTTTGCTTGTAGGGAAACAGAGGGATTCCTGGACCAAGAGGCCCCATCGGCAATCCAGGCAAAAAGGCGAGCCTTAACTGAAGAAGTTTGTGGACAAGGTTTTCATGTGTTGTGTCAATAAATGACCTTAAACAATGAAGTTTAACTTTCAACTTTCTTTAAGCTTCAGTAGTTCCCTGACCAAGTCTCACTTCGGGCTAATGTTTTCAAGAGCAGATGAATGATGGAGTTTGAGGAAGCTGTTTCTGACTTTGGAACTAGTCATGAATTCTATTGATAGTTCTTTTTTTCGACTGATGGCTGCTTGAAGGTTCCATAGACTGAGATTATATCAGGATCTGAATGCAAGTAAAGACTCGAGGGTTTTCCTTGAGCCTTAAAAATATACAAAGAAAACAGGAAAACATTTTTCCAACTTGGAATTTGTTACCGGAAATCTTCACCAGATTTTAATTTTTGATTGATCGGTTAGCAGTGATTCAATGTGCTCTATTGCTCGTTATCAGGAAAATAAACCACGACTCATCGTTTGTTATCATGAAACACTAGATCTGTGTTTTTGTTTCAGAAAGCGGAAATACCTTTATTGGCAGCCATTCCTCATGCTTTCAGGAAGATGGATGAGAATGTCAAATTGAACACACTATTCTGCTTTATTTATTTATTTTGTATACAAGATCGAGGCTCGTGAAAGAGCTAACATTAATCACACAAAAAGTCAACCAACACATAAAACACAAAATAAGGGGAGCGGAACACAAGATGGGGAGAGAGGGGGAAGGACACAAACACAACATTTGAGAGCAGGGACATCGAGAGAAATGTGGGAGGGAGAGGGTTTGGGTGGAGGTGGGAGAGGTATAAAACATATCAACACTGCAAGGACTTCCAGGAAAGAAGTTGGAATTTCAAAAAAAGTGTATCTGGGGTGAATTAGCGGGGGTAGAAAAGATCAAGGTTTTAGATGGGGGAAGATGCTGATGGTGAAGATGGTGGTGAACAGCTGTTTTAAAGACCTGGAGGGAGGAGTGGGATTGAAGGGAGTGGGGGAGTTTGTTCCAGAGGCGGGAGAAAAGGGGAATGAAAGAGTGAAGGTGAGCAGAGAGCCTAGATTTTGGCAGTTTAACCATAAGAGGGTTGCTGGCAGATCTTATGCGACCTGTAGGAATATTAGGGGGACAGAGCACAGAGAGAGCTGGGGGAGCAAGGCCGGAGAGGAGTCGGTAAAAGACAGAAAGACCATCAACCTGCCTGCGGTGAGTGAGTGAAAGGCCCTCGGAGTTAGCTTCATCGCGGGAAATTCCAATGATTCTGAAAGCTTTGGTTTCAACAGCATGAAGCCGAGCTAGATGTGAGGCAGGAGAACCGGCCCAAAGGGGAGAACAGTATTCCATTGACCTGCAGATGAAAGCCTTGTATGTGGTGAGGATCTCAGGTGTGCCAAGGAAGTACTTCGTACGACGGAGGATGCCCAGTCGGCGACTGGCTTTGGAGGCCAGCTTGGAAATGTGATTACCCCAAGAAAGATCATGGCAGATAGTGAGACCCAAAAGCTTGAGCGACAGAACTTCTCGGAGAGGATTGTTGAGAAAATAGATGGGAGGGTTTTCCAGTCGGTCTTTTTGGAGAGACATAGTAAGAGTTTGGGATTTGTCAGGATTGAAAGACATGTTCCACTTGTTTGACCAGTCTGTCATTTTGTCCAGGTCTGCAGAGAGTGAGGAGGCTGCAGACTGCCGATCTGAGAGATGAGGAATGGAGCGGCAGAGAGTGGAGTCATCACAAAGAGATAGAGAGGATTTTCCAGAGAGTCAGAGAGATCATTGATGAAGACCAGAAATAGCACAGGGCCCAGAACACTGCCTTGGGGAACTCCAGCCAGAACAGGGAGGGGAGATGAGAGAAATCCATTCAGGGCCACACGTTGCCTACAACCAGAGAGGAAGTCTGCTTACACATTTGGTAAAAGTTATTAAATGAAAAAAATAAAATAATGAAGGTAGGATGTACAAACAAAGTCACATTTCTGAAGGTGCAACATGTTTTGTTTTTAACTCAGGCATAGCTTTCGGCCCTGAGCTTCAGGATCGTTAAGAGTTTTATCCAAATGAGGTGGCTGTGGATCTGCTACTGGGGCTTTGTTGGGCTACAGGTCCCTCCCCATTTTTTAAACCTCAAAATCAACCTCCCAACTTTTATGAAATTGCTACATTGAATCCACCCCTTTCTCTTGAGAAGTAATGAATCCAACCAGCCAATTCTTCTATTTATGGCATCACCTGACATCAAACTTGGGGGTGAGGGAGGAAACCTACAGGTAGCAAAACAGACACAACCAGAACATTTTCTAACAGTGACTTTTTTCACATTTTTTATTTGTCTTTCATATGCATATTTTAACAAGAATGACCACACTGTGGTCACAGCCTGCGACAAAATGCAGTAACGGGCAGATTGGGAAACGCATTTAAAACACTCTTAAAAGATGAACAGCGTGATTGGGAAACACACATTTAATGCACTATTAAAAGATTAACTCAATACCTCTCATCCATGGCAGCCTCTGCCACGGTTATATCACAACAAGATGATTCGCCACACAGTAACAGATTGTTTAACCCCAATATGTGGCTATTCAAAAATTCTGTAATATACCAGCCCTGGATTGGATTATGTAATGATTGGATTGGATTACGTTAACTCCAATATGGGGCTGTTCAATAATTATGTAATGTACCAGCACTGGATTTTTACGGAGGTGCGTACCGTGCCTTATGACAGGCTTGACTAAACCTTTATAGTAACCTTTATTTGACATCAATTTTTCGTGGTCCCTCATCCTGAGGAACACTCGACCCCAAAAAAACCATTGGAAATCGGATCCAAAAAAACCTGGGCAGTATATAATTATCAGCAGAGGCCTACAGGACTGATGCCTTAGGCCCACCAGAAAACCAAGATGGCAGCCATATTCTTTTGTCTGGGTGCTATGGTGGGTGGTGTAAAATGACAAATGTGGGTGGGGTCCGACTGCTTTCTGACCAATGGGTTCACATTTTTAAAATCGACCCCCAATTACAACCACAACAAGAACAGCAATACCAATCACATGGAGCTCTTGTAGGCCTGCGGCATGTCGCAGGTGAAAATGCCAAAAATGAGTCCAGTGGGAATGGGCAAATTTGTCTGTTTCCTTTTGTTTGTTTGTTTGTTTGAATCCTTTTGGCAAGAAGTTGACATAACAGAATATAGCGAGCATGTGAGAAACTGCACCTGGATATACCCATGTGTGTTTATTAACTTTTTAAAATTACGATCAGCTATTGGTTTCAAAAGAGGCGATCACATATGCATTAGAGACGGAATGCATGGACAGGTTTTCAAAATCAACACAAGTCGCAATATACGTAAGCACGCCCCCCGAGCTGCCACCTTCCCAGGGTTTCTTTCTGCTTCATTTTCAAAATGTGTTTAGAGTTCAGAACTCTTGATTATTTGCTCTAATAAGAAGGACCTAAATGCAAATGAAAAAGAATAACATTGTCAGTTTCATAAATTTATGCAATAACAGAACGCATGAACTCCATTGTATCGAGCTTCCTGCTTGAGGGTATAATATGGATGTAGAACTTCTTTAATCTGCTTGGGCGTCTAACGCATGGTTTTGCTCTTGTGGGAGACATATTGTGTTATTCACCTGTTGCCATTCCCGTTTTTGCTTATTACAGGGTTCAGATGGAGATCCAGGTGCTCTCGGCTCACCAGGAGCTAAAGGGCAAATGGTGAGCATTTCCTTCTTGGCGTGCTTGTCTCATGGAATACCGTCCATTAAAGATACACTCTACACTATTCAGACACAACAACTACACTCGTCAACTTCCCATTTTGGCTTAAAAACAGAGATGTCTCTAAATATGTTCTGACCTTGGTCACCACATCATCTGCATCTTTAATGCTGCTCAAACATCCTCCTCAAAATTGTCACCTGAGCATCAAAGATTGTGATTGTTTGAACAAGTGGCTTTGAATCTTTGGATTTGAGTCAAAGACAGCATGCGCTATCTCCCATTGCCGACCACATATCCTTTGATACCAACTTAAGGTGACACAGTCAAGACGATCGAAAAAATTTTTTATCAGTCTTAAACTAATTTATGTTACTTAATTTGACTAATTTTGTGAAGACTGAAAATATTTCTGCTCAAAATAACAATTTAAACTCGATCTACATTACCTACACACAGATGTTATTGTCATAGACTGAATTGATTGAGGATGATTTGTTTCTGTGCTGGTACCTGTCTGGACAAACTCCTAATTTCTGCGTTAGTCTATGGCCTTTTAGGGCCACGGTATCAGTGACATGTCAGCTCCCCCATAAATTATGCAATTTGGCATCCAGGAGCCGAACATGGATGAATGAATAAAGGTTTATTGCTGTTTTGACCTATTTTTAGGTTCAGTTCCCTTTGAAGATAAATGTTTCCTCTCCAGATTTTCCTGTTAGGTACGTTTGAGCTCCATGAAAGGGGAATGTACCTAATGCTTATCCCATGGCGTTTCTCTCCCACCAGGGCGTACAAGGGCCTGTTGGTTCAGTTGGTGGACATGGTGACCTGGTGAGGATGATATTTGCATATAACATCTATTAACATAACAATGTTATCAGTGCTAACTGTGAGTGAGATACATTGTTTGTTTCCTAAGTCACTGTCTATAAGGAAACTTTATTATAGTTTCCGGAAAATTCTGGAATTCCGGAATACGGAAATTCTGTCCGTCGAGCTTGGCACTGTCTACACCCAGCACCACAATGCATGTACTGTTGCCCCCCAAATACTACTATGGGATAACTTTTGTGATGCACCCACATCTGGGATTGCTCTGAAAGTCATCATCCATGAAATGACCTACAGGCCCATAAATTGCCCTTGGCCTGCAATCCAATGATGGCCATATTTTATTTGGACCACCATATGAACTTGACCTTCAACATTTAGTGATAGAGTGTAGATGAAGAAAATGTGTCCCCATCTAAAATCTATGCATATAACTCAACATCATGAAAATCAGAGAAAAAGTATTCAAGTTATGATCAAAAAGGTGTTTTTTGTTAATTAGGTTGCATTCCGAAAAAGTAGGTCAAGGACACTAATCAAATATGAGGTGCACAACTTCAGTGCAGGTACACTATGATGATGCAAGAACATCTTTAAAGGCAAAGTGGTGTTTGAGATTCCGCATTGACAAAATTGAGCGATGAATTTGACCTTGACCTTTAACCCAGAGGGGTATGATGTAAATGAATCATGAATGTGCCTTACTCTTGTCTATCTCGAGAGGGCAATGTCATTCTGATCGGGCAAACCGTAGTCAAGCTTGGTGAAAAATGTTAAAATGTCTATAATTAGCTCATGACCTTAAAATTAGGTCAAGGCCAAAAAATTATGTCAAGCTTGCATCTTTCTATTCCCAATATTGATGGAAAATTTCATTCCGAAAGTCTCAGCCGGATCCGAGATACAGCTCGGACATTGGCAGCGAAAAGGAAATATATATATATAAATAAATGTATATATAAATGGTGGTTTGGTACTCCTAGAGGTGTAAGACTTTGACCTTTAACCCAGAGGGGTATGATGTAAATAAACCATAAATGTGCCTTGCACCACGCCAGAACCATAGAATCCTAGAGCTCGACGAACTCGGTTTGAGCGAAAACGGTCGTCATTGGAGGATACGTGATCACATGACCGCAAGGCACCATCTTGTTACCCACCCTCGCTGAGTGAAGTGCTAAATTGTGTGCATCTGTGTGGACTCTGTCATATTTACATCTCGTCATCATTAGAATTTTTCATTCTGAAGTTAGTTTTGGGGTGTGAAAGATTCCGTGCTGTTCAGCATGGGACAGTTCCAATCGATCAGACACAGGAAGGAAGATGCATCTTTATCCTTATGATCCAGGAAGGAGGAAAATATGGTAGAGTAAAAGTTCATCACGTGGAATGGAGAGCCAACAACGACCCGTTTCTGTGTTCGGTGTAGATAATAATTATGTTGTTGTTAAAACGAGCTACGTAGAATCAGGACAAATAAGGAGTAAATAACTTAAATGGTAATTGATCCGATATGAGAAAGAGGGATTTCCCTTTTACAGATTCCCTTTCTATCATGGCGGATCAATTACAATTTAATGTATTTACTTCTTATTTGTTTTGACTTCTCTTCCCACCCAAGCAGTTCGCTAATTTTGGGTCTAAATGATTGATTTATACGCCAAGTGGAATCAGGAGTTGTACCACGTGACATCCAATGTCATGATAATTCAATCTCTTCTGTTATGAATGTAATACAAGTTGTGGTCCAAATAATTTTTAAAAATAGCCACGTGGGGGGCTGACGGTTATTACCCTCGCCAGAGGAGAGGGTATTGCATTTGAGTCCATTTGTTATTTGGCAAAAAAAATAATTCACAAGTATGTTGATCACTCCGGTTTGTGTGTTTGTTTGTGTGTGTGTTTGTCTGTCCACTCACTTATACTTGCCTACAGGTCACAATTTTAAACCGATCTTCATGAAACTTCACCAAATGGTAGAGTTCATGGTCGGACAAAATCCTGTATATTTTTGAGGTCAAAAGGTCAACATAGGCCAAAGGTCATCCACTTTTGTACCAAATTCTGATCGGACCGACCTTAGTCAAGTTTGGAGAAAAATGTTTAAATGTCTACAATTATGTCATGGCCTTAAAAATTAGGTCAAAAAATATTATGTCAATCCTGCATACTCGATAGTCACATTATTGGTGCAAAATTTATTCCGAAAGTTCCAGCCGGCACCGAGAGATGGCTTAGAAATTAGGAGTGTAGGAAGAAAAAAGAATCTAAATGGTGGTTTAGTAAATGGTGGTAATCCCTATTTCCATTGTTGTTGCCCATCTCAATCACCTTACATTTCCTTATGTTAAACTGTATCTGCCAATCTTTTGACAACCTACTAAACGATCCAAACTTTACTGAGTCTGATCACCCTCCCCCTCCACTCCCTCTCTGCTATCTACCTTACCTGCAAGATTAGTGTCATCTGCAAATTTGTAAAATCTACTATTAACGCCACTATCCAAATCATTGATGTAAATTATGAATAATAATGGTCGGGACCAGAACTAAACCTAGTACTGGTCCCGAAGATACCCCACTACTTACAGCCTCCCAGTCAGACATCCTCACTAATCCAGTTTCCAATCCAGTTAGTTACCTGACAAAGCACTCCGCAAGCCCTCATCGTAGCTAACAATGTCCTATGTGGTACCTCATCAAATACCTTCTGAAAGTCTGTATACACTACATCCATTACACTTCCCTCATCCACCCAATCAGAAGCTGCTACAAAGAATTCTAATGAATTTGTAAAACAACATCTCCCTCTAGTATTGTTGCTCTGTCTTCAATGTTTTGTTTTTTTAAGAGACAAATTGGCTTGTTGCCAGCACAAATGTCGCCCTTAAAAGCACAAGTTTTTTTTTTCTGTGAAAGAAGGAAAGGTGGACTAGGTGGGGATTGTTGATCACATGTTGATAGACTGTGCCTGCATACAGGGTGTTCGAGGTGACCCCGGTGTCCGCGGACAGGATGGCACACCCGGACCTGATGTGAGTGAAATAACAAAACTACTCTTGGTTTGGTTTATTTTATTATCCAGTTGACAATGGTGAAAATCGTTCTCGTTATCTTTCTCGTTGTAGGGTGAACAGGGTGATATGGGAGAGACCGGAACGGTTGGGGCTCCTGGCCTAGATGTACGTATATGGTCTTGCATTGCACAAACCTTCATGGGAGTGTTTGCTGGTATCCCACCAGGAAGCTGCACACACTGATGTAGACTGCAGCCATTTTGTAATTGTGAGAAGCACTACAGAAAGTTTTTACACCTGCTCTTTAATAGTTCTCAAGATTTTTGGTTTTGACAGTGAATGATGGCCTACCAGCCCAAATTCACTTTTGGCACCAATAACCTATCATCCCATACAATTGCATTTTTTGTACTGCATGCTGGGCATATACAGTCACGTGAAAAAGTAAGTACACCCCATGTAAAGTTTTGACTTTTTCAACATATTTCAACATACAGCTATTTGATCTTCATTTCAACAACATTGATAGATAAAGGTGATATAATATAACAAATATCATGAAACATTTACATTTTGTAGTCCATTGTATAATTTAAATAAACATAAATGCAAATCTCACATGTGGAAAAAGTAAGTACACCCTTGGCTCTAACAGGTGGTATTGCCCCCTTTGGCAGAAACAACCTCCAGTAGGCGTTTCTTATAACTGTCTACCAGTCTCTGACATCGACCGGGAGAAATTTTTGCCCACTCCTCCATGCAGAATTCTTTCAGCTGTGCGATGTTTGAGGGGTTTCTTGCATGCACAGCTCGTTTCAAATCCCCCCAAAACATCTCGATGGGATTTAGATCCGGGCTTTGACTTGGCCATTCCAGAACCCTCCATTTCTTTCTTTTCAGCCATTCCTTGGTGGATTTACTGGTATGTTTAGGGTCATTGTCATGTTGCAAGGTCCACCTTCGGTTGAGCTTCAACTTTCCGACAGATGGCCTCACATTATCCTCAAGCACCCTCTGGTACAATGAAGAATTCATAGTGGATTCTATGATGGTGAGCTGCCCAGGCCGTGATGCAGAAAAGCTGCCCCAAACCATAATATTTCCACCACCATGCTTTGCAGTTGGTATCAGGTTCTTGTGGTCAAATGCTGTCTTTGGTTTTCACCAAACATGTCTTCTGGTACTGTGGCCAAATAGCTCTACCTTTGACTCATCTGTCCAGAGCACATTGTTCCAGAAGTGCTGGTCTTTGCCTTGGTGTTCATTGGCAAACTTTAGTCTTGCCCTGATGTTCTTTCTGGACAGCAAAGGTTTCCTCCTGGCACACCTCCCATGTAGATCAAATTTGTGCAGCCTCTTTCCAATGGTAGACTCGTGCACTTTGACATCAACAGTGGCAAGAGCTACGTGTCGGTCCCGTGATGACATTCTGGGGTTCTTAGAGACTTCTTTCAGCATCCTGCGGTCTCCTCTCGGGCTGAACTTGCTGGTGCGGCCTGGCCTGAACAAGTTGGCAGTTGTTTGGAATCTTCTCCACTTGTAAATGATCTTCCGGACAGTCGAATGATTGATTTCAAATTGTTTGGAGATCTTTTTATATCCCTTCCCAGACTCGTAGGCATCTATAACCTTTCTGAAAGCCTCAGAAAGCTCTTTTGATCTCAGCATGGTGACGCCGCACACTTCAACAACAAAGAGCAAACCAAACTAAATGTCTGAGGTTTAAATAAGACAGGTTCCTCCAAGACCCTCTCTTACGATGTTCTAATCATTTGCACCTGAGCTGGTGCACCTGATTCTAATTTTAGGTATTTGTAGTGATAAATGTAGGGGTGTACTTACTTTTTCCACATGTGAAATTTGCATTTATGTTTATTTAAATTATACAATGGACTACAAAATGTAAATGTTTCATGATATTTGTTATATTATATCACCTTTATCTATCAATATTGTTGAAATGAAGATCAAATAGCTGTATGTTGAAATATGTTGAAAAAGTCAAAACTTTACATGGGGTTTACTTACTTTTTCACGTGACTGTATCTGTGGGTCATTGTTAGGGTTGATGTACATACTGGAAGTTGTCGTTTCTTGTATATCAATCACGTGATCTTTCAACAATGTCAGACGAGCACCAAAACCATGGATCCCATAAAATCGCCAAAAGAGCCATAACTCAGAAACGTGGTTCAATCCCAACGTGAATCAGTATCAGAATGACAAAAATATGATTGCCAATATGTGAGAAACTAAAAATTGGAAAAAAATAATTTTAGGATGACTTCTGCACAGACAAGGAGGGTTTACCATGGGAGTTGTTGTATGCAGATGATCTGGTGTTTGCGGAAAGTATGGATGGACTGAAGGAAAAGATGAACAAGTGGAAGGAATGTATGGAGACAAAAGGTCTGAAGGTGAATATCGGAAAGACGAAGGTGATGGCAAGTGGTAAAGCATGTGGTGAGGTGGAAAGAACTGGGAAGTGGCCATGTGCTGTGTGCAGGAAGGGTGTCGGAGTGAACTCCATTCAATGTACAATTTGCGCTGAGTGGGTTCATCAAAAATGCAGTGGTCTGAGAGGGTCATTAACCAGTGTGGCAGCTACATTCAAATGTAAGGTGTGCACAGAGGGAGCTGCAGATGGAGGAAATGTTGAGTTGGATCTTGGAGACGGCGTGAAGCTGGAAGGTGTGAAAACATTTTGTTACCAAGGAGACATGCTGAATGGAGAAGGTTGATCAGACTCGGCAACGGTTGCTGGAGTGAGATGTGCATGGAAGAAGTTTCGGGAACTGAGTGGCGTGCTGATGAGGAGGGGAGTGTCGTTGAAGCTGAAGGGGAAGGTGTATGCTGCATGTGTGAGAAGTGTTATGATTTATGGGAGCGAGACATGGGTAATGAACGTAGAGCAGCAAAGAAGGCTGGAAAGGGTGGAAATGCGAATGGTTCGGTGGATGTGCGGAGTATCGTTGAGAGAGAGAAAGACAAATGCTGAATTGCGAAATATGATGGGAATAGAGCCTGTGATTTATGCTGTGAAGAGGAACAGGTTGAGATGGTTTGGTCATGTGTTGAGGAAGGATGAAAGTGACTGGTTGAGAAGAGTGATGGAAATGAATGTAGAAGGAAGTAGAGGATGGGGAAGACCGAGAAAGACTTGGCTAAAAATGGTGGAAGAAGAAATGCGGGCAAGGGGGTTAACAAGGAGAGATGCAGAAAATAGGGCAAGATGGAGAAGATTGTCATGGGGACCGCAAGGCTAACCCCCGCTCTAGCAGGGAAAATGGCCTTAAAATGTATGTTGTTGTTGTTGTTGTTCTGCACAAGTTTTCATCAGTAAAGTCAAAGTTGAACGTGCCATGAACCCATTCTATCACATGTTTAGTGGTAAATAATGGCCAATGTTTACTTTATCATCCGCTCAGTCAGTAATCGGTAGTTCTCAACTAGTTGTAGCACTCTTGCACCCCCTCTGAATCTATATTTGATGTGTGCAAGACCATTTTGTCGCATCCGTCACCGTCACATCCACAAGTGTTAGAGCACACCAAATCTTCCCTTTTTTCATTCTTCTTTTTTTTTTGTATACAAGATCGCACAAAGGTGAGGATGGCTTCTGGAGCAGGCTGGTAGCATCATGTTGGGAAAAGATGCCCCATGTTAACATGACGATAATATGATAACGTCCATTCAGTGACTGCGTTTGTGGTGTATTGGTTGATACATCAGTGTTTCTATTGAACATCAAGATCAAGGCCAAAAACCTTTGGGTGAAAAGGGAAAGAAAGAAGATGGGAAAATGTATTCGTGATTATGTTTAAATTACTTTAGATGAGTAATGTAATTTGATCACTTTCGTTAATTTTGTTCACAAATTGTATTTAACATCTAGGTAGTGCTTTCTCAATGCAATTGCACATTTTAAATTTAACAACTGCTGCGCAATTATTCATTCTCAGTTTTGAGTCGGCTTCTTTTTTTTTTCATTCCATCAATGATACCGGTTGTTGTTTCAAATGAAAAATAAGACAACCGGATGCGCGTTGACTTATCATGTAGTAGTCTACTTCTTCCTCTTCTACTACTTCCTCTTCTTCTTCCTCTTCTTCCATATGCAGCACATTTCTGCGGGTAGCAGTTCATATAGGTATAGGTATAGGCCTCAGCCTTCAGTCCTTCAGCTTCAGCTGTGCCGCTGATGCAGTGCCCCCAGTAAGTTAGAGCAGGAATTTGGACTTTGCTATCACCTACTCTTCAAACATCTTGGTATCTGTGAGATGAGTCCTCTGGTTTAACATTCCTCCAATCTATGGTGCACACATTGATGAATCGCTCTGCCTGCAAAACTTCAGAGTGACTTCATCGTTGGATGAAGATTCAAACCCATGCTCGACAGCTCAGAGGTGTATCTGTTGTTTTTATGATCAGCCCATTGGTGTTGGTTTCCTTTTATAAAATGACCACTACTGTTATGATGAAATTTTAACTTTATAAAGTATTTGTTTCTGACTCGTATAAAAATTTGACAATACGTGTTACCTTTGAATGGTGAGGAGGGAGAGATTTTCAAAAAAGCTTAAATTAATTTTGACGGATTTTTGGGTTCCTACTTTGGCCCCTCTTACCCTCTCCTTCTTCCCCCACACATTCTTCCTTCAAATATTTATTTGTTTTATATTTTTACTCTGTGATTAGTGGTGGTTTTTTCGTTTCTGCTTTCTACTCTATTTTAGGTGCTCTGTTATGTATTCCAACTCTTCCACGAGCCTCAACTTTGCATTCAAAAATATAAACAAGTCTCACCCTTATCACTCTGGAAGGATCATCAAACAAACCCATTTGCAATTACCTTGTTCAGTCACTGGTAAAAGGTTCAGTCTCTTGAACTTCAAGGCCTCACCATCAGCCATGACCTTCCTAGATTGACCATATTACAAAGCCGTCCTCCTAAGCCAATCACAGGCTGGGCGCCCCTTGTTGTTTCGAGTCATTCCTTCACAAATGTGCACTATCCACAGTCTACAAGCCCTTTGGTGATAGCTCCATGGAGTACTGCTCTCCCCAATGGGATGGTGCCCCAGCATCACTTCTGTCTCTCTCGGATTCTGTGGAATCTAAAGTTCTTAACAATATTGTCATTTCCTACAATGACACTGAATCACAAGGCTTGTTGTATCACGGCTAGTGAAGTTTTTTGCCATCTTTCCTCATGTCTTTCTCAGCTATACTCCTTTTCTCCAGCCAATAATATTCCTACTCCTCTTCCAGTAACCTCCCCATGGTAACTCCCAGAATCCAGGCTTACCACAACATTCTTTTTGCAATCTTCTCTCACATTTGTATTTGTGGAACCTCCTTCCTGAATCTATTCAATCCCACTCTTTCCTTCAGGGCTTCAAGGCAGCAGTGCACCACCATCTCAAGCGGTGCACCGCCCGCCATCTCCCCCATCCCAACCCGAGATCCTTTGCGCCCCCATTAACCCTCATGAACCCAACCCTTTTACCGTACCTGCAGGCGACTGTGTTTTCCCTCTCATATCTTCCTGTTCGTTCATGACATTCCTGTTGCTTTCTCATGCTGTTCCACAATCTACTGACAATATGTTTTCTTTTTCCCGGTCACTTCGCTCTTCCACGAGCCAAAAATATGCATGCAATTTTGATTTTGAAAAAAAAAACATTTGGGACACAGGAAGTTTAGCCACTGTTGTTGGAATGTTTGCTTTTATTTGCTTGTTTCTCACTTTTATTCTCACTTTTTATTTAGCTTCATTTATTTATTTTTGCTAAATAAAGGAAAACGATCCGGATAGTTTCCACTGAATTATAGCAACCAATACAAATGTTTGCTCGACGATTGTCCGATCTCATTTTCAGTTTTTCGCACTGTTGTGTTTTCTTCACCTGCAGGGAGAGAAAGGGCATGAGGGTCTCCAAGGAGCAGAAGGAGTCGAGGGGAAAGAGGTTTGTATTACAATCACTAATATTGTTTTTTTGGAGAATGTAAGGTTCACTGTGAAAATTGAGGAAATGAGCAATAACGCAGAACTATAGATGATCGGGTTAAATAATGTACAGTACTATATTCAAATTTTATAATATCTTTATACAAGTTGGGTCACCCAGTCAAGATCAGGTTATTTAGAATTTAGTGAAATATCAAGAAATTTTTGTTTATTTCCTCTTTTCTCCCACCGATGGCAAATATTAACTTTGAAGTGCAACACGGCAAAGATGGACCAAATGGCCTCATTTCCTTTATGTCCATACAGGATTTTGCGACCACTCATTGCCCTCAGCGTAGTCCCACAGAGACTGTGGACCCTTTGTTTATTAATTTCCTTTCCACATACTGAATTTATTTAAATGCAATAGGCTCAGTTCCCGAAAAAGCATCAACCTTTAAATGCTGGGAGGGGAGGAGGGGGCGCAAGTTAAGCTTCAACCAGCTCCCGGCCGGGGGGTAGGGGGGCTGGGGATGGCCATGAGTATGACACTCAATCACCCAAAGTGATATTATTTCATGCTTTTTACATCAATTTAATGAAGAATTGAAAATGTTTATTGCGATGTTGACCTTCTGTGGGTGAAAACAATGCAGTACGGCTAATTTTGGGGAAATTGGCATGATGAAAAGCGAAGCTACTAACTAGTTTCACTCTTTTTGGGGCTTGTCAGGACACATCACTGTTCCATCCACTGAGTTTCTTGAAGTCTTATGACTTATTACCATCATTATACTGGTTAATGATGCACCTCTAACTGTGATTGGTGAGGATGCCAGAGAGGTGTAACTGTGATTGGAACCAACTGGGCCCTGACGAGCCACAAAAAGGGCGAAACTATATGGTAGCTTCGTTTTTCATCTGCTTGGTGACAACATTTGATCTTCCTCCTCGTCCTGGCCCTTCTTGGTCAAAGTCAACATCTCTCTAGCCATTCCCAGGAACAGCCAGCGAGTTTGGCTATTCACTCAGGCAATCCCTTCCCTGCTCCCCCTCCATCTCTTCCCTCTCTTCAAATGTCACCGCAGCGGACACTACTTGTGAGGAGGCCGAATACCTCAATTCTGTGTTTGCTTTCAAATCTTGTGTCACCAAACCCTCGCTCTCTATACCCACCCTATCCAGTCATACCTAACTGCTACTGGACTCTGTCTTTTGCACTTGAGAAAAACTTTGTGGCAACCCTCAACTTTGATTCTGCAACTGGACTGAATGGCACCAGCTCACTTATCCATAAAACCTGCTCTGCTATCATCGCAGTTGATAGGAAATCCTTCCTTTTCTCCAACAACCTCATCTCAGATAACCAATTTCGTTTCAGACCAGGTCACTCCACCTTGGACATTCTGCTTCTACTATCCCAAAATGGATGGAGGCCCTCAATGTCAGACATGAGAACAGAGCCGTCTCTCTAGACATTTCTCGAGCATTTAATACTGTCTGGCATCCCACCTTGCTCTCGAAACTCTCTGCCTATGCCATCCAAGGCTCTCTGCATATGCCATCCAAAGCGAACTCCACACATGGCTCTCTGACTTCCTCTAATCTTGAAGTCAACGTGTGGCTCTCAACGGAGTCCTTCATCTCCTCTCCCTGTCAAGGCTGGAGTGCCCCAAGGCAGCGTTATAGGACCCATCCTATTCCTAATCTTCATCAAAAATATCTCTTACTCTCTGGAAAATTCCCTTTATCTATTTGACGCCAACCTCTGCCGTCACATTCCTCATCCTTCAGATAGACAGGCAGGCTGCGGCATCTTCCCTCTCTTCAGATCTTGACAAAATCACAAGCTGGTCAAGCACTTGGACCATGGCTTTCAATCCTGACAAATCACACACTCTCACTATCTCTCTCAGAAAGGACCATAATTTCTACTGGCAAATTCTACTTCCTTAACAATCCTCTTGAAGAAGTTCACCGCAGGAGTCTCTCAAACTCATGGGTCTCACTATCAGCCATGATCTTTCGTGGGCAAACAACAATTGGCTTCAAAAATCCCATCACTGACTGGGCATCCTCCATCATGTAAAATCGTGCTTTGGCACACGTGAACTCTTATCCACCTGCAGGGTCTTCATCTGCAACCTGATGGAATACTGATGGAATACAACTGCTCTCCCCGATGGTCTGCTGCTGCTGCCTTACACATTGATCAGCTTGATGCAGTGGAAGCCAAGGCTTTCAAGATCATTTGAATCTCCCATGGCGAAGCTGAGTCTATGACCCAACCACTTTCCCATCGCAGACTGGTCATTGGTCTCTGTCTTCTTCTGCTTCCTTTCTGGTCTTGCATCCTCTGCCTTCCTGTACGCTGACCCGCCCCACCCCTCCCCCCACCCCAAGGTTTCTGCATGGTGCACATGGACCACCAGCCGGCCTGGTGATTACGGATTTCTGGTGAAACTCCCAAAATCCATCATCACTGCCCACCTCCTCATCCTTCAGATAGACATTTGTTCCTCTTTTTTTTCCTGCCTGTGGAACCAACTTCCACATTTGCTTCAATCTCATTCTTCCCTCCAGATTTTCCAGACAGCTGTTCACCACCATCTCCGATCATCTGCAATGCAGAACCATGATCTTTTCTAATCCCATTAAATCCCCTCACCCCAAGGCCCTCCTCTCACTCCTTCCCCCAAATTGCCACTTTTTCCTTCCTGAGAGTTTGCTTATGTATCCATCTTGTCCACCCCTGCATTCTCCCCTACATTCGTCATTACCTGCATCCCTTGTTTGTCTGTTTCCCATCTGCTTTGTCCCTCGGCCCTGCTAT
Source organism: Myxine glutinosa (assembly GCF_964187855.1). Classification (NCBI taxonomy): domain Eukaryota; kingdom Metazoa; phylum Chordata; class Myxini; order Myxiniformes; family Myxinidae; genus Myxine; species Myxine glutinosa. The sequence goes on from NC_136271.1 coordinate 35,820,189, forward strand.
TCTCTTTCTGTGTCCCCCCATTCTCTTTCTGTTGTTCTTTGTGTGTTGTTGCATCCTGGTTCATTCTGTGTTCTAGCCCTTCCACAAGCCTTGGCTTTGTATGCAAAAAGGGTAGTTTCATAACCCTCTCATTTTGGGAATTGACCGGTTTAGTGAAAACTTTGTTTTTACTTATTTTCATGAAATGTTTAGGGTCTTCAAGGACAGAAAGGAGAACCAGCTCGTCCGGGCCGGCCTGGTGATTACGGCTTTCCTGGGTTACCTGTAAGTTTTTCTGTGTGATCCTTTACACCATCTCTAGATTTTCCTTTGCATAATTACCCTCGCCAGAGGAGAGGGTATTGCATTTGAGTCCATTTGTTTGTTTGTTTGTTTGTCTGTTTGTCTGTCTGTTTGTTGGTTTGTTTGTCTGTTTGTCCGCACAGAATAAATATGATTTTCTCTGCAACCGTTGGTCCGATTGACAGGATATTTTCACCATAGGTGCAACTCCACCTGTATAATTTTTTAATGATAATTAGGACGTCATAGGTCACGTGGTTTGGCCGCCATCTTGGAAAAATCGAAAAACTTTACACCTCTATATCTCGGAAAGCGCTGAATAGAAAAAATTGAGACATGGCTCATTGTAAAGAACTCTCCATGGGGAATAAAATATGTTAATGATGATGTCATAGGTTCCTCCATTATGACGTCATAATTCGACAAGTAGAAAACTTCATCCGATCAAGATGAAATTTATTGAGCATAATCTAGGAATAAATTCGTTTTGAAAAAATAATAATGATGACGTCATCGGTCACGTGGTTCGGCCGCAATATTTGTTTTAACACAAAAGCCTTAACAACCACTGAAAATACATCCTGGTGAGGGTTTGCAATCTCTGATTGCTCTTTTTCTTGTTTGTTTTCTATTTTTATCGTATGAGATTTTAGCATACTTTTGCCTTGTATGTATTGTCTTCTGTCTGGGTCTAACTGTGCAGAAAGTAAATTATGAGTAAATTGAAAATGCAGGGAATTACAGTGATTGTTCCTGACAATGGTCTTGACAGTTCCTTGTGTGGTGCTAAGTGAAAACAAATCTAGGCCATATGGGAGAATGGCCAGACAGAAGCCACTTTTAAGAAAATGTACATGACAGCACGCCTGGAGTTTGTAAAAAGGCAAGTGAAAGACTGAAAGCATGAAGCAAAAAATGATGTGGTCTGATGAGATGAAAATTGAACTCCAGCCAGAATGCAAAGTGCTACTTCTGGTGGAAACAGAGCACAGCTCATCACCCATCTAACAACATCCCTGCCGAGAAGCATGGTGGTGGCAGCATCATGCTATGGGAATGCTTTTCAGTGGCAGGGACTGTGAGACTTGTAAGGATAGAGGGAACAATGAATGGAGCCAAATACAGGCAAATCCTTGAGGAGAACCTGCTTCAGAGTGTAAAAGACCTTGGACTGCAGCAAATACTTACGTTCCAACAGGACAATGACCCCAAGCATACAGCCAAAGCAGCACTGGAATTATTTCAGAGCCCAGCCAAAGGACGTCCTCAAACAAGAACGTCCTCAAGTGGCCCAGCCAAAGCCCAGACTTGAATCCTATTGAGAATCTGTGGAAAGATCTGTAGATTGCTGTTCATCAACACTCCCCATCCAATTTGACAGAGCTTGAGCAAATCTGCAAGGAAGAATGGGAGAAAGTCCTAAAATCCAGATGTGGAAAGCTGTACAGACATATGGAAGAAGACTCGAAGCTGCAATTGCTGCCAATGGTGCTTCTACGAAGTATTGATTCAGAGGGTTGAATACTTATGTAAGTTAGATATTTCTGTATTTCATTTTTCTTTTACTATTTTGCAAATTTTTCTAAATCACGTCCAATCAATTGAATTGTCCACTGGTGGACTCCAAGATCTAGAGACATATCAAGGATGATCAAAGCAAATTGGATGCACCTGAGCTCAAATTGGAGTGTCATAGCAAAGGGGTTGAATACTTCTTTACTCAAGACATTTCAGCTTTTCATGTTTATTTAATTTGTGCAAATTTATTTTAAAAAATTAAAATCCATGTTGACATTATGGGGTATTACGTGTAGATCAGTGGCAAAAATGTCAATTCAATCCATTTTAAATTCAGGCTTTACCACAATAAAATGTGAAAAAAGTCAAGGGGTGTGAATACTTTCTGAGGGCACTATATATAGCCAGTTTGGTCGAACTGGGGAAGGAGTTAATATTTAAATGACACTTTTAACGTTATATTTTGTGTGTGTTCATATATCTGTGTCTTTTGTGTTGCGTGGATATATTTGTCTGCGCAGAGGCTTTGGGCAACGTTGAATTCTCTGTGTTTAATTCTTTCATTGAATTCAAGCATATAAAATATGAGTTGACCTGTATGACCTTACCATTCATGGAAGTTGTAAGCTATTGTAATTATGTGAGTAGTTGTTAAATGGATTAGTTCAGTTTTCTAAAATGTGTTACATTTGCCCTTACCTCTGTGCGTGCCCTTGGGAAACTTGGACTTGTGTACAGGGTTGCCTGAAAGTCGCTTTGCACATTTCCAGTAAAGCATTAACTCTTTTAATATTGTTGTGGATATGAGAATGTTTTTTTTATTTTGTTGTTGTGGTAAAATGTTGTTGTAAAAGGTTGTTGTAAAATATCACCCCTCCTCCCTCCGTTTGTGGTTGTATAAAGGTCAAAGGGCGTTTCCGTAGTTAGTCCATAAAACATACATGCAGGACACGATATATCCTTTCTTTTGACAGTTATATCCTTATTATGTGTATTAGCGTAAGGCTGTGTCTTCCATTAATTGAAATACTCCATTGCACCAGTGAAAGAGAATAGATCCCCTTTCCTTCCCATCCCCAAAATCTCCATCCCATATTACATCCCCTCTCGTCATTGCCGAGCCTCGATTGCCAATATTACCTCCCCTCCAATAACCGCCATTGACCACGAGGCTCGAGTCAGGGAAGGAAGGCGTGTCTCCACCTCGTCAGAGGGGAGGAGGGGCGTGCCCGCCCGTCGTCATCCAGGGCGGAGCCCGAGGGTCGCGCGACCAACCAGGGCCGAGGTGAGCACCCCGATGGGCGTGTCCTGAACGCCGGCGGCTTAACCGCCGGAGGCGCTATAAAAAGGCGCGCACGGAAGTAAAAGGAGAGGTGGTTGGACAGTTGGTTGGTTGCACAGAGTTGGTTGCGCAGAGTTGGCTGCGCAGGGTTGGTTGCACCGTTGGTCAGAGTTGGTTGCACAGAGTTGGTTGCGGTGAGGAGTCGGTGGTCAGAGTGAGGGACCAAGAAAGAGTGGAAGGTTTGGACCAGACGAGTGGGACAAGGCCTGGCAAGGCAAATGGAGGCGGCAGCAGCAGCGACACCCGGCAGCCGCTTGGGGCCTGGGCGGCGGTTTGGAGCAGGGCCGAAAAGGAACGGCGGCTGCTAAACGCGCCGATCGTGCTGCATGACCCCCCTTGGACTTCCCTCTCCCTCCAGCCATCCACATCCTGCGATTCCTGCAATTCCCCGCGTGAGTCAGTGTCTTTTGTTTGTTCTGTCATGGGATAAGTTAAGCCTGTAGATAAGCTAGTATTTGCACTGTGTCACCTGCGTCTTATGTGTTGTAAATAAACTTGATTGCTCCTTTTTGCTTGTGTGTGTAAATAATAAACCCCATTACTCGTCTGTACGTCTTCTCGTTTTAATTCCTTTTCCTCTTGCATTGCGTCGTTTTTGTCTTTTCCCTCATTGAGCAGCTACGGTGCGATACGGCCAAAGTTCTGGGTGAATCGGGTGAGTTTTGTTAGGTCGCGGTCTTACACCACCGCTCGGTCTATAACATCTAACCGCGATCTGTAACAATTGGTGTCTGGGAGTGAGATTCGGGGCCCGAACCAAATTTTTAAAACATCTAGAAAAAAAATTTTGGTCAAAATTACGAGCTGCCGAACTTTGTTTTTTTTAAGCAAAACCCGAATTTTGAAATCGCGCCATGGCTGTTCAAGGCGACGGGATGCCGGTGGGAGAGATAGACGGGGTAGAATCGACCCAGGACTTAGGGAAAAAAATGGTGGAGGAGAGGAAAGAAGGTGTGGTTGAGGGAGTATCAGACGCACAAAATGGCGCCTCGCACATTGCTACGGCGGCCGCACCCGCTGCACAAGTGGGAGGGATGGCCCAAATGCAGGCCCTCATGGAGCAATTTATGGCACAAATGAGGGCCTCTATGGAAGAGTCAGTGTATAATTGGAAGAGGGATGCCATGTCAGACGAATCCGGGTGTGATCTAAAAAAATTGAGGGAGGAATCCAGGTGTGAAGTGGAAAAACGGATATCAGAGGCAAGGGAGGAGCAGAGGGACAGAGACCGCAAGTTGGGCGAAAGGGTCCCAGGGGTGCACGACGAGGTAAAGCGGGTCGAAAAGCGCTGGTTGAGCGAAGCGGAGAAAAGCACGGGTACAATGACGGGGGTAGAAATCGCGACACGGGGTTTGAAAAAGCCGGCGACCGATGAGGTAGAGGGAATTTTATTAAAGCCAACGGTCGTCGAGGTGAACAAAGAAATTATGGGTATAGTTGAAATTGGAGAGACCGGGGACTTAAAGTTAAAAGAGCAACAATCGGAGGAAGGAATGGAAATTGCTCAAAGTCTAAATGCACATCCTGATGCTGTACTCGCTAACCCGAATGGAAGTTTGCAGGTTCGCGTGGAGAAAAGGATCCCCCAGGTGAGTCGTGCTGTATATTGTGCGGGTAGATTTTGCAGGAGGATGTTTAGCGACAAAAGAATTTTCGCGCGCTTGGGATCGAGGAAGCACCCGGGCGTTGGTGAAGGGTCCCGTGTGAGTGGAAATGGCACGCGTGGGAGAAAAAAGTGTGCGTCGGCGAGTGGGTGTGTTATAAAGTGTGGGAGTGAAACCGAGTGCGAGCGAGAATGCACGTCGGTGTGTACGGGGTGTGACACAGGGAGTGAGAGCAATACGGAGTGCACGCCCATGGTGAGTGTTACGGAGGACGTAACGGAGGAGAGGTGTGGATCGAAGTGTGCGCAAGAGGTGTGGTGTGTAACAGAGAGAGCGTTGGTGGAATGTACGGACGGCGTTGGAACGCCAGGTTTTGTGAGGGTGAAAGGGGTAGCGTATGCTTGTAAGCATGCAAGTGAAGCGTCGATGGTAACCGGTTTAGTGGTTAGAGCGACGGATAGCCGATGCGAGCACTCGGTGCGAGGGGTGCTTGGTTGGGTGCGAGGCCCGGCGTCGATCGAAGCTGCGTCGTTTCTCTTCGAAGCGTCGTTGCCGATTCGGGCTTGGCCCCGCCCCGCACGGTCGAGTCCGGGCTTTGTCGGGCGAGGCGACCGGTCCGGTTCGAGGGCGAGTGGGAGGAAGCGGAACGGTGCCCCCTCGTGGGGACGGGGTTCCGACCGGGGGAGATGGAGCCATCGGGCCCGGGACCGCAAGGTGCCGCGCCGAGATGGTGCGTGGAATCTCGGTCCAACCAAACCACCTCCCTTGAACCGAAAGCCGGACGGATTCAACCTGCAGGCAACCAAACCACCCGAATTCATTGCTCGGCTTTGCGAAGCCGAGTTTAATGATGTCATGGCGCACCGAGAGGATGTAATAAGTAGACGGATGATGATGGTAGTGATTTGATACGAAATTAATAATAGTGGGTAGAATTGGCAGTAAATGGAAAATTTTTGAATTGGTTGGAATTTGGTGTGCCAAATTGATAGAGAGACCCCCGATGTGGTGGGATGGCAAATCCACCATCCCTCACAGTGGGGGCAAAGGAGCACTAGCTTAGGGGGTGTATGGCAGTGGAAAACTAGCCCGGGTGGGTTAGGATATGGTGTGTAGGGATCTAGCGAAGATTGACATTAGGTGACGTTAAGTTTAGTTAGTGACTGATACCTGTAGTGGGGACGCAGGTAGATTAGTATGGATGATAATGACGTGGGAGCGCAATAGTTTAAAGGGACGACTGGGAAGCGCAAGTTTCAGAGGGGAGAAGTTAGCTGAGATGATGCCGTGTGTGTGAGGATTGAACAGGTGAGAATGGAACAGGTGTGATTGCACAGGTGTGCAACTGGACAGGTGTGTGGAGCAGTGTATGAGTAGTGAGTGTTGTGGATCAGCGCGAATGCGCTTGGGGAGAGAAGGGTGCAGGTGGCACCAGGTGTGAGAGCACAGGTGTGCAAGTACAGGTGTGTGGAGAGAGTTGGAGTAAGTGGTACGGAGTGGTGTGCATGGTGCGAAGGTGTGGATGGGGGAAGAGTGGACCCCTTTCACGAGTACCCGGGGCGGGTAGTGTAAGTGTTAGGTAGAGGGTGCAGGTAAATTGTGGTTGGATATTGGCATCTGTGGTGCGGTTGGAAGAATGCTGTTTGGATGGGTGCATTAGTGTTGTGGAAATGGCTGGGCGTGTAGCCTGTTAGTGTGTGTAGTTGGTTTGGGCACTCCACCACTGTAAGGATGTCGGCCAGGTGAGGCCGCAGGTGGGCTCTGGGAGCCGGTAGAGTTGTGGATGGGGCCCGAGGATCCGGAGGATGGACCCGGGTAGCCCAGTGCCAGAGAGGGCACCGAGTGGGGAGAGTGCCAGAGGGCCTTCCCCAGGTAGTTAGGTTAGGGTAAGGAGCAGGTAAGCTCGGAGGCAACTACAGTGGTGGAGGTGTGCAGGTGGGTAGACCCGCTGGGAGAGGTACACGTCGCGGCCCAGAAATTGTGCGAGGGCACCGGGAGATGAATCGGGGGAGTGAGACCCCAAATTGAAAAGCACCACAGTTTGGCCAATGGGAATTGGTTTTTAGAACCCATAGTGTAAGAGGGCCAATGGTTTGGCCAGAGAAAGACCCCGGGTAGTGTAAAGTGTGTTAAAATCATTTAGAGGGTAGTTAGGATGAAGGATCTCCTCGCACCATCTGCATCCACTCACCTGAGGTGACAGGTACTCCACACCATGCCATGTTTTGATTATTTTTTATGATGCAAATGTTTGGATTGTGAGACGCATCATGACGTGGGTGTGACATTGTGCGTAATTCCATCTCTTCCTCCTTATGAGGATTGATGATGAATTGATGATGGCAAATTTTTGAAGTAGAGGGATTGTGGTGACGAATTTGGTATAGGGGAAATATGGGGAAGACGTGACAGTAGTGACGAATTGTTAATGTGTAGGTTTTGTACATATGGGGTAAGGGCAAGGGTGGGCTAGGTAACAGGGGGGTGACGTACGGTAGGGACGAGCTTTCTCACTTCGCCCTCCGTACGCATTTCGCCTTGCATTGCCTTATTGATGTGTACCCTTGTGACCTTACCCCTCGCTCAATTGTCTTTCTTTTGTCTCCCACATGACCTGTGCGCCGTTGGGCGCCGAGGGGAGCGTGCGTGGGTCGGCCATTGTGCGCCCGAAATTCCCAGAACCAGCTGTCTGCATCGATGCACCACATTATGGACCACATGCCTGTGGCCGAGCACCACTTATAGACCCCATGGGTTGGGGCATGGCCCCTCTGCTGGAACCGGCCATGAGGGCCCGAAATCTTGCTGGCGGACCTTGGCCACAGGGCACCGATGCCCCACAGGTGAACCACACTAGTCGGCCCTGTGGGCCATAAATAAAATAAATAAGAAGGACACATTGGGCACACTTTATTGCAAATAGGCCGCCAGTAAGCAAAGCAAAAGAGAATGACAACATCTGGAAGACAAATAATAATAACCAGCAGAGGGAGCCGAAGAGCAAGAGACACCTGCAGGGTTAGGGGTTGTTTGGTTATTTTTATTCATGAACAGTGATGACTGTGCACCGATTGGTGCTTTAATGGTGCATTGATGCAGAGCAGACTGTCTCCCCCCCAGAAAGAACAATTACAGGTCCTGGGTTAGTTTTGTAAATAAAAATAGCGTCAGTGTAAATAATGCTTCCCACCGTCAGTGTATAGTTTGAAGACCATTCCGCAATTCGGTTAACTGTGGGCGTAAGTCTGTTAGGCAGGGTGCAATGGAGCAGCGGGACACATTTATTTATGTTTTAAAACTGTCGCACTCAGGGTCAGGTTAAAAGTAGAGGGAACTACACCTACGTGCCACACTAAGGTAAAAGTAATAGGCCCGGGACGTGCCTAAGGGGAGGAGGGTGCAGTGTTGTGGATATGAGAATGTTTTTTTAATTTTGTTGTTGTGGTAAAATGTTGTTGTAAAAGGTTGTTGTAAAATATCACCCCTCCTCCCTCCGTTTGTGGTTGTATAAAGGTCAAAGGGCGTTTCCGTAGTTAGTCCATAAAACATACATGCAGGACACGATATATCCTTTCTTTTGACAGTTATATCCCTATTATGTGTATTAGCGTAAGGCTGTGTCTTCCATTAATTGAAATACTCCATTGCACCAGTGAAAGAGAATAGATCCCCTTTCCTTCCCATCCCCAAAATCTCCATCCCATATTACATCCCCTCTCGTCATTGCCGAGCCTCGATTGCCAATATTACCTCCCCTCCAATAACCGCCATTGACCACGAGGCTCGAGTCAGGGAAGGAAGGCGTGTCTCCACCTCGTCAGAGGGGAGGAGGGGCGTGCCCGCCCGTCGTCATCCAGGGCGGAGCCCGAGGGTCGCGCGACCAACCAGGGCCGAGGTGAGCACCCCGATGGGCGTGTCCTGAACGCCGGCGGCTTAACCGCCGGAGGCGCTATAAAAAGGCGCGCACGGAAGTAAAAGGAGAGGTGGTTGGACAGTTGGTTGGTTGCACAGAGTTGGTTGCGCAGAGTTGGCTGCGCAGGGTTGGTTGCACCGTTGGTCAGAGTTGGTTGCACAGAGTTGGTTGCGGTGAGGAGTCGGTGGTCAGAGTGAGGGACCAAGAAAGAGTGGAAGGTTTGGACCAGACGAGTGGGACAAGGCCTGGCAAGGCAAATGGAGGCGGCAGCAGCAGCGACACCCGGCAGCCGCTTGGGGCCTGGGCGGCGGTTTGGAGCAGGGCCGAAAAGGAACGGCGGCTGCTAAACGCGCCGATCGTGCTGCATGACCCCCCTTGGACTTCCCTCTCCCTCCAGCCATCCACATCCTGCGATTCCTGCAATTCCCCGCGTGAGTCAGTGTCTTTTGTTTGTTCTGTCATGGGATAAGTTAAGCCTGTAGATAAGCTAGTATTTGCACTGTGTCACCTGCGTCTTATGTGTTGTAAATAAACTTGATTGCTCCTTTTTGCTTGTGTGTGTAAATAATAAACCCCATTACTCGTCTGTACGTCTTCTCGTTTTAATTCCTTTTCCTCTTGCATTGCGTCGTTTTTGTCTTTTCCCTCATTGAGCAGCTACGGTGCGATACGGCCAAAGTTCTGGGTGAATCGGGTGAGTTTTGTTAGGTCGCGGTCTTACACCACCGCTCGGTCTATAACATCTAACCGCGATCTGTAACAATATACTAGTTTTATTTTGCAGTACTTACAGCAATTAATGAATCATTGCATCTGTATGATGGCGTGCATTCAGATAGGATAGAAGGACTGATTCATTAAGACTGGTGAAGCGACTTTCAGACCCCACCCTGTAGATTACGTTTTTGGGCTTCTCGCTCAGCTTATCCTTGTGTGATTGGGTTGCATTGAGGAGGCCTTTTGGACCATTGGAACTCCTGTAGATAATTCCTTTAGGAGAATCAATTGCATCTCTGGGATTGCGCGAAAACACCCGCTCGCACCACTATCCATCCTGTTCTATTGGATTTTGCAATATTGAACAAGATAGTCTGGCTCATCACACTTGTCAATTTTATACATTTGTTTTGTATTTGCAATTACAGGGAGATATTGGAGAACCAGGAAATGGAGGAGAAAAGGTAAAGAAAAAATGCATAACTTAAGTTTGTTTTATGATCAATTTGCAATACTACAAACTGGCATAATTACAAATTTTTGTCTTCCTTTTTATAACTTTTAAAATGCATGTGGAGAGGTGTTCATCTCCAACCCTGTGTTTTAGGGCAATATTGGAGCGGATGGCTTGCCTGGCAGAATTGGTTTAAGGGTAAGTTATCTTGAACTTGTCTCGCTAAAGCACGTGGCCTGATCCATCCATGACAGAGGCAGATGGCAGGGATCAGGCCCCACATGACCTATTGCAGGGGGAAAGTACGGTATATTGAAGCAGAATGACCTCACAGCAACACTCGTGTAGTTAAATACCTACACAGATAAACTGCGTTGTTGTTGCACACACACAAATGAAACCAGGTAATGGCGCAACGGAGAGTAGAGAGGTTTATGCAAATATTATTTGTAAGATACAGGTTCAGCAAAGGGTCACCTTTGCCTTATTTGCTTGTAAACCGATAGTGGCATAAAAACAGTTGCAAATGTCATTTTTGACTGACTGTTGCATTGATTTGTAAACGGTAAGGTATCCAGACATCAGGGATTCCTAAGGCCAATTGTTCGTAGTGTCAAGAAACGTGTTCTTCGAAAAAATGTATTAGAAAGCACCTTTGGTGAGCAATGTGGTGACACAATTGTATGTTCACAGGGAAGTAAAGGTTTGAAAGGTCCTCTTGGAGAGGTGAGTTTCACTCCATTTATCAGTGTATTGGAGCTTTATCCAATAATTTCTGTAATTCTGCATGCTGCTTGATATATTTTTTAGGGTGTAAACCCCAAACGCATATTCCACACATTCCTTTACATTCACTTTTCAGGATGGGGCCGAAGGTCCTCCTAGCCGCATGGGCCATCCTGGTCATCAAGGACAGCCCGGAGAGACTGGAGTCAAAGGCAAGGAGGGAGATAAAGGTGTACTGGGTGGGCCTGGGAGACGAGGTCTGCATGGACTGCCGGGTCCACAGGTGAGTCCTTTCATCTCCCAAAACCAATTGGTACAGTGCATGTAAAAACGAAAGAGTGGAGGTTTTGTCTGATGTCGTGGCACCGGAAGTTCAGATGATTTTTGGAATATTGAAGCAGACAGCAGGCTGGTAAAGACCATGTAATCGCAACAGATCGAAATGAAAACTCTTAAGTATTTGGATAGGTTTAGGCTGTCACAATTTGATTTGAAAGGTACTTAAGTCTTTGTGGAAAATGTCTTTAATTCCATCCCATGGCACCAACACTGTGGAGACTTTTCAGAAACATTTGACGTGTTCCCATCTGAACCGATGCCTCATGACACCATAGGCACCCAGGTTCAAATCCTAGTATTTGTTCATTGTCTGCTAATCTACTTGTAAATCACATCCAAGTACATTGATTTATACTATTATTTTTGGCCTGCATGTGATTTATGTACAAGTTCCAACTCCCAGGAGAACCTTATATCAATGGATATATATATCAGGGTACTTACTTTTTCCACATGTGAAATTTGCATTTATGTTTATTTAAATTATACAATGGACTACAAAATGTAAATGTTTCAGGATATTTGTTATATTATATCACCTTTATCTATCAATATTGTTGAAATGAAGATCAAATAGCTGTATGTTGAAATATGTTGAAAAAGTCAAAATTTTACAAGAGGTGTACTTACTTGTTCACGTGACTGTATATATATATATATATATATGTATATATATATATATATATATATGTATATATATATATATATATATATATATATATATATATATATATATATATATATATATATATATATATATATATATATATATACATATCTGTGCAGTGTCTGTGTTGTCACTGAACTACTCCCTCAAACTTTTGTGAAATTGACAAAACAAAAACTCAGGTACAGTCATCCATCTATATATCTGGGCAGTGTCTGTGTCATCACTGAACTACTCCCTGAAACTTTTGTTTCCGTGGCGGTGAGGTGTTTTGAATCATGTGGTGCTGAGGTGTTTTTAATTACATGGTGCTGAGGTGTTTTTAATTACGTGGTGGTGACGTGTTTTGAATGACGTGGTGGTGAGGTGTAATCCTCCCAAACTTCCTGTCTGCACCTACCCCTCCCGTATGTACGTGCTGAGGGGTCCTTTAAGAAAAAAAATATTTTTTCAACCTAAAAGTTTTATTAAAATGTAATATCACAAACACTACAAATACATTTGTGCAAAATAATTGTTTGTATTATGATTGGTGTAAATCATAACACAACAACTCAGGTACCGGTACAGTCATTATCCTCACCTAAAACAAGCCCGTTCCTCTGCAGTGATGTATGTTGAGGCGAGCGCAGCGAGCCGAGCCAAGCTAGTTTGTGTGTGTGTGTGTGTGTGTGTGTGTGTGTGTGTGTGTGTGTGTGTGTGTGTGTGTGTGTGTGTGTGTGTGTGTGTGTATATCCATACGTATACGTATATGTAAAACATGCGACACAATGCATAAAAGAGCTTTAGCAGCTCCTCGGCTGATTACATGGTTATCAAACAACCCTGTCCTTGTCTGCCTCTCATAAACTTTACTCACCTCCATTCCTTTGTCCATCCTTTCCCCCCACATAAAAAAGAATAATTCTGTTTGTCAGTTCTATATAGCATTTATCCTTCCAGTGATCTTTTAAAATGCAAGGCCACTGCCACAGATGTTGTTTGGTGAGGTTGATTGTCCCACAACGCGATCATGTGTGCAGGGCCGGACACTATCCTCTGCCCACGTGCTTGAAGTCTGCCGCAACGTGGTCCTGGAACATATGTCTCGGTACAGCAGTGCACTGCGCCGTAAGTGCGCCAGTGCATGTGCCGATGGCCTCAACCCTGCCTTTGGCTTGCCTGGCCCCAAGGGCGAGCAAGGCCTTCAAGGAGAGACGGTAAGAGCATTCACAGCATTGTCTTTAATTTTCACATTGCCTCCTTGCTCAAGAATAAAATTCGTTTTCAACAGCTATTTACAAAACAGTCCATCAGTATTATTATATCTTCACTGTCATGATCATGAGGCGGTGTACAAGGAAACCTAAGACACATGAAGAGGCATTTTGGCTCATTGTGCATGTATCAACATCACATTCACCTTATCTGTCAATTTTACTATGATTGGTGATGCTGAAATTAGCAGTGGTTTCACCTTGTCTGGAAATAGAAACGAGTTTCACCGTTCTTGCTTGTTAATGACCTCCAGAGAGATGGTAATCTATCCTGGATGATTGATCTCCATGTGATTCCAGTCTATAGGTTCCAGTTGACTCTTAATGCCTCCTGGACAACCTGGAATGAGCAGTCAAATTATACGCACAAAATATCACTGCTGCCCAAAAGTCCTCCGACACAATTAGAAAGAAAAGAGCAATTTAAATACTGAATGTGAAAATAAGTGAATCAAAGAAAAATTGTTCAGGATAATAATTTGGAACCTGATCTGACTTTCACTACCTTTGGGATTTCATTTCTAGGGACCTCCAGGACAAAGTGGCATGGCAGGTGAGGATGGTCTGATGGGTGCTCCTGGAGAAGTTGGAGACAAAGGTGGAGATGGACGCATGGGTGAGGATCGCAACATTGCATGCAAACTCCATACCATGTTAACCACAGGAGCTTTGGTGTCCATGACTTATTCCATGTCTATTAAAATAACATGAATCACCGTTCTATTTACCTAAGAAATAGTTTGAGAGGCCCCCACCAGGATAGACACGAAAAAGTAAATCCCAGGTTTAGAGGATACAATTGCATACATCATCTGAGTATATTGCATACATCATAAATATATTGCATACATCATCTGAGTATATTGCATACATCATAAATATATTGCATACATCATCTGAGTATATTGCATACATCATAAATATATTGCATACATCATCTGAGTATATTGCATACATCATAAATATATTGCATACATCATCTGAGTATATTGCATACATCATAAATATATTGCATACATCATCTGAGACACTGTATAAGTATAGGAGGTGCAAAGATGGATTGTTCTCTCATGGTCAAAACCTTTGTGTATAAGATTCTTAAATTGTGTAAACATAAAGTTGATTTCTCCTAATCCTTGATGGGCAGGCTTGGCCGGGGATGACGGAGACCCAGGATTCACTGGAACCTCACTGCAAGGCCCAATTGGACTACCTGGCAGAAAGGGTGAGATGCACTTGATCAAATGGTCACCATGGTACTCTCCTGACTTTGCAAGAAGTGAAGCTGATGCATTTCCTCACAGTAAGCCAATAAAATATGTGTAATGGTATAAAATACACAGATGGGTAGCACAGGTAAATTTTAAGGTCTCACAGGAAGCGGGTGGCTAAACAATAGCCCTCATTGTTCAGGCAGATAGTTATATCTACGTTTTAATTGGTTTTGCTCTTTTTGGGTCTTTTCACATGGAGAGAGAGATATGGTGGGAAGGGAAAGGAAAAGGGAAAGAAGGGGATGTTTATTTATTTTTAATGCAACAACAAAGCTCATTAAAGAGCTAAACAGCAAAGGAATGCAGATTGAAAAAGCCAACAAACTATTTTTATATCCCATATCCTTCCTGACAAGACATCGAGGTACATACATGAAGTTGTGAATGTTTACTTAATTTGTGATTCACCCAGACGGGTGTTGTCACTCCATTGTGGGGTCGGCTCGAAAAAAGGCTCAATCAGACATTTGTAATTTGAGCAACACACACACACACACACACACACACACACACACACACACACACACACACACACACACACACACACACACACACACACACACGTGAAAAATTAAGTACACCCCATGGAAAGTTTTGACTTTTTCAACATATTTCAACATACAGCTATTTGATCTTCATTTCAACAATATTGATAGATAAAGGTGATACAATATAACAAATATCATGAAACATTTACATTTTGTAGTCCATTGTATAATTTAAATAAACATAAATGCAAATTTCGCATGTGGAAAAAATAAGTACACCCCAACATTTATCACTACTTAAAATACCTAAAATTAGAACCAGGTGCACCAGCTCAGGTGCAAATGATTAGAACATCGTTCGAGAGGATCTTGGAGGAACCTGTCTTATTTAAACCTCAGACATTTAGTTTGGTTTGCTCTTTGTTGTTGAAGTGTGTGGCGTCACCATGCCTAGATCAAAAGAGCTCTCTGAGGCCTTCAGAAAGAAGGTTATAGATGCCTACGAGTCTGGGAAGGGATTTAAAAAGATTTCCAAACAATTTGAAATCAATCATTCGACTGTCCGGAAGATCATCTACAAGTGGAGAAGATTCCTAACAACTGCCAACTTGTTCAGGCCAGGCCGCCCCAGCAAGTTCAGCCCGAGAGCAGACAGCAAGATGCTGAAAGAAGTCTCTAAGAACCCCAGAATGTCATCACGGGACCTACAGGTAGCTCTTGCCACTGTTGATGTCAAAGTGCACAAGTCTACCATTGGAATGAGGCTGCACAAATTTGATCTACATGGGAGGTGTGCCAGGAGGAAACCTTTGCTGTCCAGAAAGAACATCAGGGCAAGATTAAAGTTTGCCAATGAACACCTAGGCAAAGACCAGCACTTCTGGAACAATGTGCTCTGGACAGATGAGTCAAAGGTAGAGCTATTTGGCCACAGTACCAGAAGACATGTTTGGCGAAAACCAAAGACAGCATTTGACCACAAGAACCTGATACCAACTGGAAAGCATGGTGGTGGAAATATTATGGTTTGGGGCAGCTTTGCTGCATCAGGGCCTGGGCAGCTCACCATCATAGAATCCACTATGAATTCTTCATTGTACCAGAGAGTGCTTGAGGATAATGTGAGGCCATCTGTCGGAGAGTTCAAGCTCAACCGAAGGTGGACCTTCCAACATGACAATGACCCTAAACATACCAGTAAATCCACCAAGGAATGGCTGAAAAGAAAGAAACGGAGGGTTCTGGAATGGCCAAGTCAAAGCCCGGATCTAAATCCCATCGAGATGTTGTTGGGGGATTTGAAACGAGCTGTGCATGCAAGAAACCCCTCAAACATCGCACAGCTGAAATAATTCTGCATGGAGGAGTGGGCAAAAATTTCTCCCAGTCGATATCAGAGACTGGTAGACAGTTATAAGAAACGCCTACTTGAGGTTGTTTCTGCCAAAGGGGGCAATACCACCTATTAGAGCCAAGGGTGTACTTACTTTTTCCACATGCGAAATTTGCATTTATGTTTATTTAAATTATACAATGGACTCCAAAATGTAAATGTTTCATGATATTTGTTATATTATATCACCTTTATCTGTCAATATTGTTGAAATGAAGATCAAATAGCTGTATGTTGAAATATGTTGAAAAAGTCAAAACTTTACATGGGGTGTACTTACTTTTTCATTTGACTGTATACACATATATATATATATATATACATATACACACACACACACACACACACACACACACACACACACATAAATATATACACATATACACACACACATACACATATACACACATACATATACACACACACATACACATATACACACATACATATATACATATACACATATACACACACACACACACACACACACACACACACACATGCACATATATACACATATACACACATACATATTGTCGCGTGACACTACCCTTGGTAAACACCTTAGGGTAGCACGGATGACAAAAGGAGCTGTTACTCCGAGACGTTCAGTTCAAATGGCGGAGAAAACGCGTGGGGAAATAAGAGGGAGGGGGAGAAACTGGAGCGCTTGCCTTCAACGTTCCACTGGCAGTCCTCAAACCTGCAATAAATCAACTCAAACCGGGACGAATTTAAAATGTACAAGAAAATGTCGGCTTTATTAAGAAATGCCGGTAACAAAATAAAACACGGTCAAATAATACTAATTTCCTCAATTGGAGTGCTCTCAAACAGACTCGAACACAGACAAAGGATAAAATAACTGCAAATAAATGTGTGGTTATTTAATTGCACTTAGCACGACTCAACCGGCGCATCTCTTCAGGACTTGTCCAGGCCCCGGGCGCGCAGTCTGGACGCTGCTCTGTTCTTGGAGGGGAAGTGCGTTCGTTCGTTGGTGCGAGTAGGCCTCAGTCCACCCTCGTTTCACTAGGCCGTGCCCATTGGTGCGATGTAGGCCTCCCGCGTGAAGCGAACAGCAGGCGTGCAGCCCGCTCTTCCACACCGTGCTCATCCACCCATCTTCCACATGGAAAACCGCAGTTCCCGGGCTGCAGTTGTGCCTCTGGCACACGGCTGATCCCATCGCTTCCTTGAGCCCGAGAGCAAAATGCCACCGTTCATACGAGGTTCAGAGCGATAATGCGCAAGGGGGAATCACGACCGTTTGATATCGTCTTTGGTAGAACAAGAAACACGAGAGCGATAAAGGTCGGTCAGAGCAAGAAGCCAAGGAGAAGGGAAGAGAGAATATCCGCCAGCGCGTTCCTTCATCGTGCAGGCTCTGACGTCATCTGGGGTGTTTCGCCAATCAGCGAGTCACTCACTCCCCACCAGTCCTTCCCTGCAATCAAAACCCTACCCAATCACGGCTCCTCAGGGCATGGCCTCTGCCTGCCCAACCTGTGCGCTTCCCAAGTCGGGGTTGTCAGCGGTAGGGCTTGATGCATGACTTCCGGTTAGCTTTTTAATTAGTGAGTTTAAATGCGGACGATTGCGTGGCTTGGCTATGTGTCTATGGTGTGGTGCCAAAAGGGACATAGGAAATAAATTACAGAGGTAACAACATACAAGGGATAATTACCCATAATCCCTGAGCTAATTAACATACCCCACTCCTCGTAATGAGGACGAAGATACACTTAATCCGAACACATGGTCTACCGGATCCCTACTTATCGTACATCAAGGTGCTTCTTCTTCTTCGTGCCAGTCGGGGCACACGAATCTATACACTCTACCTGGCCTGTGGTATCCCTACCCCCTAAAAACGTAACACAGCCCCCTCCCCCCCCCCCCCCCCCGAAACTGTAGCTCCCGCAAGGTTCATTGCAGGCGCTACCATCCCAGTTTTACCACTTACCGACTCACACTTAATTAGCCTATTAAATAAATCTTGGCTGGGAAGTGAGCCGCAGCTACTTACCTATTCTTCTTAGCGTTCTACCCCGTTAAGCAAAAGTTTACATTTCAAATATTTACAAAGCTTGATTCCTCGCTCCTAACTCCTGGGGCAGGAAGAAAAAGTCAACAAAGCACACAAAAACCTACCTTTAACCACAAAACTTAACCAAAACATGCAAAAATTCAGCAAACTCCAAAAACATTTATGCAACCCCTTCCTAAAGACCGCATCCCCCGGTGGATGCCACAAGACTCAACATTACCTACGGGGCCATCCCAATGCATCCCAAATTTCCGCGGGCCCTGTCCTGGTGTTACAGGTGAGTGACATGGCTCAGTGGATTTCGCCCACATTCATTCACACAAATCCCATAACCACTCATACACGTTTCAAAAATCATCAAAGCACAAAATCATCACAAAGCACGTATTTCACCCCCCCCCCCCCCCCCCTCCTCCCTGCAAGACCATGGCATAGATGTCATCACACATGTGTGTGCATTTCTATTAGGCAGGGGAAGGTACCGTACAAGCAAGATGGTGGGGTGCTTCAGACTGTGGTGCCCGCAGTCCAAAACCAAGTCGTCTGACTTACGACTTCTTTACCCCCCCCCCCCCTCCCCCTTTAATTATTGTCCCTCCTGACAGCCAAACAGCTCCTTACACTGACGTCCCACCGGGGAGGTTGCCTCAGGCTTCCACACAGCTTCACGGGTCATCGAGGGTCTCTACATACCGCAGGGCGCCCAAACAGACCCCCCCCCCCCACCCCCACCGACGGGCTCCAAATTTCCAGACACCACTGGCTGCCAGGGGCAATTACCACAGAGGGGGCCTCACTCACCACTCCTCCAGAGCTTGATCCGAACCTGCGGACACACACACCTTCCCCACCCACAAAATTCACAAAAACATTTCCTCCCCCCCCCCCCCCACCCCCCCCCCCCCAGCCTGGTGTTGGCTTAGCGGTTAGGGTGCCGGCTTGGGATCATAGGATCCTGGGTTCGAATCCCGGTCGATCGCTGAATTAACGCCGGGGGGTTGACTCAGCCTGTCATCCTTCCGAGGTCGGCAAATTGAGTACCAGCTTGCTGGGATGAATGATCCCGGTGTGTACCCCGGTTTAGAATAGGTGCACCATATACCTGCGCATCGTAAGAGGCGACCAAGGGTTGGCGTCAGGAAGGGCATCCGGCCATAAAAACATTGCCTCAAAACAGGGAACCATGATTGCTAACCCCCGCTGTAGTGGGGAAAAATGGCCTTAAAACGATCATTCATTCATTCATTCATTTCCTCCCCCCCGCTGCTATTGAATTCTCAACCACATATTTCCATAGAAGATATCATGAAAAGATGCTGCCATGGCCTTCTTACATGTGAAATCCCCATTCACATTTCAATCACATTTCCAAACACATTTCAAGAATCATCACTCAATTTCCATCCTCTCGACCACATAAAAACACCAAAAACCTTGACATAAACAAAATGTGGGTGACAAGACACTTTGTGGCACACATTCAATCCCCTCAAAGGTCATGCCATCACTCTCACCTGCCCCCCATTCCAAATTACTCATGTCCCAATTTAAATAAGCAAGTACTGAAGCCTGGGACAGTACACATCACGTCACTTACCTCATTTACACACATCCCGTACATATAAAAAACCACCGTTTAGAGGCCATTTTTCCCCGCAAAGCGGGGGTTGGCCTTTTCGGGGACCGTGGTAGTTGTTGTTTTTTGGTCCCCTTTTTGAAGCAATGTTTTACGGCCGGATGCCCTTCCTGACGCCAACCCTTTTTGCCGCCTTCAACGACAAACAGGGAATTACCAGTGAACTGGTACTCAATTAGCCGACCTCGGAAGGATGACAGGCTGAGTCAACCCCCCTGGCATTAATTCGGCGATCGACCGAGATTCGAACCCAGGATCCTAGGATCCTAAGCCGGCACCCTAGCCGCTAGCCCAACACCAGGGATCCCGTACATATATATGCACATATATACATACATATAAATATGCACATATATACACATATACACACATACATATACACATACACACATACACACATACACACACACATATACACACATACATATACACACACACATACACACACACACATATATATATATGCACATATATACACACACATAAATATGCACATATATACACATATACACACATACATATACACATATACATATACACACACATATATATGCACATATACACCACACACACATATATATGCACATATATATACACACACATATATATGCACATACATACACATATAAACACATACATATACACATATACACACACATATACACATATACACACACATATACACATATACACACATATATATATATATATATATATATATATATATATATATATATATATATATATATATATATATATATATATGTATATATATATATATATATATATTGTTGCGGATATGAGGACTGTATTTTTTTTTGTGTGCTTTATTATTACTAGGGCATGCCCGTACTATATCTATATCTAAAATTATATCCCCCCCCCTCTATTTACATGAAATGGTTTGGTCCAAAGCGAACGGCTTGCGAGTACGGTGACAATCCCCCCCCCCTCTATTTACATGAAATGGTTTGGTCCAAAGCGAACGGCTTGCGGAGTTTGGTAAAGAAATCGCCATAGCGTGCACAAACGCGCAGGAAAGCGAAAGAATCGCAAATTAGTTTTAATTAGTTTTAAAACATAGTTTAACGCCAACATAGTTTGCCAACGTGAAATAAATGAATACGCTCTCAAATGTGCCGTCCGAGGCAGAGTCTGTTCGCCACGTTCGGCACACGTGATAGCTCGCTGCTCTCTGATTGGTTGAATCGTTTTTTGGACATAGCTCGGTAACTACTTGTCCGATTAATATGAAACCTTGAAAAGGCACATCCTCGGGTCCCCAGCAATATACCTGGCAAGTTTAAAGTATATCGGACCCGTGGTTGTCGAGAAACAGCGGTCACAGACATACAAACATACAAACATACAAACATACACACAGAGATTACTGGAATTATAGATAGATTATTGTTTATTCTGCGCCTCCTGCCTCCGGAGTTGTGTAAAGATAAAAAGGGCGTCTCGGTAGTTATTCCATAAACACCACATTGCAGGACCTGATAAAACCCTTGTTCAGTAGCTTATATCTTATTATGTGTCTTAGGGTAAGGCTGTGTCTCCCATTAATTGAAATACTCCATTGCACCGAGTGAAATAAGAATAGGTCCCCTTTCATTTCATTTCGATGGCCAACTGCATTTTGGGCGGTTTTCTTCAACCACCATTGGCCACGAGGCAGGGTTGGGGAAGAAAGGCGTGTCTCCACCTCGTCATAGAGGGGAGGAGTGAGCCAGCCCCGAACAACCAACTGAGCACGAGGGGTTTGGTTTGAGAGGGCGGAGGAAGAGCGTTTGGGGGAGGTTCGCAAAGGTTGAGGGGCGGGGCCTATATAACCCGCCGGCGGGGCGTTCCCCAAGCAGTTGAGACAAGGAGGGAGGAGACAAGAGCTGGGTCGTCAGAGAGTTGCGCTTTTACTGAGTCCAAAGAAAGAGCTGGGTCGTCAGAGAGTTGCGCTTTTACTGAGTCCAAAGAAAGAGCTGGGTCGTCAGAGAGTTGCGCTTTTACTGAGTCCAAAGAAAGAGCTGGGTCGTCAGAGAGTTGCGCTTTTACTGAGTCCAAAGAAAGAGCTGGGTCGCCAGAGCAGATGCGCTTTTACTGAGACAAGCAGCTCCGACCCGTGACTCCGCGCACACGACAGGCTCGGTGGCATCAGCGGCCGTCGAGGTCCAGCCCGACGTCCCGTGCGGGATCAAGCTCCAGCCAGCTCCGTGCCGTCCTCCCCCCTCCAGCCACACACCTCCTTCCAGCAATCCACTCTGCAATTCCCCGCGTGAGTCAGTGTCTTTGTTTGTTCTGTCCTGGGTAGTAAGTAAGCCTGTTAGATAAGCTAGTATTTTCCCTGTGTCTCTAAAAGTTTCTGTATATTATTTTATTATCTTTCCTACTCCTTGGTTATTTTGAGCCTGTAAATAGTAAATAAATTTAGTAGTATTTTCAACCCTTTTCTCGTCTTATTCCTTTTCCTCTTTGCATTTGTCGTCTTAGTCTTTTCCCGATTGAATAGCGGTGGCGCGATACGGCCAACGTTTGGGTTGAATCGGGTTTTAGTCGGGGAATAACTGTTCGGTTCGCGGAGCCTCCGCTCGGCAAATATAACATCTAATCCGCGGTCCGTAACAATATATATATATATATATATATATATATATATATATGCACATATATACACATATAAACACATACATATATGTGGGGGCAGCAGTCAGCCCCCCGTTCCCCCTTAACCCCAAGAAGAACCCCAGGAGGCATTGGAACTGTGTGCGGTACATGAGGTTTATTATAGAAATTATTAATTAACGTACACGGAATATTTTCAGTCCATGCACCAAGACGGCAGCTCCCCGCACACGGCAGCACGACCCACATTAGCAAGAAGCAAGTCGTGATGCGCACAATGCACAAAGAAGCGCCTCGAGACCATCCACCGAAAATCTTAGAGTTCTCACCGTCAAGCCGGTCATTATACATGGTTCCCCTCCCCCCCCCCCTCCCCTCATCCCATACTGAGAAATCAAAGGGGTGGTCCAGACAGTGAGGAGCCTCTAAAAGGGGACAAGGCCACAGGGACGACATAACACGGCTGGGACGCAGGTAGTGGAAACGTCATTTATGGTCTTAAACTGCCTCCCAGAGGATTGGGAGGGTATCGCAGGGATTGGAAGGGGAAAATACTCATTATTCTGGTATCCTTAGAATCACTGCCACGACATATACACATATACACACACATATATATGCACATATATATACACATATAAACACATACATATACACATGTACACACATATAATATATGCACATATGCACACATATACACACACACACACACACACACACACACACACACACACACACACACACACACATCTTGTTTTTTATTTTCGTTTCTCACAATTCCATCTCTTATGATTTTCAGTTCTTATTTCTCTTATTCAATTCTTATTTTAAAATGCATTTAATTAATTGTACAGTTTTGGTTGTTCCTAAACTTAAATATAAATGATTTAAAGGATTGCTGTAAATGATGTTAATTTCACAACATCCAATACAACAACAAAAACAACATGCATTTTAAGGCCATTTTCCCTGCTAGAGCGGGGGTTAGCCTTGCGGTCCCCATGACAATCTTCTCCATCTTGCCCTATTTCTGCATCTCCCCTTGTTAACACCCTTGCCCGCATTTCTTCTTCCACCATCTTCAGCCAAGTCTTTCTCGGTCTTCCCCGTCCTCTACTTCCTTCTACGTTCATTTCCATCACTCTTCTCAGCCAGTCACTTTCATCCTTCCTCAACACATGACCAAACCATCTCAACCTGTTCCTCTTCACAGCATCAATCACAGGCTCTATTCCCATCATCTTTCGCAATTCATCATTTGTCTTCCTCTCTCTCAACGATACTCCGCACATCCACCGAACCATTCGCATTTCCACCCTTTCCAGCCTTCGTTGCTGCTCTACGTTCATTACCCATGTCTCGCTCCCATAAATCATAGCACTTCTCACACATGCAGCATACACCTTTCCCTTCAGCTTCAACGACACTCCCCTCCTCATCAGCACGCCACTCAGTTCCCGAAACTTCTTCCATGCACATCTCACTCTAGCAACCGTTGCCGAGTCTGATCCACCTTCTCCATGTAGCATCCCATATTCAACTTTATTTAAATTGCAAACCTCAAAACATAGTTCCCTTACCGAAAGCAAGAACGTTAACCCGTAAGGAATTGACTAGTTTCCCGACTGCAGGGATCATCAGCTGGGCACCGTTCTTCCTCGAGGTTTCGATCCTTTCAGCCCAGACACACACACACACACACACAAACTGGAGTGATCAACATACTTGTCAAAAAATCTTTTTTGTCTTTTCAAAAAATCTTTTCAAAAAAGTTCGATAAGCAACCACCGGATCGTCAACATCCTCTCCAAATGGACGGCCAACTCTGAAATCTCCAATGTGAAGGTGAAGAACAAATGGACCTGGAACGACTTTGTCATTGCATGAAAGACACAAGATGTTGATGAGCTGCCAATGAGGGAAGGCTCAGTATCAGACAGCACATCCAGAATAAGAAAACATTACAAAGTGAAGGTCAGACTGCTCTTGCAGACAAGGCGAAATTTGATCGGTGATCGAGACAATACGGATACATGACACTGTGTCCTATTTTTGGCAAAACCTTTCACAAAGCAACTGTATGTGTGGGCTGTGCCACCTAAACCCTGCCCCCCACTGCTTTCTCAAGAATAATGATCTACTTTCAATAACTCTGTCAATCTCTTTTAATCGCCAAAAACCTCCGTCATATCCAGAGCAATGCAAACAAAGCTATCCCTAATTTTTGCCCTCATAACTAAAACCCGAACAGCCCTGGAATCACTTCCTTACCCTTGAGTCTTCTCTAATGCGGTCAAATGGCACGGTAGAGTCTTATTGTTATGCATAGATGTTACACGTACTGGGCAACGTATCGTAGGATTTCTTAAACCGGGTGCCGCCCCCCCATTCTCCCTGTCCCCCACCCAAAAATATAGCGCATGCTCCATGACATTCGGGGACAGACTGCATGGTATATCCGCACCGTCCTGCCCCAACAATATAGCGCATGCTCCATGACATTCGGGGACATACTGCATGGTATATCCGCACCGTCCTGCCCCAAAAATATAGCTCATGCTCCATGACATTCGGGGACATACTGCATGGTATATCCGCACCGTCCTGCCCCAAAAATATAGCGCATGCTCCATGACATTCGGGGACATACTGCATGGTATATCCGCACCGTCCTGCCCCAAAAATATAGCGCATGCTCCATGACATTCGGGGACCTACTGCATGGTATATCCGCACCGTCCTGCCCCAACAATATAGCGCATGCTCCATGACATTCGGGGACATACTGCATGGTATATCCGCACCGTCCTGCCCCAAAAATATAGCGCATGCTACATGACATTCGGGGACATACTGCATGGTATATCCGCACCGTCCTGCCCCAAAAATATAGCGCATGCTCCATGACATTCGGGGACATACTGCATGGTATATCCGCACCGTCCTGCCCCAAAAATATAGCGCATGCTCCATGACATTCGGGGACATACTGCATGGTATATCCGCACCGTCCTGCCCCAAAAATATAGCGCATGCTCCATGACATTCGGGGACATACTGCATGGTATATCCGCACCGTCCTGCCCCAAAAATATAGCGCATGCTCCATGACATTCGGGGACATACTGCATGGTATATCCGCACCGTCCTGCCCCAAAAATATAGCGCATGCTCCATGACATTCGGGGACATACTGCATGGTATATCCGCACCGTCCTGCCCCAAAAATATAGCGCATGCTCCATGACATTCGGGGACATACTGCATGGTATATCCGCACCGTCCTGCCCCAAAAATATAGCACATGCTCCATGACATTCGGGGACATACTGCATGGTATATCCACACCGTCCTGCCCCAAAAATATAGCGCATGCTCCATGACATTCAGGGACATACTGCATGGTATATCCGCACCGTCCTGCCCCAAAAATATAGCGCATGCTCCATGACATTCAGGGACATACTGCATGGTATATCCGCACCGTCCTGCCCCAAAAATATAGCGCATGCTCCATGACATTCAGGGACATACTGCATGGTATATCCGCACCGTCCTGCCCCAAAAATATAGCACATGCTCCATGACATTCGGGGACATACTGCATGGTATATCCGCACCGTCCTGCCCCAAAAATATAGCGCATGCTCCATGACATTCGGGGACATACTGCATGGTATATCCGCACCGTCCTGCCCCAAAAATATAGCACATGCTCCATGACATTCGGGGACATACTGCATGGTATATCCGCACCGTCCTGCCCCAAAAATATAGCGCATGCTCCATGACATTCAGGGACATACTGCATGGTATATCCGCACCGTCCTGCCCCAAAAATATAGCGCATGCTCCATGACATTCAGGGACATACTGCATGGTATATCCGCACCGTCCTGCCCCAAAAATATAGCGCATGCTCCATGACATTCAGGGACATACTGCATGGTATATCCGCACCGTCCTGCCCCAAAAATATAGCGCATGCTCCATGACATTCGGGGACATACTGCATGGTATATCCGCACCGTCCTGCCCCAAAAATATTCGACACTTCACCTGGATTCAAACTGCAGCTCCAGTTTGACCAAAACAGCATTTGATGAATTGACCATGATAGAGCGTTTCAATTAAATTATAAACAATAGTTAGGTTGTAATAATTATTTTTAACATATAATTATTTTAAACATTTCACTTAATTAGAGCAACTTGAATTTGTTTATCAAAATGGGATTGCCCACCACAAATGATTTGTTACAATGGAACTTGTCATAAGTGTTCCGTTAAAACAGGATTCTGCAGTTTCTTCCACTATATAAGAGAGATGTCTGTCTGTGTCGCCATTTTTCTCAGAGATGGCTGAACGGATCTTCGTCAAACTTTCAGAGGTTCATCAGTGAGTGTCTGGGAGTGTTTTAGGCAAAAAAAAAAAAGAAAAAGAAAAAAAATTGAAAAAAAAAGGTTCGTTTTTTTTTAGTTTAAAAAAAAAATCGCTCGATAGTGCCTAAGCCTTTTTAATTAATGATAGTTATATACAAGTACACATTTGCATAAATAAATACAAAACAATCACCAGACATTTGAACACAAATAAATCAAACGATTCCGGAAGTGTACGAAGTTGGTAGTTCGGCTTCTTCTTCTTCGTGATCGGCATCACACAACTCAGAAACGTGATGAACACCACATTCACCCACCAGCATATATATATGAACCCCCTTCCTCTCCTGCCTCCCCCCTCCCCTTCCTCGCCGCCCCCCACTTCCCCCCTCGCTTTTCAGTTTTTTCTTTTTAATAAATTTGCAAAACTTTCTAAAATCCTGTTTTCTCTTTGTCATTATGGGGTATTGAGTGTAGATTGATGAGGGAAAAAATGAATTTAAACGATTTCAGCATAAGGCTGCAACATAACAAAATGTGAAAAAAGTGAAGGGGTCTGAATACTTTCTGAATGCAGTGTATGTATGTATATTTATATATATTTATATACTGTTGTATGATACTATCGTTAATGTATTCTTACTGCAGAATCAAGTGTATATTACAGTAACTATAAAAATTGTACACCACAATAGAACTATAATTGAATACACACTACAACAGTTAGCTGTATATAATGTCGAGTTACTCCTATCTTACTACTGTGTAGCTGTTGTCTGGGCAGGAGAGATTTCATTATAAAGAAATAAAACAAACAAATTTAACCTCACAAACCCTCCCCTAATCCACATGTGTATACTCTCGGTATATGCTCCTTTACCATAAGCGCTTACTTCACCATAAGCGCTTACTTCACCATAAGCAATCATGCATACGTTTTGTATTTATTAGGTCTCCCAGGGCTTCCAGGCCAAGTGAGAGATGGTCAGCCAGGCCAGCCCGGGCCTCGAGGTCACCCTGGAATTCCTGGCGTACGGGGTCGACCGGGTCACACCGGGCCGTTGGGTGGCTGTGCGGCCATAGACTGTGACCTACCCACCCCACCGCCCACCCTTGGTGACATAATTAACTAAATTAACTGATCTCATCTCGCGTTTCCAGCAATCTGGACCTCTCAATGCTGATGTTCAAAGTTTTTTCATCTCTGCACTTATGTTTGTGTTTAAAAGGTGCCCAATGTGTACAAAACCACCATCACGTGCCCCAATCTTCAACCATTAACTGCTGTACAATTGTAAAATGTTAAAACTTCAAATAAACTTTAACAATAAAATGGAGTAGTGGTTTCATTTCAATCTTGAGGTGCATGCGTTCTTATCGTGGAAATGGCTGCCGTTGTCTCTGATGACATTTCCCAACAGTTAAAATTCCTGATAGGAGAAGCACAATGTCACGCCTGTTTTTTTTTTTGTTTTTTTGTGTACAGAGTCGAGGCTCGTGAAAGAGCTAACATTTATTAAACAAACAAATCAAACAAACAAGCAAACAAAGTATATAAAAAGGGGAGCGGCCGACAAGATGGGGAGAGAAGGGGAGGAAGCACACAAACACAACATTTGAGAGCAGGGACATCGGGAGATGTGTGGGAGGAGGGAGAGGGCCTGGGGGGAGACAGGATAGGTATAAAACGCAAGGACACCAAGGACTTCCAGGAAAGAAGTCAAAAGTCACCTCAAAAAAGTGGATTTGGGGTGAAATTAGCGGGGGTAGAAAAGATCAAGGTTTTGAATGGGGGAAGATAAGAGATGGTGGTGAACAGCTGTTTTAAAGACCTGGAGGGGGGAGTGGGATTGAAGAGTGAGGGAGTTTGTTCCAGAGGCGGGAGAAAAGAGGAATGAAGGAGTGAAGGTGAGCAGAGAGTGTTGATTTTGGCAGTTTGACCATAAGAGGGTTGCAGGCAGATTTTGTGCGACCTGTAGGAATATTTGGGGGACAGAGCCCAGAGAGAGCTGGGGGGGCAAGGCCAGAGAGGAGTCGGTAGAAGACGGAAAGACCACCAACCTGCCTGCGGTGATTAAGTGAAACGCCCTCGGAGTTAGCGTCATCGCGGGAGATTCCAATGATTCTGAACGCTTTGGTTTCAACAGCGTGAAAACGAGCTAGGTGTAAGGCAGGAGCACCAGCCCAGAGGGGAGAACAGTACTCCATTGAGCTGCGGATGAAAGCCTTGTAAGTGGTGAGGAGCTCAGGTGTACCAAGGAAGGACTTCGCACGACGGAGGATGCCCAGTCGGCGACTGGCTTTGGAGGCCAGCTTGGAAATGTGGTTTTCCCAGGAAAGATCATGGCAGATAGTGAGACCTAAAAGTTTGAGTGACAGAACTTATTGGAGAGGATTATTCAGAAAGTAGATGGGAGGGTTGTCCAGTCGGTCTTTACCATTAACTTGATCTCTCAAATTACTTTTCAATTTAGTAACCC
Source organism: Myxine glutinosa (assembly GCF_964187855.1). NCBI lineage: Eukaryota > Metazoa > Chordata > Myxini > Myxiniformes > Myxinidae > Myxine > Myxine glutinosa. The sequence goes on from NC_136271.1 coordinate 35,849,329, forward strand.
AACTCTTACTTAATATAACTCTATCTACTTTCCTTTAAGGGAGAAAATGTTGCCAAGGCAGTTGCACACAATGGCCTACTTTTTTTGTATACAGAGTCAAGGCTCATGGAAGAGGTAGAACACAGAATGGATCAGGATGCAAAACAAAAGGAACAGCAGAAAGAGAAGAGGGAAATGCCAAAAGCAGGGCCGATGGAGAAAATATACGAAGACGGACAAACAAGGGATACGTGAGTAAGGTCTGTTCCGAGTCTGATAAGTCAGTGGTTCAAACCCTGGCTGAGTCATACCAAAGGCTAAATGGTACCCGCCGCTTCCGTGCTTGACGTTCAATGTTTGAAAGGATAACAGCATGGGCAAACAACCATCGTTAAACAATCACAGTGCAGATGCAACAATCACAGTGATGGGCCCAGTGGCCTTGTGTGTTTAAGTTCCTTGTAAGGGAACATGTATTATTATATTACTCATTGAGAGAGAGGAGAAAGAGAGGAGTGATGCGATGAGAACCTAGTGGTCAATTACCTTGATAATTATAATCATTGAGGAGTGATGGGATGAGAACCGAGTGATCAATGACCTTGAGAATCATTGAGGAGTGATGGGATGAGAACCTAGTGATCAATGACCTTGAGAATCAGTGAGGAGTGATGGGATGAGAACCTAGTGATCAATGACCTTGAGAATCATTGAGGAGTGATGGGATGAGAACCTAGTGGTCAATGACCTTGATAATCATTGAGGAGTGATGGGATGAGAACCCAGTGGTCATTGACCTTGAGAATCATTGAGGAGTGATGGGATGGGAACCTAGTGGTCAATGACCTTGAGAATCATTGAGGAGTTATGGGACGGGAACCGAGTGGTCAATGACCTTGAGAATCATTGAGGAGTGATGTGATGAGAACCTCGTGGTCAATTACCTTGATAATCATTGAGGAGTGATGGGATGAGAACCTAGTGGTCAATGACCTTGATAATCATTGAGGAGTGATGGGATGAGAACCCAGTGGTCATTGACCTTGAGAATCATTGAGGAGTGATGGGATGGGAACCTAGTGGTCAATGACCTTGAGAATCATTGAGGAGTGATGTGATGAGAACCTCGTGGTCAATTACCTTGATAATCATTGAGGAGTGATGGGATGAGAACCTAGTGGTCAATGACCTTGATAATCATTGAGGAGTGATGTGATGAGAACCGAGTGATCAATGACCTTGAGAATCATTGAGGAGTGATGTGATGAGAACCGAGTGATCAATGACCTTGAGAATCATTGAGGAGTGATGTGATGAGAACCTAGTGATCAATGACCTTGAGAATCATTGAGGAGTGATGGGATGAGAACCTAGTGGTCAATGACCTTGATAATCAATGAGGAGTGATGGGATGAGAACCTAGTGATCATTGACCTTGAGAATCATTGAGTAGTGATGGGATGAGAACCCAGTGGTCATTGACCTTGAGAATCATTGAGGAGTGATGGGATGGGAACCTAGTGGTCAATGACCTTGAGAATCATTGAGGAGTGATGTGATGAGAACCGAGTGATCAATGACCTTGAGAATCATTGAGGAGTGATGTGATGAGAACCGAGTGATCAATGACCTTGAGAATCATTGAGGAGTGATGGGATGGGAACGTAGTGGTCAATGACCTTGAGAATCATTGAGGAGTTATGGGACGGGAACCTAGTGGTCAATGACCTTGATAATCATTGAGGAGTGATGTGATGAGAACCTAGTGATCAATGACCTTGAGAATCATTGAGTAGTGATGGGATGAGAACCCAGTGCTCATTGACCTTGAGAATCATTGAGGAGTGATGGGATGGGAACCTAGTGGTCAATGACCTTGAGAATCATTGAGGAGTTATGGGATGGGAACCTAGTGGTCAATGACCTTGAAAATCATTGAGGAGTTATGGGACGGGAACCTAGTGGTCAATAACCTTGAGAATCATTGAGGAGTGATGCGATGAGAACCTAGTGGTCAATTACCTTGATAATCATTGAGGAGTGATGGGAAGAGAACCTAGTGGTCAATGACCTTGATAATCTTTATTTTTTATTTTTTTTATTTTTTTTTGTATACAAGATCGAGGCTCGTGAAAGAGCGAACATTAATCACACAGAAAGACAAACAGACACACAAAACAAATAACATCGGGAGCGGTAGACAAGATGGGGAGAGAGGGGGAAGGACACAAACACAACATTTGAGAGCAGGGACCGAGAGACATGGAGACATCGAGAGAACTGTGGGAGGGAGAGGGCTTTGGGGGGGGAGGCATGGGAAGGGGGGGGGGTGGGAGAGGTATAAAACATATGGACACTGCCAAGACTTCCAGGAAAGAAGTTGGAATTTCAAACAAGGTGGATCTGGGGTGAATTAGTGGGGGTAGAAAAGATCAAGGTTTTGGATGGGGTAAGATAAGAGATGGTGGTGAACAGCTGTTTTGAAGACCTGGAGGGAGGAGTGGGATTGAAGTGAGTGTGGGAGTTTGTTCCAGAGGCGGGAGAAAAGAGGAATGAAAGAGTGAAGGTGAGCAGAGAGCCGAGATTTCGGCAGTTTAACCATCAGAGGGTGGCTGGCAGATCTTGTGCGACCTGTAGGAATATTTGGGGGACAGAGCACAGAGAGAGCTGGGGGAGCAAGGCCGGAGAGGAGTCGGTAGAAGACAGAAAGACCACCTACCTGCCTGCGGTGAGTGAGTGAAAGGCCCTCAGAGATAGCTTCATCGCGGGAGATTCCAATGATTCTGAAAGCTTTGGATTCAACAGCGTGAAGCCGAGCCAGGTGTGAGGCAGGAGCACCAGCCCATAGGGGAGAACAGTATTCCATTGAGCTGCGGATGAAAGCCTTGTATGTGGTGAGGAGCTCAGGTGTGCCTAGGAAGGACTTCGCACGACGGAGGATGCCCAGTCGGCGACTGGCTTTGGAGGCCAGCTTGGAAATGTGGTTTTCCCAAGAAAGATCATGGCAGATGGTGAGACCCAAAAGCTTGAGCGACAGAACTTCTTGGAGAGGATTGTTGAGAAAGTAGATGGGAGGGTTGTCCAGTCGATCTTTTCGGAGAGACATAGTAAGAGTGTGAGATTTGTCAGGATTGAAAGACATCGACTGGGAAAGGTGGGAACAGAGAGAGATGGGTTTGGGACTAAGGATTTTGAGGCAAACACAGAGTTGAGGCATTCGGCTTTGTCACGTGCGATGTCAACTGTGTGGCCATTTGAGGTAAGGGAGGGGATGGAGGGGGAACAAACACCAGAAACGGATTTGACCAGACGCCACCAGGATTTGGAGGAAGGAGACAGGTTTGAGAGTTCATTCTTGAGTGAGGAGAGATAGTGCTTCCTGGCACTCCTGAGGGTAGACACACACTTGTTCCGAGCTTGGTGGAAGGAACTGAGATTTCCTTCAGTTGGATTAGCCTTCCAAGAGGCAAAGGCAAGTTGTTTCAGGGCAACTGCCTCACCACAAGATTCAGTGTACCATGGACGGGAGGAAGGGTAAGACAACTGAAGGCGAGATGGGATAAATCTGTGCATGAGAGAGATCAGTTTGCTTTGGAAGAATTCCCAGGAAGAATTGATGTCAGAGGCAGTGGAGATGGGAGACCAATCCAGACGATTGATGGCTGCTTGAAGACCGTCCCAGTCGGCCTGAGTGAAATGCCAGACTCGTCGACGCTGAGGAGGCTCTCTGAGAATGGCCAGAGAGATGTCCACTTTGACAAGCACATGATCAGAAGAACCGATTGGAGCAGAAGAAGAGCAGCAGACATTAGCAGGGAAGTTAGTCATAACCAAGTCTAGAAGAGAAGATACTCCATTGGCTGAGATCCGGGTCGGGAAATTGAAAGATTGTGTCAATCCCAGTGAGTCACAGAAGTCCTTTGCTGAGGTGCCATGACTGGTGAGAGAGGAACCCACACCCAACCAGGTGGCATGATGACAATTGAAGTCACCACATATGAGGAAGAGAGAGTTGGGATGAGTGGATAGAAGTTGGTCCATGTTGTCAGACAGTGAAATGTAGATGGAGTCATCACTGTTTGGGGGACGGTACAGAACACATATGAACAAAAGGTGGGAGCGGAGAGGAAGCCGTAGCCAGAGGTACTCCTGGGGGTGAGGAGGAGAGAGGGCAGTGCAAGGAGAGTGATGGGATGAGAACCTAGTGATCAATGACCTTGAGAATCATTGTGGAGTGATGTGATGAGAACCTAGTGATCAATGACCTGGAGAATCATTGAGGAGTGATGGGATGAGAACCTGGTGGTCAATGACCTTGATAAATCATTGAGGAGTGATGTGATGAGAACCTAGTGATCAATGACCTTGAGAATCATGGAGTAGTGATGGGATGAGAACCCAGTGGTCATTGACCTTGAGAATCATTGAGGAGTGATGGGATGGGAACCTAGTGGTAAATGACCTTGAGAATCATTGAGGAGTTATGGGACGGGAACCTAGTGGTCAATGACCTTGAAAATCATTGAGGAGTTATGGGACGGGAACCTAGTGGTCAATGACCTTGAGAATCATTGAGGAGTGATGGGATGAGAACCTAGTGGTCAATGACCTTGATAATCATTGAGGAGTGATGGGATGAGAACCTAGTGATCAATGACCTTGAGAATCATCGAGTGATGAGATGGGAACCTAGTGGTGGTTAATGATGAGAATGGGATGAGAACCTAGTGGTGGTCAATAATGTTGTGAATGGAATGAGAACCTAGTGGTGGTCAATGATGTTGAGAATGGGATGAGAACCTAGTGGTGGTCAATGATGAGAATCGGATGAGAACCTAGTGGTGGTCAATAATGTTGTGAATGGAATGAGAACCTAGTGGTGGTCAATGATGTTGAGAATGGGATGAGAACCTAGTGGTGGTCAATAATGTTGTGAATGGAATGAGAACCTAGTGGTGGTCAATGATGTTGAGAATGGGATGAGAACCTAGTGGTGGTCAATGATTTTAAGAATGGGATGAGAACCTAGTGGTGGTCAATGATGTTGTGAATGGGATGATAATCTAGTGGTGGTGAACGATGTTGAGAATGGAATGAGAACCTAGTGGTGGTCAACGATGTTGAGAATGGGATGAGAACCTAGTGGCGGGCAAGATGTTGAGAATGGGATGAGAACCTAGTGGTGGTCATTGATGTTGAGAATGGGATGAGAACCTAGTGGTGGTCAATGATGTTGAGAATGGGATGAGAACCTAATGGTGGTCAATGCTGTTGAGAATGGGATGAGAACCTAGTGGTGGTCAATGATGTTGAGAATGGGATGAGAACCTAGTGGTGGTCAATGCTGTTGAGAATGGGATGAGAACCTAGTAGTGGTCAATGATGTTGAGAATGGGATGAGAACCTCGTGGTGGTCAATGATGTTGAGAATGGGATGAGAACCTCGTGGTGGTCAATGATATGGAGAATGGGATGAGAACCTCGTGGTGGTCAACGATGTTGAGAATAGGATGAGAACCTGGTGGTGGTCAATGATGAGAATGGGATGAGAACCTCGTGGTGGTTAATGACCTTGAGAATCCAGGGTCATTGGCTTTAATGGCCCCGTTTCAGCCAAGAATATTGAAAATGTTGTTGTAAAGTGGGCATAGCCAAATTAAAGGGCATGTTACACGAAACATGACAGCTCTTAAAGTGAGTCCTTTAGAATCCAGGTAAACAGTTTCAATATTGACAAAATATCTCAGACTATAATAGTTCATTGAGTACGTTGCTAGTAGATTGAATATTTTTGATCAACTTCTATCATGATACTCCTATGCTAACACCATGACCATCAGATGATGCGTCACGGTCCTCCTTTTCCTTAACCTTGACATCACAGGTGCCACGTCGATCGATTATTGTCAACCTAGGATTTGGGGTTTTATCGGTCGAACACACCTGGTCCATCGAGGCTATCATTGATTGCCCAACCATGGTCCATGGCCTGGGTGTCTGGAATCGATGGCCCGTGTCATTGTGCCAAACATCCCTCCATGCTGTGACGGCATCGCAGCGATTCTCGTTCTGTGATTAAATACTAACACGTGGTCGGATCCACCAGCGATCAGAATACACCTGGGTCCACAGCCATTCGCTGGGTTTGTCCTGTCGATGTTCGTGTTCCTTATCGTATTCAACCACCTGGTTGCTGATATCCATCCAGGTGTGTAGGTGTAAACATTCTACCATTTTCGTACGAATACGTATATGGCTCAGAAAGTAATTCGAGCACCTCTCTGGACCATTGCAGTTGTTTTCTGAACTCACGCTCACCTTTCTTTCCTATTTTAAAGGTGAACAACAAACGTGACGTACACAGTATTCCAGGTGGTTTGTAGAACCCAACAAGGCAATCCTTTTACAGCGTCATCACTTACTCCGTAAAGAATGGGTTAAAGAAGGAGTAAAAAAAAAATGATGCACAATGAATGAGGTTGAGACGAACGAGTGAGAAGGTCGAGACGAACGAGTGAGAGGTTGATATGAACGAGTGAGAGGTTGATATGAACGAGTGAGAGGTTGAGACGAACGAGTGAGAAGGTTGAGGAGAGGACAGCGCGCGTGGCGCAGAGACGCAAATACACCGCACGCAAACGTCACGAGGACGACGACGTCATGAAGGACGGAGCACTCGCGCACGTTGCGGGTACGAGGACGTCACGAGGTTCGGGCCACTCGCGCGCGGGAGCTCGCGCACTCGTTCCGTACAGGAGTTGCGCGTCACCCGCACGCACGTGCGGTATTCACTCGGAGACGTTGTCCGCTGTCTCGTTGTCGCTCAAGTTGAAGGAGCCAAAGTTCACGACGTGATCTCCCGATCTTCCTCGGATTTCGTGATCTCCCCGCACGCTCTCGGTCAGTTTTTTTGAATGCGATAAACCAAGTGCACCGCAGCACGAAATGAGACCCCACGTGCTTTTGTCTGCATGTGAGCGAGGCTATTTGAAAGGTTCTGTACATGGAACGAACCGCCGTGCGCGCATCTCGGTATAGACCCAAAGCCCGTCTGCACAATGCTCGTGTACAGTGTGCGCAATGCATCCGGACGGCTCGTGAACGGATGGGGAATAATAACGATTGCTGTGTAGTGGATGATGATGATGATGATGATATGGCTCGTGCTTGTACAGATGATGATAGTGATGATATGGCTTGTGCTTGTACAGATGATGATAGTGATGATATGGCTTGTGCTTGTACAGATGATGATGATAGTGATGATATGGTTTGTGCTTGTACAGATGATGATAGTGATGATATGGCTTGTGCTTGTACAGATGATGATAGTGATGATGTGGCTTGTGCTTGTATAGATGATGATGATAGTGATGATATGGCTCGTGCTTGTACAGATGATGATGATAGTGATGATATGGCTCGTGCTTGTACAGATGATGATAGTGATGATATGGCTCGTGCTTGTACAGATGCTGATAATAGTGATGATATGGCTTGTGCTTGTACAGATGTTGATGATGGTGATGATATGGCTTGTGCTTGTACAGATGATGATGATAGTGATGATATGGCTCGTGCTTGTACCGATGATGATGATAATGATGATATGGCTTGTGCTTGTACAGATGATGATGATAGTGATGATATGGCGTGTGCTTGTACAGATGATGATGATGGTGATGATATGGCTTGTGCTTGTACAGATGATGATAATGATGATATGGCTTGTGCTTGTACAGATGATGATGATAGTGATGATATGGCTTGTGCTTGTACAGATGATGATGATAGTGATGATATGGCTTGTGCTTGTACAGATGATGATGATAGTGATATGGCTCGTGCTTGTACAGATGATGATGATAGTGATGATATGTCTTGTGCTTGTACAGTTGATGATGATAGTGATGATATGTCTTGTGCTTGTACAGTTGATGATGATAGTGATGATATGGCGTGTGCTTGTACAGATGATGATAATAGTGATGATATGGCTTGTGCTTGTACAGATGATGATGATGATAGTGATGATATGGCTTGTGCTTGTACAGATGATGATGATAGTGATGATATGGCTTGTGCTTGTACAGATGATGATAGTGATGATATGGCTTGTGCTTGTACAGTTGATGATGATGATGATGATGATGATAGTGATGATATGGCTTGTGCTTGTACAGATGATGATGATAGTGATGATATGGCGTGTGCTTGTACAGATGATGATAATAGTGATGATATGGCTTGTGCTTGTACAGATGATGATGATGATAGTGATGATATGGCTCGTGCTTGTACAGATGATGATGATATGGCTTGTGCTTGTACAGATGATGATGATAGTGATGATATGGCGTGTGCTTGTACAGATGATGATGATGGTGATATGGCTTGTGCTTGTACAGATGATGATGATAGTGATGACATGGCTTGTGCTTGTACAGATGATGATAGTGATGATATGGCTTGTGCTTGTACAGATGATGATGATAGTGTTGATATGGCTTGTGCTTCTATAGATAATGATGATGATCGTGATGATATGGCTTGTGCTTGTACAGATGATGATGATGATAGTGATGATATGGCTTGTGCTTGTACAGATGATGATGATAGTGATGATATGGCGTGTGCTTGTACAGATGATGATGATGATAGTGATGATTTGGCTTGTGCTTGTACAGATGATGATGATGATGATGATAGTGATTATATGACTTGTGCTAGTACAGATGATGATGATAGTGATGATATGGCTTGTGCTTCTATAGATAATGATTATGATAGTGATGATATGGCTTGTGCTTGTACAGATGGTGATGATATGGCTCATGCTTGTATGGATGTGGATTGTGATGATATGGCTTGTGCTTGTGTGGATGTTGATGATGTGGCTCATGCTTGTGTGGATGATTATGATATGGCTTATGCTTGTGTGGATGATTATGATATGGCTCATGCTTGTGTGGATGTTGATGATGTGGCTCATGCTTGTGTGGATGATTATGATGTGGCTCATGCTTGTGTGGATGATTATGATATGGCTTATGCTTGTGTGGATGATTATGATATGGCTCATGCTTGTGTGGATGATTATGATATGGCTCATGCTTGTGTGGATGTTGATGATGTGGCTCATGCTTGTGTGGATGATTATGATATGGCTTATGCTTGTGTGGATGATTATGATATGGCTTATGCTTGTGTGGATGTTGATGATGTGGCTCGTGCTTGTGTGGATGATTATGATATGGCTTATGCTTGTGTGGATGATTATGATATGGCTTATGCTTGTGTGGATGATTATGATATGGCTCATGCTTGTGTGGATGTTGATGATGTGGCTCATGCTTGTGTGGATGATTATGATATGGCTCGTGCTTGTACGTATGATGATGACATGGCTCGTGCTTGTACGTATGATAATAGTGATTATAAAGTTCTTGCTTACATGGTTGATGATGATGTGGCTCGTGCTTGTACGTATGATAATAGTGATTATATAGTTCTTGCTTACATGGTTGATGATGATGACGTGGCTCATTTTTGCTCTTGACTGGCCAATGATTAAGTGAATTTGAAACCAAATGGACCTTGTTTCCGAAAAGGCAATAAGACAATGTTGCTGTATTGTTAACAGGCGTCTACCAAGTGAGCCTCATGTGGGACATAGCGGCTCCTTGCCGTGGGTTGAAGGCTCTCAATGTAATGGAGTGCATCATGTGAGTGTAAAATGCAGGTTTTCTTTGCAAATGGAAACACATTATGCATATGAATACGTACTTGCTTTTCCAAGCAAACAATTATTTTCTATTCCGATGAAGTGTTTTCATTTCGTTCTCGTTGATCCTCTCACAGATGATACTGACACCGAATTCATGACATTGGTGTCATTTTTCTTTCATGTCAGTGGCACTTGTCAGAGAAGAGGAACAAGAAGAGGCCATTGTAGTCCACAACAACCAGATACACCTTAAGAAGCATTTCTTATGAATAAATAATTATTCCACAAAGCTTGGAGTCGAGAAGGACAGGAGGGAAGAGCGTACGAGACACTCGGGAAGTTAGTTCCGTGGACAAGAGACAAATGTATTGAAGTGAAAAACGAAGACTTTGGCAGGGTAACGAGATATAATTTTTAATTCTCATGAACAAAGCAACCAAACACCTTCCGACACAATGATTTTATTTAATGTGCGCTTTAAAACGATTGATTTGATGAAGATGTGACAAATTATCTGATTTTGTTTGTATACATAGTCGAGGCCCGTGGACGAGCTAGTACACTGAACGGAACAGAACATAACAGGACACCAAACACGCATGCATGGGGAACAAGATGAACACAGAGGATGTGTTTGCTGCACAAGGAAAAGTCCAACTCCAAGGAGGAAAAACTTGGAATTTGGAAGGAGGGGGGTTGGGGTGGGTTAACAAGGGTAAAAAAGATCATGGCTTAGGATAGGGGACGATCAGAGATGGTGGTGAACAGCTGTCTTGAAGACCTGGAGGGAAGAATGAGATTGAAGAGGATGTGGAAGTTGATTCCACAGGCATGAACAAGAGGAACAAATGAATTGAAGTGAGCAGTAATCCTGCATTTAGGTATTTTCACCAGAAAATTGGTTGATGGTGGAACGTGTGAGCCCTGCAGAAACATGGGGGCACAAAGCATGGAAAGAGCAGTTGGTGCAAGATCAGAGAGGAGGCGGTAGAAGACAGAGAGACCACCGACCTGGCGAAGTGAGAGGCCCATAGTCTCAACTTCAGCAAGGGGGATTCCAATGATCTTGACAGCCTCGGTTTCCACGGAATCAAGCTGAGCAAGATGTGAGGCAGAGGAGCCAGCCCAGAGGGAAGAGCAGTACTCAATCAACCTGCAGATGAAGGCCTTGTTGCTGCATAGGAGTTCAGGTGTGCCAAGGAAAGACTTTGTACGATGGAGGATACCCAGTCGGCAGCTGGCTTTGGAGGCAAATTTTGAAATGAGGTTTACCCAAAGAAAGACCACGGATGATAGTGAGGCCCAAAAGTACGAGTAACTGAACTTCTTCAAGATTGTTTAAGGAGGTAGATGGGAGGGTATTCTAGTATGACACGTAATAGACCCTACTACCAAGTGTCACTCTGCCATACACATTTACACAGGCATTTGCCATGCACATTTACTATACACACCCCTCCCCCACCACCCCCACTCTGAACTCTTATTTATTATTCATTCATTACCTCTGCCACCAAAGAAGGTTATGTTTTCACCTCTGTCTGTTTTGTCTGTGAACAGGATATCTCAAAGTTGTTGACGGATTCGGAAGATATTTGGAGGAGAGTTTGAGTATATGACAAGGACGAAATGATGAAATTTTGGTGAAGATCCGGATCCGGATGCTATAATTTTTTAAGTGATTCTTCACCATTGAGAGATAGGGACAACAATGATATTGTCGTGTGATTCCCTCCCAGTGAACACCAGGAGAGTCACGGATAGCCAAAGCAAGCCTTTAACTCCAAAGGCGATGATCAAATGCAGATTTTACTATATATGCGTGGGTGGAAGAAAGAGAAGAAGAGGAAGCTGAAGAGCTTACCTGTGGTCCCGCCGCAGTCCTCAAACCTGCGGAAAATAAACTCGACAAACACGGGTTTAGAAATGTACAAGAATAACAGGTTTATTAAACGGAATGCCGGTAACAAGAAAAACGCGACCGTAAAACTAAATTCTCTGTATGGATTGCTCTCTCACCAGACTTATAAACACAGATGAAGGGAAATATGAAAATAAAATAAAAACGTGTGGTTTAATTGTGCACTTATCTCTGATCAGCTTGTGGGGTCTCATCAGGAATCGTCAAGGCCCTGTGTGCGCAGGGAAAAAGGCTTGGTTCTTGGCGGGAAAAAGGCCGCAGTCTGCTCGCTCGCGCGCTACTTCCTCCTCGGTCTTCCCTCCACCAATTGGCGGGTAGCTTCTTGCTCCTGCCTTCCTGTTAGTCAACTTCTGCCCAATAGCAAGTTGCTTCTTGCTCCGCCCTGGCCAATCACGGCTCCTCGGTGCGTGTCTTCAGCCTGCCTGTCTTCCGTGGCGATGTAGCTGGTGCGTCCTAATGGCCGTGCTCAGAACTGGCTTCTGGTTGGTTTTATTATTTATTATTGTGTAATTCCAATGGGCACTTCCTGCGCTAGTGTCTATGGTGGTGCCATAAGGGACAAAGGATAAATCGTCAAGGGTAAGACGTACAAGGGATAATTTATCCTTATTCCCTAGCTAGTTAACATGCCCCGCCCCCTCGTGACGGGGACAGATAAACAACTTATCTGACATCCGGGCAAAACAAAACTTATTACATGGTGATGGTTCTTACCCGACATCTGGAGCATGTTAATTTATACCAATCTACCTGACTAGACTACATATCACTGCCTACCCCACAGACATAACAATATATAGCAGGATATTTCCAAGTCGTGGATAAGTTATGACAAAGCTTGGTGGATGGGGTGGTTAGGTGTTGAGAACAAGCTGATTCAATTCTGGTTCAGGTCCGGATCCAGACCCGGCCTATCGGTTCGATACAAAACGTAAACCGTTCAGCCTGGCAGAGGTATGCCCTTTACCGGGAGCCCTTCTAGTTCATTAATTCAATCATGTGCACATGTTCCTCTCCCTCTGTGTCACACTCACAATGACGTTTATTGTTCCTGAACCCTCTTACCACATTGATTTGTCTTACTCAAAAGTGAGCATTTATTATATGCATGTTCATGAGCTTTGGGACACGTGTTTTAACAGGTGTTGACTTATGGAAAGGCCTCGCAAGACGAGCAAATACAGAAATGTCTGCACGAAGGTCAGCTTTCAGGTACTGCACTGCCAACTCAAGGTTAGCAACCCTCCCTCATTGCACACTCCCACTGAAGCTGATGACTCGTGGTTTAAATAAAAACATTTTAAAATACAGTGGAAAACATGGAGAATCATCCACCAACTAATGCATCTACCAACTAATATACTTTACTTTAAAAATGGGATATTTAACATTGACCAACTAATATATTTTACTTTAAAAATGGGATATTTTACATCCACCAACTAATGTATTTTACTTTAAAAATGGGATATTTAACATCCACCAACTAATATATTTTACTTTAAAAATGGGATATTTTACATCCACCAACTAATATATTTTACTTTAAAAATGGGATATTTAACATACACCAACTAATATATTTTACTTTAAAAATGGGATATTTAATATCCACCAACTAATATATTTTACTTTAAAAATGGGATATTTTACATCCACCAACTAATGTATTTTACTTTAAAAATGGGATATTTAACATCCACTAACTAATGTATTTTACTTTAAAAATGGGATATTTAACATACACCAACTAATATATTTTACTTTAAAAATGGGATATTTAATATCCACCAACTAATATATTTTACTTTAAAAATGGGATATTTAACATCCACCAACTAATGTACTTTACTTTTAAAATGGTATATTTAACATCCACCAACTAATATATTTTACTTTAAAAATGAGATATTTTTAAAATGGTATATTTAACATCCACCAACTAATATATTTTACTTTAAAAATGGGATATTTAACATCCACCAACTAATATATTTTACTTTAAAAATGGGATATTTAACATCCACCAACTAATATATTTTACTTTAAAAATGGGATATTTAACATGCACCAACTAATATATTTTACTTTAAAAATGGGATATTTAATATCCACCAACTAATATATTTTACTTTAAAAATGGGATATTTAACATCCACCAACTAATATATTTTACTTTAAAAATGGGATATTTAATATCCACCAACTAATATATTTTACTTTAAAAATGGGATATTTAACATCCACCAACTAATGTACTTTACTTTTAAAATGGTATATTTAACATCCACCAACTAATATATTTTACTTTAAAAATGAGATATTTTTAAAATGGTATATTTAACATCCACCAACTAATATATTTTACTTTAAAAATGGGATATTTAACATCCACCAACTAATATATTTTACTTTAAAAATGGGATATTTAACATCCACCAACTAATATATTTTACTTTAAAAATGAGATATTTAACATCCACCAACTAATATATTTTACTTTAAAAATGGGATATTTAACATGCACCAACTAATATATTTTACTTTAAAAATGGGATATTTAACGTCCACCAACTAATATATTTTACTTTAACAATGGGATATTTAAATTTAACATCCACCAACTAATATATTTTACTTTTAAAATGGGATATTTAACATGCACCAACTAATATATTTTACTTTAAAAATGGGATATTTAAAATGCACCAACTAATATATTTTACTTTAAAAATGGGATATTTAACGTCCACCAACTAATATATTTTACTTTAACAATGGGATATTTAACATCCACCAACTAATATATTTTACTTTAAAAATGGGATATTTAACGTCCACCAACTAATATATTTTACTTTAAAAATGGGGTATTTAACATCCACCAACTAATATATTGTTGCGGTTTTGAGTTTTGGTAGCAGTTGTATAATAAAGGTTAAATTTCCCCCTCATAGTTAGTCACATAAGCAACATGTAGCCTCGCGATGGTGTAGTTATGTCTTAGTATTTGTGAGTAGCCCTCTTCCTATGTTAGTTCTGCGTTGAGTAGAGTCAGGAGAATAGGCCCTACTTCCACCGACTTTTCAGCTACCCTAGCCTCATGCCCCTTTGCGCTAACCTTGGTTCATTTTGGGCGAGTTAACATGAGGCAGACTAGGAGGGTCGGGGCGGAGCCGAGGGCGGAGCGGCAGAAGCGCTGACGGTAAGCACGAGCCGCCAATCAGGGCTCAGAGGTGGTGACGGCGGCGTTGCGTCACAGGGCGTGGTTAGAAGGTTCGGGGCGTGTAGATATAAGCCGTTGCACAAAGCCCCCACGAGGACTCTCGAGTTGGCGCGCGAGTGCGGTGAGCAGTTGGTGGAGTTCGAGCAGCAATTGAGGTACGAGGACTGATTTGGCATTGAGTGGAGAAAGACGCGCATGAACCAGGATACACGCTCGTATGAAAGTAACGCTCGGTTGAGCTTGAAGCCGAGCCGCTAAAGTGCATTGAGTTACGCGAGTGATAACGCGCTGTGTAACCGCCAGCCGCGCTGAGAGCCGCGTACTTTGCCTTCCTGTCTCATCATCTGTTCTGTTCGGAGACGCGCTACGAGGATCCTTCCACCGCCTGCTTGCCTTCTTCGTGGGACGTGCTGGGACCGTGGAGAGTCAGACGGGGCCGTTCCTGGACGACCACGTCGGCGCGTTTGGCCTGAACATCATCCTGCCTGCAATTCCCTGTGTGAGTGTGAATGGGCCCGAGTCTGGGCTTTAAAAATACGCCTGCTTAAGTGCTGCTCTGTGTCTCTGCATCTACCAATCATTGTACATACTTGTGGGAATAATAATTAAACCTGTGTTCTTCCTTCCATTCGATCGTTCTCGTGTTTTCCTCATTGACTAAGCATGGTACGAGTAGAATCGCTCGAATCGTGTTCCACTACTAGAAAACTGCATGGACCACGTGGTACTCAATCCGCTCGGTGTACCGAAATCACACGTGGCTCGTGCGAGGCTTGCCTCCCCGCTTCCGTGGCGGCGCAGGAATTTAGGTACGAGCGAGACTTGGTCCCGAAACCCGAACTTGCGTTTGCCCGGAAGAGGCATTTCAAGTCTCTCGGTTCCGCCAAGCCCAGAAAGAACAAGGGGCTTAATCCCCCCTTGGTAAGGGTAAGAAGGGCGGCGGAAAACCGTAACAATATTTTACTTTAGAAATGGGATATTTAACATCCACCAACGAATATATTTTACTTTAAAAATGGGATATTTAACATCCACCAACTAATATATTTTACTTTAAAAATGGCATATTTAACATCCACCAACTAATATATTTTACTTTAAAAATGGGATATTTAACATCCACCAACTAATATATTTTACTTTAGAAATGGGATATTTAACATACACCAACTAATATATTTTACTTTAAAAATGGGATATTTAATATCCACCAACTAATATATTTTACTTTTAAAATGGGATATTTAACATACACCAACTAATATATTTTACTTTAAAATGGGATATTTAACATCCACCAACTAATATATTTTACTTTAAAATGGGATATTTAAGATCCACCAACTAATCTATTTCACTTTAAAATGGGATATTTAACATCCACCAATATATTTTACTTTAAAATGGGATATTTAACATCCACCAACTCATATATTTTACTTTAAAATGGGATATTTAGCATCCACCAACTAATATATTTTACTTTAAAAATGGGATATTTAACGTCCACCAACTAATATATTGTCACGTCGGGGGGGGGGGGGGGGCGGGTAGAGCAATATGTAGAGCAGATAGATCTGAATAGGTAACGTGCTTCGAGGTGTCGCAGTAAGGAAAACTACCTGTAATAATTTCTTCATGTGTAGGCGTTTTGTCGGGTAAGGAGTATACTTGTGAATCTACCAGGAGGTTCGTGTGTTAAGTAGAGTTCGGGATTAAAGAGTAGAGCCCCTGTGTGTCCTCTCCTGGTTAGCCAAACCTTTGTCCCTTTTGGCACTGCAGACCAACATAGACATTCCGACAGGTCCTAAGCGCAACACTAAATAACGCCCTTCCCTGACATGACTTAGGAAGAAACCAGGCCGGGACACCGCCGATAATGGCCGCCGCCATTTACACCTCCGTCAGACCTATCCACCTCGATTGCCATGTGCTATAACCACACCACAGGCATGTAATTCGGTGGAGGCCACTGTTTGGGTGGCGCGCCAAGGCTGAAGTCACCGCCGCGGAGTGATACGAGGCGCGGCAGGACTTTGGTTCGAGTGAGTGAGTTGCGCAGCAGTTGGTTCGCGGTTGTTGGTTCGAGAGGAGAGATCAGCGAGCGCCGAACGCGAGTCTGAAAGTGAGTTGGTTCAGAGCAGTTGACCAGTTCGGTTCGCAGTTCACGGCTTGATTTGGCAGTCCCGGTGCGATCCCGAGTTTGGAAAGTCCTGTCCCTGGTCGAGGGGAGAGTTACAGCTCGAGCAGCTTTAGTCCCGGCCGGCAGCCCGAGTGGGGTTCGCTTGCTTCGTGCAGCCCTGCGTTGGACCTTTGGAGTGAGGGACCTCGTGGTGTGCCGTTGAACCGACAAGGCCTGGTGGTACGGAGAGGGCCACGGGACCGTGTTACACTGAAGACGACAAAGACCAGATAAGCCCGAGCTCCGCGGTTACACTTTACACGACGAGACATTTTCGTTCGTATTCCATTCCTTTGTTCTTGTTTCTGAAGTCGGTGTGTGGGATCCCAATTTAGGTTTCTTATTAGATTTATTATCGCGTTTTCCTGTCCTTGCTTTTATTTTCAATAAACCCTTGTATTATTTTGCTGTACATACTTGAACGCAGTTTTCCGTGTGATTGATTAAATAGGTATGGCTGCAGGGCTCTCGCCGCTCCCCTCCATCCTTCCATACGGAAGCCTCTCCTCAGTGAAAGACAAATGAAAGCCTGCTTGGAGTTTGCAAAAAAGCACTTAACGGACTCTCAGACTGTGAGAAACAAGATTCTGTGGTCTTATGAAACCAAGATTGAACTGTTTGGCTTCCATCTGGTCACTCTGCCATAAAGCCCAGATCGGGGGAGTGTTGCAGTGATGGTTGTCCTTCTGGAAGTTTCTCCCATCTCCACACAGGATCTCTGGAGCTCAGCCAGAGTGACCATCGGGTTCTTGGTCACCTCTCTTACCAAGGCCCTTCTCCCCCGATTGCTCAGTTTGGCCGGGCGCCAGCTCTAGGAAGAAATCCTGGTTGTTCCAAACTTCTTCCATTTAAGAATTATGGAGGCCACTGTGCTCTTGGGAACCTTCAATGCAGCAGAGATTTTTTTGGTAGGCTTCCCCAGATCTGTGCCTCGACACAATCCCGTCTCTGAGCTCTGCAGGCAGTTCCTCCGACCTCATGGCTTGGTTTTTGCTCTGATATGCATTGTCAGCTGTGAGACCTTATATAGACAGGTGTGTGCCTTTCCAAATCATGTCTAATCAATTGAATTTACCACAGGTGGACTCCAATCAAGGTGTAGAAACATCTCAAAGATGATCAAGAGAAATGGGAGGCACCTGAGCTAAATTTAAAGTGTCAAGCAAAGGGTCTGAATATTTATGTCAATGTGATATTTCAGTTTTTTCTTTTTAATAAATTTGCACAAATTTTCTAAAATCCTGTTTTCTCTTTGGCATTTTGGGGTATTGAGTGTAGATTGATGAGGGAAAAATGAATTTAAACGATTTCAGCATAAGGCTGCAACATAACAAAATGTGAAAAAAGTGAAGGGGTCTGAATACTTTCTGAATGCACTGTATGTGAATAAAAAGGATATTTGTGTGCTGTCAGTGTTTGTACCTGAATAATAAAGATATTGGGAGGCGATGAAA
>NC_136271.1:35870317-35990317 GCF_964187855.1 Myxine glutinosa
TTAAGGTCTCATGCTTTTCTATTTTATTTTCGAGGCAGATTACCTGGGGAGTAAGGTTTATTTGAGTGATTGCAGTCTGAAGTAAACTACAGTGGTTGTGGGAACATGGTGGCCATGGCCTGGCATGTTTGGCACTCCCGTCCAATTATGTGGCTCGCGATGTTGATATCCTCCATTCAAATCCCATATCGTGTGGTTATTTGTCTATTGTCTACCTATGTCGTTATCATTTATGCAAAATTACACCAAAATCAAAAAAGAATAGCTATTGAAAAAAAAAAATTGATTAGTAGAGTCTGTTTTTGTAGTTCAAGTTTAAATCTGTAAACATTGGAGGGCACACTTGATTCTACAAAAGAACATACTGGTTAACCGGAATAATATATTATTAGTCCACTGCCGGTTTCAGCGGAGGGGATTATAGGATTGCTCTCTGTCTGTCTGTCCATCCATCCGTCCCACCTGTGGTTTTTCAGACTTTTTCCCCATATCCTTTAACATATTCAACGGAAACTTGGTCCATGGCTTTATTATGATAAGTTACAGAACAAGTCCGAGTTTCAGGGCATTTCATCAATTTTTCACAGAGTTATGCTCTTTTTGGACGTAGAAAATATCACATTGGTAAGGGACATGTATTGCAAAGAAATTCTTACTCTTGTTTTTATTGTTGTTGTCTGTGCAGTGGTGCAGTGTGTTCAATTGTAAACATTTGAAAGTCCATTCCAAATTTCCCTGAGAGCAATTAAGAGTCGAACTGTTACGTGCTCCTCCCCAAACCCCGGTCACGTTGTACCTCCGAGCCCCGAGAGAAGTCACAGCAGAAAGATGTGTTATTCTGTGTGTCAAAGATCAATGGTGAAACCACACCAATTGTTACCAACAAACAAATATTGTATTAAGGTCACACAAGAATAACAGTACAATAACAATATTAATCAATTGTACAACCAATATATCATTCCTATGATGGTACCATCAGTTTCATACAATATAACTCGCTGTGCTCCAAGTGAGCGAAAATAACATTCCCAATGTCTCTATCCCGGCTTCAAGCCAAGGTCGATCCACGCTCCAGTGATCGTCAGAACGATGCTGTATCGAGACCAGAATCCCACTCGGTTGACAGTCACACTGCCAAAGATGGGCAAAGGTACCCTCAAGAGGCGACTGGGAAATCACACCTTCAGGTATGGACGTTCAACAGCTCACAAATGGCGAACCGCAAATTAACCTTCGGGTATGGACGTTCAACGGCTCACAGATGGCGAACCGCAAATTCCCACTCAAAATCCACGTTACACACACACACCAGATTAATGTCTGGATGGTTGTGAAAATGGTTGAAGCGAGGTGAAGAACCTGGAGCGATGCGAAATCCGGCGCGAGGCAAAAATGGCCAACGGTCCGTTCTCGAGACGTAACGGCACGCCAATGATTCTCTTCGGAATCAACCGCAAAAACCTGTCACGCAGGTTTATCTGTCACAGCGATAACAACTCTGTCGCAGGAATCCCTTTCCCAGGAAACCCCAAAGTTTGCTCGTGACCCCCGTTCGCCAGCGTTTGTTCAAAACCTCAACGCAGCTCGGCTCCTTGTCCACCTCACTTGCTCCGCCTCTTCTTCCTCCTCCTCTTCCTTTTCGTCTGGTTCCCGATCCGGTTTCCGGTTTGTTTTTAAAACACTAACTTTTTTTACCTTTTGAAAACAGCTATCTCCAATTCACTTAAACGATAACAATAATAGTACATGCAACCAAAAATGTTTATAGTGGATGAGAACCACAACGGAAGTGACGAATCCGTAACACGAACAAGGAGTATGGACTAGCATTACCTGTAGGCCAGATAAAGCAGAGCAAGCAGTTTACCCATTCCTAAAGATCATTGCTGAGCCAGATGGGTTTTTTGATACTCTGACTAACACCTTGGGCCAAACCTAATATTAACGAGAACTGCACTAGTTGAGAGCATACCTCCGCCAGGCTGAACAGTTTGTTTTGCATCCCACTGATAGGCCGGATCTGGATTCGGACCTGAACCAAAATCTAATCGGCTTGTTCTTGTCACCTAACGAGCTCATCCACCAAGTTTAGTCATAACTCGCCCATAATATTTTAAAATATCATGTTATGTATCGTTTTTCGCCCAATCTCTCAATGGTGAAGAGTCACTTGAAAATTAAATAATTCTCGTATAAAAGAAAAGGCCATTTTTCCCCGCAAGCGGGGGTTGGTCTTTTTCGGGAACTGTGGTTGTTGTTGTTTTTCGGTCCCCTTTTTGAAGCAATGTTTTACGGCCGGATGCCCTTCCTGACGCCAACCCTTTTTGCCGCCTTTAACGACAAGCAGGGAATTACCAGTGAACTGGTACTCAATTAGCCGACCTCGGAAGGAATGACAGGCTGAGTCAACCCCCCTGGCGTTAATTCAGCGATTGACCGGGATTCGAACCCAGGATCCTAGGATCCTAAGCCGGCACCCTAGCCGCTAGCCCAACACCAGGGATTAAATAATCCATATTCAGATCTTCACCAAAATTGAATCGATTCTTCCTTGTCACACACACAACCGGTCCACCAGGTTTCGTCCAAACCCATCCATAACTTTTTGAGGTATCCTGCTATGTATCGTTTTTGGCCCTATCTCCCATTGGTGAAGAATCACTTAAAAATTAAATAATTATCGTATCCGAATCCATATTCACATCTTCACCAAAATTGAATCGATTCTTGCTTGTCACACACACAACTTCTCCACCAAGTTTTGTCCAAATCCATCCCCAACTTTTTGAGATATCTTGTTCACAGACACAAACAGACAGACCGACAGGGGTGAAAACATAACCTCCATCCACCTTTGGTGGCGGAGGTAAAATGTCTCATATACAAATCCTCGATGCTGTTGCTTTGAATCGCATTTTAACCCATGACCCCTGGAATGCCAGTCTAGCATTCCTTACTGCTACTTCACTGCACTACATCAAACCTCTCCAATATCCAGTATTACCAGGCAATCTCTCATTCCCTCAGCAATTGGGCATGATTCTCAGCTTATTTTTCAGGATGTGTTATTGAGCATGTCTTCCAAGTATTATTATTTTTAAAATTAACTTATTTAGAATTCATGATTCTTACCAATCTGCCTGATTTTCATTATTTAAAGGTGTAGACTGACAAACGAAGCGGAAGGTTGGACTGGGGTCGAAAGGCCAAATTTTGATTTCTTGTGAAATTTTCAATCACACATCCAAACTTCAACCGTCAACACTGGGGATTGAGAGAATTGTCTTTGAATCATGAAATATGTGGTTCCACTGTATGTCATGCGTCATCCTTATATTGCGACACTTGGTATAATATAATGTATGAAACCTTAGTTCCATTAATTTACCGGATCAAGGGCGATAAGAAAACAAAACTTGCATTCCAAATTGAGAAATTTTCATTTCAGCAAATTAAAAATGCACAATTAAGCTGCAATCTTTTTCATTCTTTTTTCTATACAAAATTGAGGTGTGTATGGTATTGGAGGGTAAAACAGCAATGTAGTGACAGTTGGAAACAGAGTCAGAGTTGGAAACAAGAATGACGGCATCCTGGAGGAGCTTGGGAGGGTCAGAGATTGTTTTTATTGAGAGCAGAGGGAGCTAGACCAGAAGAGCTAGACCAGAAGGGTCAGAGATTGTTTTTATTGAGAGCAGAGGGAGCTAGACCAGAAGAGAGGTGGTAAAATAGCAAAGGCCACAGACCGGCCTGTGATGTGAGAGCAACAGGCCTTGTGATTTGACCTCATCAGGGGATGAGATTCCACAAAATCCAGAAATTACTGTAACTAGCAACGGTGCCCGCCATATGGGCGGGGCTTCAATTGGGTGGCCCAAATGAAAAGGCAAAATATCAGAAATTTTAGGCTTTTTTATTTTAAACGATTTATATAAACATCCGTTAAATCATATCACACGCAAATCATCAAAATCTAAACAGTATTTGTAGAATTTCAATAAAAGCCACATCACTGTTCATATCGGTAAATATTATTCCATTGTGTTTGGAAAAACTGGAAAATTGGAAAATTGGAAAAACAATCTAGCCTATTTTGCTCCAGGGGGTCCCAGGATTATCCACCCAAAATTTCGTTGCGATCGGTTCAGCCGTTTTTGCGGTACCTGGGAACGGACGGACAGACAGACAGACATTTTGTGAATTATAGTAAGATTCTCAGAAGGTGATACTGGGCCCCAATCAGGGGTGCTACCAGGATTTTACTTTGGGGGGGGGGGGGGGGGGCTAAGGTTACCTGCTCTAAATGAGTAAATAGCAGAGGTCCACGAAATATTAAAGTACAAATTCAAGGCGACGGTGGAGAGTGCAAAAGTGTCAATCACAATCCCTACTGAGATGCGCCTACTACGAAGCACTGCCAGTAGTGCTACTCTTATACTTGAGCTAAGGAGTGAAACCAATGTGGCCTGTAATGTCCAACACATGAGGCCTAACTAAGATTGTTGTATTCAATGCTGTGCATGAAACATCACTGCTGTTGTGTCCAGTCACAGGTTATGTCGCTGTCATCCTGCCACTAAATTTCCTCACTGCTTTCCCCAGCTCGGGTTTTGCTAAATCGACTTGTGGATCGGTGATTATCCGATTTATGGTTGTGCTGTGCAGGCGAACGAAGGCCAATATGGAGATCACCTGTGGGAAACGTACGGGAGAGGCGTACCTCACGCCACTACAGCAGAAAGAGGTGGCCATTCGACACCTTCGCAGCAAGCTCAAGGAAACCCAATGCCTCCTGTTGGACAGGTGAACATCCCACCACTACCGTTGGTGAAAACTTTGCTGCCAATTCCACTGATTGAACATCACTTGCATATCACGCCCACACCTTGTAACTGTACACAATAAGTTTTATAATTGTTTAGCTTCCACTGTATCTGAGCTGTTTTCAGTTCCAAATTTAAATGCAATGTCTGGGATCGGAGAACAGCTGAAATGACAATATTTGAAAGGTGAACCCAGTGACAAAGTAGTGGTGGCAAAACCGTCAGTAGGACTTCTTCTTCTTCTTGTAAAATTATAATTCCTCCTTGTTCCTATTTTCAGACGGCCCAATGCCGAACCCAAGATTGGTGTAAGCTCAGTACTTAGATTAAATTCATATCTACTGCACAGCACAGTAGGATGGTCCATGACTACTTAAACTTTTCAGAACTTGAAAGGATTCCACAAGGTAGACATAGCTGCACACCAACGCGTAGTGCAATGAAGGGCCAAGAGGTGTGAGCGGGGCAACACCTGTAAATCAGCCTGGTGACAGTGGGCCCATGGTGAAGCCAACCAGTTTGCTAGCTATCAATTGCTGTACTTTTATGTGATACGGAATGTGAGGATGCTGGTAGTTACTCTGAACTACTTCCGTTTTACAACTATCCAAAAACTGAAGCTGAAGTACAAGCCGTACTGCAGAACATTAAAAAAAACTATTGAATAGACATTTGGATGGAGAACCACAAACCCTAACCCTAACCCTAACACTTACTGACACTTCAATACAATAATTGTAATCATTCATACTGCTGTACATGTTATTATTGCTGACTAAAATATAATAGCATGACTACTCAAAGCAAAGTGTTTTGACACATATGTAAACGACAAGATCATTCATCGAGCAATCAAAATAAAACTCTCCGACATGTAAATGCAATTTTAACGAGAACGACACTCTTCGACGTCACGGCGTCAAATGAACAGTCTGACCTTTGACCTTTGACCTCAAAATCTAATCGGTGAATCTTTACATCATTATACATACCTGCACCAAGTTTGAATTTGATCCCTTCAGCCGTTCAAAAGTTATAAACCTATTACAGACTTTGACCTTTGACCTCTTGACCCCAAAATCAAATAAGTTCATATTTGCATCATAATACATACTTGTACCAACTTTGGTCAGAATCCCATCACTGGTTCAGAAGTTATTGCGGTAACAGGATTTTCACCTAACATGACCTCTGACCTTTGACCACCTGACCCAAACATCTAATAAATTCATCTTTTCCGCATTATACATACCTGCACCATGTTTGACTAAGATCCCTTCAGCCATTCTTAAGTTATTGCAGTAATGAAATAATTGTAACTTAACATGACCTCTGATATTTGACCTCTTGACCCCAAAATCTAATCAGTTTATCTTTCCATTATAATATATAATTATACCAAGTTTTGTGAAAATCCCATTACTGGTTCACAAGTTAGCTCGGTAACAGAATTTTTACCTGATGGGATGTCTAACATTTGACCTTTGACCTCAAAATCTAATCAGTTAATCTTTACATTATTATACATACTTGTACCAAGTTTGAATTGGATCCTTTCAGCCGTTTTCAAGTTATAGACCCATTACACGACTTTGACCTGTGACCAGTTGACCCTAAAATTTAATCAGGTCATCTTTGCATCATAATACATAAGTGTACCAACTTTGGTCAGAATCCCATCACTGCTTCACAAGTTATCATGGTAACATGAGTTTTACGTAACATGACCGCTGACCTTCGGCCTTTGACCTTGTGACCCCAAAATATAATCGGTTCATCTTTACCTCATTATACATACCTGCACCAAGTTTGACTAAGATCACTTCATCCATTCTCAAGTTATCACGGTAATGAAAACCTATTACGGACGGACGGGCAACCTGAAAACATAATGCCTCCAGCGACTTCGTCAACGGAGGCATAAAACATCTTTAAAATGTAAAAGGATTTGGGAATATTTTGCCGTTTACTTGCAGATTGGTACTTGCTTGGGTTTCCTCAGTCAGCCCGGATGCTCAAGTAGTTTCCTTCCTTTGGTTTTTTTTGTCCCTATCTTTTTGCTCCTCACGTTCCCCCTTTAGCCATAAACTGTTCTTCAAGCCTTGCCACAATCCTTTGTGGTAATCGTTGTATCGAAAGTCCTAACTTTTCTGTAAAATCTGTTATGTTAAAAGTTTGCATTCCATGTGATCTGGATCTTTCGTTTCCCTATCTCCATCTTTGTGTTCTTCTCACCTTTATCCTTCATTTCCTCTATTAGCCGATGCACCTTTTAACCAATCATATAATTTAGTTTGTTGATGAGCCTAGATTTGCGTGTCTAAAATTTTTAGCCACGTCGCAGACGCTGCTAATAGAGTGCCCTCTGCTGTTGTTGTTGTTCTTCTTCTTCTTGTTCTTGTTCTTGCAGAGAAGACAAAACCTCAAAGCTCCACCCATTCTGGGAACCATAGCTCCACCCATTTTGGGAGAGGCTTCATATAAACAAATATCCACCATTTTATTAACTCGCATAGCTTTGAGGCCTGTTTTGTAGGCCCGTGGTGTCTTCCTCTCTCACACAGTTTTATTTCAAATCAAATTCGATATATCATTCCATTTTTCACAGTCGCTAACATAGTTTTAAACTCGGTTGAAAAAAAACGGGAAGAAAATCCGATGAAAGTTGCCCTTTATAGAACGAAATGAATTCTCAAAGGCCTGTAACTTCAAGTCCATTGAGATTTTTTTTTTTTTATCGCGGCATGGTCAGTCATACACCGCCCGAAATAAGAGACGGGAAAATGCCGAGATATATATATTTTGTTTAAATCGCGGCATGGTCAGTCATACACCGCCCGAAATAACAGACGGGAAAATGCCGAGATATATTAAAAATTCGTCCATTTGATGACAATCGTCACGATGAAATATTTAATTTATACGTCGTCACAATAATGTGGAGAGAGGAGCATAGCTTCGTTCACGTGTCGCTACACACGAGAAATTGCCGAGATATATTTTTTTACAATCACGGCATGGTCAGTCATACACCGCCTGAAATAACAGATGGGAAAATGCCGAGATATATTAAAAATTCGTCGCCACACAAGGGAAATTGCCGAGATATATTTTCACTTTGCACAAAAATAACATCAAGTAATCGAATCAATAGCAATGTCCTGTGCCTATAACATCGACGTTATAGGCACAGCTGCATCTAGGCATTGTGTAACATTGATGCGGCTTTTGTTTTAATTAAAACTTTTTGTACTTGTTTAAACAAAGAATGAATATAAGCAAAGACTAATATTTTACTGTGCCACACGTATTATTTGGATACTGAGTGGATTCATGACTTGCAAGGAATCTTGTAATTTTCCTTTTTCCTATTTCTCAGAAATATATCGCACTAAGGAGCCCACGTTCGCCATTTCTAACGCACAAAACTTCTGTTGAGCATTGTCCTAACCAACTCCGAAAATTTGAGCCTTGCACCACCCCAACTGTTTCGGATTCTGTTTTAACAAAATGCTCTTCATTTCTCTGCTTTTGTTAATTGCTCCAGGGCTGGCAGGATGGCCTAGAGGTACACACATGTATTTAAGCTGTCGAGCCTGGGTTTGAATCTCGGCCCACCTATGAACTATCATCCCAGTGTTTCACATGCAGGGTGATTCATCATCAACTATAATATAATACCCATCACTTCGCTGACGAAAATAACAATGTTACAGATAGAGATACAGTCACGTGAAAAAGTAAGTACACCCCATGTAAAGTTTTGACTTTTTCAACATATTTCAACATACAGCTATTTGATCTTCATTTCAACAATATTGATAGATAAAGGTGATATAATATAACAAATATCATGAAACATTTACATTTTGTAGTCCATTGTATAAGTTAAATAAACATAAATGCAAATTTCGCATGTGGAAAAAGTAAGTACATTTATCACTACTATCAGTAAGTACATACATTTATCACCACTTCAAATACCTAAAATTAGAATCAGGTGCACCACCTCAGGTGCAAATGATTAGAACATCGTTAGAGAGGATCTTGGAGGAACCTGTCTTATTTAAACCTCAGACATTTAGTTTGGTTTGCTCTTTGTTGTTGAAGTGTGCGGCGTCACCATGCCTAGATCAAAAGAGCTCTCTGAGGCCTTCAGAAAGAAGGTTATAGATGCCTACGAGTCTGGGAAGGGATTTAAAAAGATCTCCCAACAATTTGAAATCAATCATTCGACTGTCCGGAAGATCATCTACAAGTGGAGAAGATTCCAAACAACTGCCAACTTCTTCAGGCCAGGCCGCCCCAGCAAGTTCAGCCCGAGAGCAGACCGCAAGATGCTGAAAGAAGTCTCGAAGAACCCCAGAATGTCATCACGGGACCTACAGGTAGCTCTTGCCACTGTTGATGTCAAAGTGCACGAGTCTACCATTAGAAAGAGGCTGCACAAATTTGATCTACATGGATCGGTTTGATAGGGTGCCAGGAGGAAACCTTTACTGTTCAGAAAGAACATCAGGGCAAGAAATATAAAGAAAATAAATAAAGAAAATATTGTTGCGGATATGGGATTTGGCCTCCATCCATATCCGCTTGTAAATATTCCCCTATTTCCCCAATACTCCCCAACTATCCCCAATCCCCCATTCCCTAGTCCCATTATCTGTAAACAACACTCTGTAGCCCCGACCTTCCCCTTTTTCCCCCATTAAATGTCGTACCCAGGTTCACCGCATCTCACGTAGACAACTATAGGACATCTTGCTAGTTATTCTTAGTCTATGTCAGTTAAGGACTCGTTTCCATTAATTCTGACTCTTCGTTGCACCAGAATGTGATTGTATGGCACCGTTAGAAAGTTTAGGACCTCCCAATACCTCCCCGCATCTCTTCCTCATGGAACAACAACACCAACAACAACAACAGTGGCGGCGGCTCGCCGGCGGCGCGGGGAGTGTGCGTCCTCACTCCGGCTTGGTTAGCCGCCATTGAACATGTGCTCCGACGGGGTTACCACGCAGGGGCTCACTGTCAGCTCCTCCTCAAGGGCGGAGCCCGGTAACCCCCCGCACCCAATAAGAAGCGGCGGACCGATTCCATCTGGGGCGGAGCTAACGAGCCGAGGGCGTGTCACTCCCCGCTGGACATGCGCAGGAAGACGGAGGTGACGTCAGATGCGCCTCAGCTTGGAGAAGAAAGGACGCCACCTCCTAGCGCTGAGAAATACCTCCCCGCCTCTCTGAACCGGACCGGGTCGATTCTGCCCCTGAGCCAAGGTGCACCTTGAGCTATCGACTGCCTGCCCTTCCTTGCCATCAATCCCTGTGTGAGTCAGTCTTGTCCCGTTTGTCTGTGGTCTGTCGGGAATAAGATAAGACTGTGTCTAAGTGCCCATATTGCTGTGCTTTACCTCTTGCCGTGTAATCTAACCGTTCTGCATAACCAATATTATATCCTCCTCCGGAGGTCTTGAGAACTGTACCCCTTGTGTCGTTGCCTTAATCCCAGCCGTTGTGTCCTTTCCTTCATTGATTTAGCATAGCGCGATTCGGCCAACGTTCGAGTGTAATCGGGTAACCTGTGCGAACACGGCGGCCATTCCGCTCGGTCAAGCAACATCTAAGTCGTGTCAGTAACAATATAAAGAAAATAAAGAAAAATTAACTTTCACCTTTTAAAAATCGTGCGAATAAATTATTGAAATATCAGATGATTTTTTGTTCCTGTCCTTTTCTCACCTGTATTGCAAGTATAATGATACTTTAAAGGTGGTGTATAATCAGAAATACTGTTTGATAGGGTGATATATTACTGTTATATGAATAAAATGGAAATGTTGAAAGAAAGAAATATACGACAAAGACACACTCCCGGGAGGGCTAGGAAAGTGGTATATAGGGTAATACCACCCTCCGTTGCAGCGACGTTCCAGAAGATGGAAAGTGGTGCACCTAAGTGCAGGATACAAAAAGTAAAGCAAGCGAAACTAGAACAATGCGACTGTGTTGCCAATATGCCTCCGCAAAGTCCCACAATGGGTAGATGCCATCACTCTGCATATATATGGGGAGGGGATCACATTTGTGAAGTTTCGTGTTGATCGGATAAGGTTCATTTTTCTATCCAAGATGGCTGCCAAACCACGTGACATATGACATCATCATTTTCAAACTATATGCAACAGTGCTGTTGGATGATATTTGTAAAATTTCGCATCGATAGGGTGAGTGGTTTCAGAGATATAATTATTTAATATTTTCGTTCAATTGAATATGGCTGCCAAACCATGTGACCTATGATGTCATAAATTTAATATTTCTTTCCAAATGGGTCATAGATCATGTGCATGCAATTTCAGATTATTAGGATAAGGAATTCGATTAAAACATTTTTGGCTGGTATACCACTTTACCTCTGATGTCATCATTATCAATCTTTTGTTCCCCATTGGGAATATTTGACAATGTGGCAATTTTAAAATTTTTGCATTCAGCGGTTTCTGAGAAATAATTTTTTAATTATTTGCTTTTAATCCACGATGGCTGCCATACTACGTGACCTATGACGTCACAATTATAAAAACATTATGCATGGGTGTCACTCCTACCCTGAAAGTTTCGTCTCAATTGGACATGTGGTTTCTGAGAAAAACGAGGTTTAGCCCTTATGGACAGGCGAACAACCTGAAAACATTATGCGTCCGGCGACTTTGTCGGCCCATGGTGGCTCTCTGTTCATTATTTCTAAGTCCCATATGAGAGAATGACCATTCGCCGGAGCAGTTGGTGCACATCAAGGAAAGGTAAATACACAAAGCCATGGCAACATTTGGAAATGTTGGATTGCACCCTTAGCTGGATTAGCAGCAGCAGCAGTAGTAGTCGTCGTAGGTCATTGCTCCACTTTAGTTTCATTCTACTTCAGAATGCTTACAATGTTCATTCACTACCTGAGTGCATCTAATAAACCTTTTTCCAGGTTTTTTTTCAAATTGTAGCGTTATCGAAAGGGTGTCCAAAAAGCTGTACGAATGAGATACTCGCAATAATCCAAGAAATGCCAACTTAACTTTTTTTCAATGTACAAGTATTTGTAATTAGTAAGAAAAATGTGCTTCCTTCTTAATTTTGTATACTGATTTTTTATTTTATGTGGGCATTGAGATGTATGATGTGAAATGTTTCTATTTTATACAGGGAGAGTGAGGTGGAGGAACTCAAGGAGAGGGTGAATCGGATACAGGAAGACAGAGCGGTGGAGGAGAGTCAACGAGCTGAAGCGCAGCTTTCTGTAAAGCATTCAAAGCGGGAAATCAAGCGTCTACGCTCGGTTATAAACACAATGAAAAGCATTTTGCTGGACAAAGACAAAGGCGTTCCTAAGTACTTCATTGACATAAATGTCCAAAACAAAAGACTCGAAGCTCTGCTGGAAACGGTGGATAAGATGCAGGAAAGCCACGAAGTAGAGGAGCAGAGCATTATCTCAAAGAGAGATGGACACAGCGAATCAGAGAGCAAAACATCTGAGACATCAGGAGCAGAAACAGATACCGGGGAGGAAGCCGACGAGGAAGATGAAGAGATGCAGGAAGAGGATGAGGTGGAGACTAAGGTTAAAAGCTGTTTGGAGAAAGGGGACATGGCAGAGCTCGAAGCTGGGGCAGCAATCGGTCCGGATGGTTCTTTTGGAGGGGATGGAAGTATTATGCATCAACGATGGGCGACCAAAGAGCAGGTGGAGTTGAGACTTTGTGACAGCAGTGCGCGAACGGTAGCCATCCACGTGCAGACCGGTCAAAGGGTTCCGAGGACCCCGTCCCAGCAGTCGCTGCTCAAACTCATCATCACGAGCCCAACTGGTGGCGAAGACCTCACCGTGCCGACCGAGAGCTATCGAGACAACAAAGATGAGGGTGTCCAAACGGATACCATCGGTTCACCTTTTCAGCGGCCAATGTTGCAATCCTCAGCCTGTAGTCCACTTGAGTCGAGAACAGAGACCGTGACTACACTGGAAGACATAACTTTGCAAGAAGTGGATTTTCCATCGTCAAACCATCATTTTTCACAAGTTCCTTCGTCAACAGCCAATGTCATCACCAACGAACCAAAAAGTGGGATTTGTTCAGCAGATGTTGGCTTGAGTGGTGTCTGCCCTGAACCCCATCAGGCAGAGAATCGATTGTCCATGAGCTTCTCCGAGTGCAGCTGCTTAGCTCCACGTGCACGCAGTTCTTCCTGCAGCTCTTCATTGGGTAATGGCGACCAGGAGAAAGATGGTCCAGCCTATCCATCTACTCCTGCTAGTATTGACGAGGCTGTGGAACCAACGTGTGCTGCAGGTAAGAAATTGAGAAATTGTCCTCAATAATGAGCATGAATGATCAGGTTGGAGTGATGGATTCTAGTCGAATCGATTTGTGCAAAATAGAGGAATTGTGACTTTTTTTCATAAAAGCATGAAACTTAGCACAGATCTAGGATATTCCCTTCTGCCGAATGTCGGATGTCGAACTATCGCAGAATTGCCCGATGTCGGCACAGATCTAGGATATGCCCTTCTGCAGAATATCGGATGTGGAACTATCGCAGAATTACCCCATGTCGGCACAGATCTAGGATATGCCCTTCTGCAGAATGTCGGATGTTGAACTATCGCAGAATTACCTCATGTAGGCACAGATCTTGGATATGCCCTTCTGCAGAATGTCGGATGTGGAACTATCGCAGAATTACCCCATGTCGGCACAGATCTTGGATATGCCCTTCTGCAGAATGTCGGATGTGGAACTATCGCAGAATTACCCCATGTCGGCACAGATCTAGGATATACCCTTCTGCAGAATGTCGGATGTTGAACTATCGCAGAATTACCTCATGTAGGCACAGATCTTGGATATGCCCTTTGCAGAATGTCGGATGTGGAACTATCGCCGAATTACCCCATGTAGGCACAGATCTAGGATATTCCCTTCTGCCGAATGTCGGATGTGGAACTATCGCAGAATTGCCCCATGTCGGCACAGATCTAGGATATGCCCTTCTGCAGAATGTCGGATGTGGAACTATCGCAGAATTACCTCATGTCAGCACAGATCTAGGATATGCCCTTCTGCAGAATGTCGGATGTTGAACTATCGCAGAATTACCTCATGTCGGCACAGATCTTGGATATGCCCTTCTGCAGAATGTCAGATGTGGAACTATCTCAGAATTACCTCATGTCAGCACAGATCTAGGATATGCCCTTCTGCAGAATGTCGGATGTTGAACAATCGCAGAATTACCCCATGTCGGCACAGATCTTGGATATGCCCTTCTGCAGAATGTCGGATGTTGAACCATCGCAGAATTACCCCATGTCCGCACAGATCTAGGATATACCCGTCTGCAGAATGTCGGATGTTGAACCATCGCAGAATTACCTCACGCCAGCTGTGGAGGCCATCTTTGGTTCCACCATCAGCAAAAATCGTATTATCTACAAGTTTACGAACGTTCATACTTTGATGAAAAAGTCACAATTCTCACCCAAATCGATTGTACTGTTGCAGACTTTGTAAGTGCATCCTGATAATGGTGTACCGACAGCAGAACATTAAGTTGATCACCGACATTAGCTGTTTTTCCTAAGTATTGCTTTGTGAGCTGCTCATCGGTGATTTTGAACAGGTGTGTGTTCCTAATCATTGTATTTTTCCTCACAGGTGAGCTGGTGTGCCAGCACGGCGTGCCATTTGGTCCACGCTACTGGAGTCGCCACGCGCTTCTCGATACCCTGGCGGTCGCCGTTCCCCTGTTGCCCACCGTCGCCTGGTTCATTGTGGGGCGTGGGGGCTCCAGAGCTCTCGGCGAGGGTCCACAGACATTTTCCAGTCTGCCGGCCCTCCTACGGGGCTGCAGTTTGCTGGCCCTGCGCACCCTTCGCTCCGTACCGCAGTCTCTTTCCTCTCCGCTGTGCAGCTGCACAAACCCTCCGATGCAGCAAGCGGATGCAAGGCCGCCTCCGAGCGGCCCTTCCGAATGTTGAAAACCCTATCTGTTGATGTCCTGTCATTGGTGCCTCTAACGCTAAGGGGTACTCGGATACATGAAAAGGAAGATCTTATATCGCATAATAGTGAGGTTGGAGTGTGGAGGTGTTGAGGGTACCCATGGAACAAGGTAAGGTGGTGCAGTGAGACTCCCATTACTTGATGTATTGATGGAAAGCTTGCTACTCTCAGTTAAAGGAATCTTGACACTTTGCTAAGAATGCGAGAATTATATATAATTTGTTTTTTTTAAACCAAATATTATACAAATGGCAACGTAAACAATGCAGACTTGACTCAGTCATCCGAAAGCCTTTTCCCATTTCATCCAATTGTATTTTTGCTGCTTCTGAGAATATTTATTGTATACATGTAATTATTATTCATGTAACCCTCAAGATGTGAAACTGTACGGACAGCAGTGCGACCCATCTTAACAGACCACACACATGTACATATGTCACACGCGTGGTGTGGTCACACTCGAGCGAAGTACCCTCTACAAATGCGCAGGTGTACTTTACAACCTATACAATGATTCCAGGTACTGTGTGACGATCATCCTCAATTCCAGATTCCAGGTACTGTGTGATGTCATCCTCAAGCTTCAGTGTAATTGGCCATTTCATGACTTGGTGATTCGCGGTCACCTTTACTATGCAGTGATCAAATAGGTACCTTGGTGGAAAACATGCCAATGCGATGGACTTAGTATCGCGGTGCGAAGTCACCTGCACTGTTGTGCTCATCTTGATATTTGCGACTTTGGTGAATCTGATGGAGTTCTTGGAAGGTGTTTTTTTCCCTGATTCTGCGTTTGTGTCCTTTCAGATAGGTGAAGGTGAAAATCATTTCTCTTCGGCAAGCTTGTGCTTCGTAATCCGCTCTAAATGTTATCCTTCCATTTGGTACTCTGCTTGATCGTGTCCACTTCAACAAGAGTGCACTAAGTTAATCCAGATGTGCGAGTACAAATGTTTGCAGATTCGGTTTCTCAGTGGTGGGCATTGTTGAAATCATGAATTACCCACAATGCATTTAGAGCAGGATCGAATCACCAGCAAATCGAAGCCAATTGTTTTCCCCCACATTACTCATCTGATGTCTTTTTTTATTTGCTCCATTGGAGCTTTAGAGCTATATTAGTGGAGTGGTCGTGATGTTATGGTTATGACGTCATGGCTCTCCAGTTTTCAAACCACTGATACACCTAATGGATATGATAAATCCATGTATTGTTGCACAGTAATAAAACCATCATAATTATGAGGATTTGTGTCGCTATCACTTATTTTACAGCTACCCTAAGTATATATCTGTAGAAGGGATCCAACAGACAAAACTATGTGTAATACAAGCAAGTTCAATGCAGCATGCGGCCATCTTGGCCACACATTTCTGCCCATATCTAAATCCATGTACCGTACCCAGCCTTCTGCCCTCTATCCCCAAGGAGTTGTAGGTATCTAATTCTCATACCTACCTAGCTTTTCTTGACTTTATATGTATTTCTTATTTTAAGTCGCAACGTAATTTCAATGAAAACTTTAACAATGAGGCAACTTACCTGCTGGGAGTGGTGTCTGAATGGTGTGTGGTTGCAGTGGTTTGTATGCAGCCTATGGTTATTGGTTGCATCATTTTCTGGAGGGGCAGCTGTGCTATTGATACAGTGCCCCCCCCCCTCCCCCTACCTTTCCGGCAAGACTATTTCATGCATTAACCATTCTCCGACTGAAAGACCCCTGCCTTAACTCTCATCTTTACCCTAATACCTGTGTTCCCCGCCACCACAAAGTTTCCCTGAACTTCTCCAAAACAGTCGGCAGAGAGCGCTGGTGTTAAAGTTTTATTCTAACAGTTGGCCTAAGCTATAATCATAACAGGGAGAGTGGTTAGGGTTTGGGTTAAGGTTAAGGTTAGGGTTAGTTGTCTGGCCTTGGTTCGAATCCAGACCCAGCTAAAAATTGTCATTCTGCTGTTTCACAGACATGGCGATTCATCAGTGTGTGTGTGTGCCTTCCCTTGGATGGATGTTAAACTGGCGTCCCGTATGCTGGCATTCATTGAAGAACGTTAAAGATCCGACACTGTCCTTCATGAACAGTAGGAGAGCTGTCACCGGCACCCATAACAAATTTCAAATTTCTGCGCTAACTACTCCTGGGAGAGGGGTGACAAACCACCCAGCATGACACTGGTCTAGAAACCACTTCAGCAAAACCAATGCTCTGTAATAGAGTGTACACTACAGTGGGTCGGACCTATACAGTGCCTATAGAAAGTCTACACCCCCTTTCAAAATTTTCACCTTTTGTTGCCGCATAGCCTGGAATTTAAATGCATTAAAGCACACTTTTTTTTTACCTTTATTTACACATCGTAACCCACAACTTCCAAGTGTAAAACATATTGTGCAAATTTCAGAAAATTAATTAACAAGACAAACAAGTTCTACAAATTTCAGAAAATAAAAAAATACAAAACTAGAATATCTTGGTTGGATAAGTGTCCACCTCCCTGAGTTAATACTTGGTGGAAGCACCTTTGACAGCAATTACAGCTGTGAGTCTGTTGGGATAGGTCTCTACTAACTTTGCACACCTTGATTGGGCAATAGTCCCAGATGGGACTGTTTGTCTGTCTGTTTGTATGTTACACTGGACCCCCCAGATAATTTTTCGTGAGACAAAATGTGGACAAAACCCTCTTCCTTCTCCATTGTATTCAGAATTTGTCTACCATTATAAACCCCATGTCAATGTGAAGCAATGTGGACATGTGTTGTGTCTCAAAAGTTTGTGAACAGATGTGGACTAAATTTGGTGGACAGACTGGGTGTGTGACACAAGTCAATTCAATTTTAGTGAGGACGGTGATGCAAATTGGGATATGTGTTAATTATCAATTTTTAAGTGATCCATCACCATTGAGAGGGTGACATGGGATTGTAAAGGGATGTGGACGACTAATTGGGAAACAGTACGAACGGCCTGCCCCCCCATTACAATTTGCATAAATGCAAATGAACATACACCGATTGGACGAGTTGATTTGTAAGAGTCTGTTGTCAGCACTAACGACTCTGTTAGTGGGACAAATGATGAAAAGTGCCCCGCATGGAACGATGGTTGTCTGTGGAAAGCAGTTATTTCCTTACTTACCAGAAGGATGGTCCGGAAGCTGCTATTTGGGATGGGTGGTGCTGGCGATGGAGGTAAGAGACGTCCTCACAGCAGCAGAGGGACGAGCTATTGTGGATGAGGGGACGGTCAATAATTTGGATGGGTCCGGATGGGAAAGAGCGTTAGGGTTATTTTTCCTTGGAGCTAGACGGGTAGTGAATAGTTGTTGCATGGATGGGGTGTCGCTAATCTTCGAATTGGTTGCTAACCAGTCAGCCCAGGCTGACCAACAGAATTTGGACACGATAGTAGAAATAAGAACAATGGTGATGCAAAATCGAGTGGTATTGGACCTCATGTTAGCAGAAAAGGGAGGGGGTTTGTGGGATTTTAAAGGGCAAATGTTGCACCTGGATCCCAGATCCTACTGAGGGAGTGCAG
Organism: Myxine glutinosa; assembly: GCF_964187855.1. Classification (NCBI taxonomy): domain Eukaryota; kingdom Metazoa; phylum Chordata; class Myxini; order Myxiniformes; family Myxinidae; genus Myxine; species Myxine glutinosa. Next base: position 35,888,746 of record NC_136271.1, read on the forward strand.
GCCTCCATCGATAAAATGCGGAAATATAGTACCTACCTTAAGGAAAGTGGGAGCACTGCGAGTCATGGGGCATATGAAGTTGGTTTGCAATGGGAAGCCAAAATATTGCAATGGATACTATTGGCCCGAGGAATAATCGTTGGAATAATAGTTTTCATTGGATGCATAAATCATCCTAATCGTAGCAGTTGTCAGAAAGTTTTGTTTTTCAGGAGAACCCTCCCAGATAGGACTGCTGGCCAGCTTGGAGTTTTACTTGGATGGCCATGCATATTCTCTCTACACTGGGACTCCATGACTCCGCTGGCTGCTCCTGGTGCGGGCTGTGGACCACTTGGATACCATGGTCCTAAAGTCTCCGTCGATGCACCTTTCATCTCTGGTCCACAACTCGCACAATCCTAACGGTCAAGCAACATCTCGTCATTCCTCGAAGGAGATGCTACTGTGGAAGAATTGTATTTTTTAATTCTCCATTTTGTCGTGGTTTACATGAAGCATTTATTTCCTTCAGAAGAGGGAGAAAGCCATCTCGGCATGACTTTTAATGACATCAGGTATACACGGATATTTAAACACATCAGCAGTTACGGGACAAAGTCACCCAGCTCATTATTTCTCCCCGAATCCTTGTACACAAATCATTTATATAGTCTTCAGTTGTTTACCTCCTGGGAGTGGTTGTGTGAGTTTGAAATTGCAAGGCAAGAGGTGGGGAGGAGGAAGGTGGCAGAGGCAAGGGGCCTTGTGGAGATACCGACACTGACATCACACAGTACTTGAGACAACATTCTCCAAGGTCCGCATTTCCTAGATCTTAGTTATAAACATCCCGTTCTGGCTCCGTAATCCTCGGCCAAGCTTCCTGACTTCAAAGGGAGACAGCCTTGAGTTGCCCAACTTACAGTCGCCGGGCCTGAGAGCATAATAGACTTGTTCTCATCCGATTACAGTGTGTAGAATTAAAATCCATTTCGCGTGATATGTTATTCCGATAGTTGACCTATCCCAATATATCTTAAAAGGTTGCCTTTAAGAGAAAACTGTCATGTATGCAGTGCAAATGTTCACCGTTGTATCCCTACACCGGGACCGGGTTGTATCCCTACGCCAGAGCTCGGATGGCGCTGCTGTGAATCGGGCCTTGATCGGCAGAGTGAATAAACACGTACGACAATTGATCGCAGTTTGTCTAGATACTTTACATGGCGACGAGGATGGGATCCGAACCCACGCGTGCAAAGTTTGGCCTTTATTAAACTGGCTGCAAATGACTTCGAAGCTCGGTTTTATTTACAACCGATCTGGACACGAGCTTTGATCAATAGTTAAGATTAAATTTACCCACACTACAACTGGATGCCAGCCGGGAATCAAACGAGTGGATCCCACCCTTCCAGGAGCAACCATTCCTTCTGGACTCCCCTCTTCCATACCCCAGTTCATCAAACATGCATGAAGACCTCAATTCGTCAAACATGCATGAAGACCTCAGTCTGTCAAACATACATGAATAATCTTTGGAGTTCATACACGCGTACGCCACTCTTTCTTTAGCACAGGTGTGCCGCACAGTGGAAGACATTGTTTTAAACATCCAGTTGACACTGAGAGGAGGAGAAGATGACTTTTAAGAACACCATCCCTTGCCAAACCAAGGGGAAGAAAGAAGATCTTGGGTTAAATTTGCCTTTCGCCTAGGATTCATCGACCCAACCGCGATAGGTAAAAAAAAAAAACCGTCAAAGGATTTCCCTTGGGCAAGGAAACTCCTCATCCTATCCGGCATAAGATGGATCAGAGGTAATCGACGAAATTGCTCAAGGAAATCCCAGTTGGTTCAATGATTGTGAATAAATGTTGTTTTATTAACAAGAGCTGGAGATTGTGGGAGTTCGATGTATTTACAATGTATTTAATTTCAATATATTCTCCAGACTCAGAATTGATGCATGTTACTGAAGCCCACTGTTGAAGTGTTAGAAGGCTGTATTGCCGACGTGAGGGCGTGGATGACCCAAAACAAACTTCAGCTGAACGATGCTAAAACAGAGTCTATGATTGTAAGATCGCACAGATGTCCTCTACAATGTTCCCTTCCTACCACTATTCATGTTGGTGAAACCGACGTAAACTTTGTTTCGTCGGCCAAGAACCTTGGTGTGGTTTTCGACTGTAACATCACATTTTCCAAGCAAGTACTTCAAACTTGCAAATCAGCATACTTTCAGCTGCGAAATATCGCATCCATTCGCCACTTTCTTACTCCTCAAGCTGCTCTAACTCTGGTCTGTGCCCTTGTCCTCTCAAGGCTAGACAATTGTAATTCTTTGTATGCTGGCTGCCCTCAGTTTCTCTTGGATAAGTTACAAAAGGTTCAAAACTTTCGTCTCCTGGAAAGCAAATCCAACGGAAGGAAATCTCATTTCCTTTCACAAAGCCCGAAACAAGTGTGTGTCCACCCTCAGGAGAGCCAGGAAACAATATCTCTCCGTTCTCAAGACCGAACTCTCTTATCTGTCTCCCTCTTCCAAATCCTGGTGGCGTCTGGTCAAATCCGTTTCTGGTGTTTGTTCCCCCTCCATCCCCTCCCTTACCTCAAACGGCTACACAGCTGACTCCGCACGTGAAAAAGCTGAATGCCTCAACTCTGTGTTTGCCTCTAAATCTTGTGTCCCAAACCCATCCCTCTCTGTACCCACCATACCCAGTCGTACCCTGCTGCTCCTGGACTCCGTGTCCTTTCCTCCTGACAAGGTGGAAAAGTTTCTGTCAACCCTCGACTCTGATTCTGCAACTGGACCCGACGGCATCAGCCCACGGGTCCTAAAATCCTGCTCTGCCGCTCTATCTCACCCTCTCTCTGTTCTCTTCACCCTCTCTTTTGCTCAAGGTCAACTGCCATCTGCTTGGAAATCAGCCAACATCACCGCTTTGCACAAAAAAGGTGCAAAAACAGATCCTAGCAACTACAGACCAATCAGCCTTCTCCCAATTATCAGCAAAGTCATGGAATCCATCATTGCTTCGGATATGAAATCTTTCCTCTTCTCCAATGGCTTGATCTCTGATCATCAATTTGGTTTCAGACCAAGTCACTCTACTCTGGACATGCTGCTTCTGCTGTCTCAACAATGGATGGAGGTCCTCAATGCCAAACAGGAAATTAGAGCTGTCTCCCTCGACATATCACGTGCCTTCGACACGGTCTGGCACCCCGCTCTGCTCACCAAACTCTCCTCCTTTGGTATCCATGGAAATCTCCACGCATGGCTGGCGGACTTCCTCTCTAGTCGTCGTCAACGTGTGGCCCTGAATGGGTTTCTCTCATCTCCTCTTCCTGTTCAGGCTGGAGTTCCCCAAGGCAGTGTTCTGGGCCCCGTGCTTTTTCTGGTCTTCATCAATGATCTCTCTGACTCTCTCGAAAATCCTCTCTATCTCTTTGCTGATGACTCCACTCTCTGCCGCTCCATTCCTCTTCCCTCAGATCGGCAGTCTGCTGCCTCCTCACTCTCTGAAGACCTGGACAAAATCACAGACTGGTCAAACAAGTGGAACATGTCTTTCAATCCTGACAAATCTCACACTCTTACTATGTCTCTCCGAAAAGATCGACTGGACAACCCTCCCATCTACTTTCTCAACAATCCTCTCCAAGAAGTTCTGTCGCTCAAGATTTTGGGTCTCACTATCTGCCATGATCTTTCTTGGGAAAACCACATTTCCAAGCTGGCCTCCAAAGCCAGTCGCCGACTGGGCATCCTCCGTCGTGCGAAGTCCTTCCTCGGCACACCTGAGCTCCTCACCACATACAAGGCTTTCATCCGCAGCTCAATGGAATACTGTTCTCCCCTATGGGCCGGTGCTCCTGCCTCACACCTAGCTCGGCTTCACGCTGTTGAAACCAAAGCTTTCAGAATTATTGGAATCTCCCGCGATGAAGCTATCTCTGAGGGCCTTTCACTCACTCACCGCAGGCAGGTAGGTGGTCTTTCTGTCTTCTACCGACTCCTCTCCGGCCTTGCACCCCCAGCTCTCTCTGTGCTCTGTCCCCCAAATATTCCTACAGGTCGCACAAGATCTGCCAGCAACCCTCTGATGGTTAAACTGCCGAAATCTCGGCTCTCTGCTCACCTTCACTCTTTCATTCCTCTTTTCTCCCGCCTCTGGAACAAACTCCCTCACTCCCTTCAATCCCACTCCTCCCTCCAGGTCTTTAAAACAGCTGTTCACCACCATCTCTTATCTTCCCCCATCCAAAACCTTGATCTTTTCTACCCCCGCTAATTCACCCCAGATCCACCTTGTTTGAAATTCCAACTTCTTTCCTGGAAGTCCTGGCAGTGTCCATATGTTTTATACCTCTCCCACCGCCCCCTTCCCATGGCCCCCCCCCAAAGCCCTCGCCCTCTCTCAGATCTCTCGATGTCTCCATGTCTCTCGGTCCCTGCTCTCAAATGTTGTGTTTGTGTCCTTCCCCCTCTCTCCCCATCTTGTCTACCGCTCCCGATGTTATATGTTTTATGTGTCGGTTTGTCTTTCTGTGTGATTAATGTTCGCTCTTTCACGAGCCTCGATCTTGTATACAAAAAAAAAAAAAAAAAAAAAAAAAAACTCTGCCGCTCGTCTTGTCTGTAAGGCGAAGAAGTCTGACCATGTTACTCCGCTTCTTGAATCTTTACACTGGCTGCCTGTCTCTGCTCGTGTGCAATACAAAATTTGCACACTATGTTATAAATCATTGTGTGGAGCGGGACCTCACTATCTCTCCGATTTGCTCACTCTCTATGAACCTCGGCGACAGCTTCGTTCAAGCGACGACTCTATGACCTTACAGCCGCCGCGCACCAGCACCAAGTCGTTTGGCGAGAAATCCTTTTCCTTTGCTGCACCTCTGCTCTGGAATGACTTGCCTTCCTCTGTTCGACATGTTGACTCTCTTCCTGCCTTTAAAACCTCCCTCAAAACCGATCTCTTTCACAAGTCTTTCAAAGTCTAAGTCCTGTTTCCCTTTGGTTTGAGGTGGGACAGAGATCGAGAGTATGTCTGTGTACATGTGCGGGGGAGGGAGGGGAGGAGGAGGGGGAGCACACATCTGTGGGTTTTGAATGGGGAGGGAGAGGAATAGGGCAAGAGTGAAGGGGTGTCTGTGTGTGTGTATGTTTGTGTATGTGTGTGCGGTGTGTGTGCGTTCGCATGATAATGTAAAGCGCCATGAGGGTAGTTTACTCTGCTTGATGGGGCTATATAAGACTCCTTTATTATTATTACCTTCGCAAAAGCGGAAGGTTATGTTTTGATCGCTGTGTATTTATTTGTATGTCTGTGTGTGTGTATGTTAATCGCATAACTCAAAAAGTATTCAACCGAATTGCATGAAATTTGGTGGGATGATTGGTTATTATACGGGACACATTTGATTAGATTTTGGGAAACAGATTTGCTCAAATTCTGACTATTTTTAACTCGATCGTATTTCACTCAAAGTTATGAGCGACTGAAGAAGAAGATGTCCATCCAGGACGTCATCACTATAACGCGATCTCCCGCGATCATTTCAACCTCAAAAAAAATTATAATTGCAGATTTGACAATAGATGAGGCATATTAACAAACGAATGAAACAGATTTGCTCAAATTCTGACTATTTTTAACTCGATCGTATTTCACTCAAAGTTATGCGCGACTGAAGAAGAAGATGTCCATCCAGGACGTCATCACTATAACGCAATCTCCCGCGATCATTTCAACCTCAAAAAAAATTATAATTGCAGATTTGTCAAGAGATGAGGCATATTAACAAACGAATGAAACAGATTTGCTCAAATTCTGACTATTTTTAACTCGATCGTATTTCACTCAAAGTTATGAGCGACTGAAGAAGAGGATGTCCATCCAAGACGTCATCACTATAACGCGATCTCCCGCAATCATTTCAACCTCAAATGAAATTCAAATTGCAGATTTGTCAATCGGGGAGGCATATTAACAGACGAATGAAACAGATTTGCTCAAATTCTGATTTTTAAAAATCGATCGCATTTCACATAAAGTTTGAGGTACTAAAGAAGAAGAAGATTCGTTTAGCTTCTCAGATAAAATAAATAATTCTGTCTGCAATTTCAGGTTAATTACCTTCGCAAAAGCGGAAGGTTATGTTTTGATTTGTATGTCTGTGTGTGTGTGTGTGTGTGTGTATGTTATTCGCATAACTCAAAAAGTATTCAACCGAATTGCATGAAATTTGGTGGGATGATTGGTTATTATACGGGACACATTTGATTAGATTTTGGGAGCAATCGGGTCAAAGGTCAAGGTCAAGGTCACGAAAAGGTCAAAATCGTATTTTTACCATAGCGCGGTCAATTTTTATCCAATTGGCATGCAACTAATGCCAAAATGTTCAGAATTCAATGCCCGATCTTGTGATATACGACATGACCCAGTGAAGACATTACTCTTGTTAGCGGTTGGGGGTCAAAGGTCAGGGGGGTCACGACCTTGCAAAATGTGCGTTTTTTGTCATAACTCGGTCAATTCTTATCCGATTTGCATGAAATCAGCACCAAACTGTTCACTGTTCTGTTCCCTACACTCCCATGCCAAGTACAGAACAGTAGCTGCGGCGAAGGTATGCGCTCTACCGAGTGCCCGTTCTAGTTATTATTATTATTATTATTATTAAGGGCAAAAGGGGGACCGCTGGGCAACCTTGAGTTCAAAGCTATTTTTCTCCATCGTGGCTATCACCCGCCTCCCTTTGAGGCTGCTTTCTCCCTTTCAAGTTGTTTTTCCTTCCGCACAAAGGCCGTTCTCTCTGTGACTATAAATATAACTCGCTTGTCAAAATGCTTCCAGGAAAAAGGGTTCTCTCGGCATATTTGGGACCTTTTTTCCTCTGTGTGCACGTAAAAAAAAGGGCAATAAACAGTCTATTAAATTGTGATTGGGTTGTTCTTGAAAGGGTAAAGACCATACCCCATCATATATATCAAATGAATATTTTCAAATTAATTATTTTGAAGGACATTGATATAAAGCTATTTGACTGAGTGGTGCCGAAATGCTGGGCTTTGAGACCTAATCTGCATGTCCTGATTGATCTAATTTACATCAACACAATACTCTGCATTTTGAAGTGGCTTATAGTCTTTCTTCACCCTCTGTGGTTCCTCCGAAGGTCAAACTAAGATTTAGCGAGGCATTGTTATGTTTTCCGGAGGTAATCTACATATCTCTTTGGAATGTCACAGATGTACCTTGAAAGGACTGTCTTTTTAATTGCAGGCTGAGGGGGATAGACTCACGTGAAAGAATGAATGTATAAAAGCTGTGTTCGGAGATCAAAGAGCAGAGCAGATCATGAAGCAATGCTAGACATGGCTAACATGAGCGGTCTCTCCTATATACATAGTAAGTTTTGGTACCATGTTTTTTGAATGAATATTTTTAATAAAGCGATTCAATGGACCTTTGATGGACTCACTTTAAGGGTACGACCCTTGAGTTTCTCTCTACAGAGTCTTTGCTGTGAAATGCACCACCCAGCAGAGGAAACCTACAGGAACAGCTGATTTTATTCTGAAATAATCAGAATCACTACAATTTAACACAGGTGGAGGCGAATTAACTTGGTGTGTGATTTTGAAGGTGATTGTTACCTTACCTAAAATTGTTAGGATTGTTACCTAAAATGGCTCACAAAGTTTCTAAAAGAAACCGAAACTACTTGGAAAAGTGCCTGAGAGAGGGGTTTTCCTGTCAACGATGAAAGATTTGGAGAACTTTCTGAACAACTCACACAAAGTTGATATCCTGTACTGCAAAAATTCCTGTGTATGGGCGATGCATGTGCAAAAGGCATCATTAGCATTCATACGTCATTTTTAAAGTCACCTACATAAGAAACACAAGGAAACGAGACACAAGTAGAGGCCACTCGGCTCCTCATGACTGTGCCACACCAACAAGACCAAATATATCCATCAAAACGTCGCAATTTCATTGGGGGAATGAAGGGAGGAGCGCAGATGAGACAATGTGGCATTCTCAGTGTTATGTATTATTGCATGGGATTAACCGGAAGTGCGGTCATAAAAGAAGCGGGGCATACTGCATGGCAGAGGAAGCTGGGCCTACGCTGGGCGCTTGTGTTTTTCCCGGCCGCGCAATAAAAGACCGATGGTGCACTCAAACTCCCTTCCCAGCCTGATACATTACATGGTGATGGGGATCCAATTCTGGTGAGCGCATGCGAAGCAAGCTGAGCTATTGCAGTTAGCTGTTGGCCTACCAACTCGTTATTTCACGGCATACGCTACTTAAGCACCATGTGCTACGGCCGGATTGACGAGTTCAACCCGCGCGAAGGAAGCCGGGAGGCGTACATTGAACGTCTACAGTATTACTACCAAGCTAACGGCATCGAGGATGATGCCAGGAAGAAAGCAATCCTGATGTCGGTATGCGGCAGCGAGACGTTTACTATTCTGAAGAATCTCACCATGCCCAGGACCACGATGGATTTAACACACACCAAGCTTGTGTCAGCTATGAAGGAGCACTGCGAACCGACACCCTCAGTCATTGTAAGTCGATTCAATTTTTACATGTCGCCAAACCTCAACACAGCCCATTTCGGCATCCATAGCTCACCTGAAACACCTTGCCCAGCATTGCCAGTTTGGTGCTACATTCGACGACATGCTAAGAGACTTGCTCGTAGTGGGAGTGGAGCAAGATCAAATTCGCCGGCGCCTACTTGCTGAACGGACTCTGACATTTTCCAGTGCTAAGGACATTGCTATCGCAATGGAGTGTGCAGACAAAAATGCTGCAGATATTGTACGCTCCATCACTTACCAGCCTAGAGCTGACCTGTCATCTGTCAATCGGGTGGGACAACATCCGACCAGAAAATCCGATGCCAAAACACCTGGAAACTGCTTGGCAGCTGGTGCTGGCAAATGTTTCCACTGCAATGGGAAGCATTCTCCCACGACGTGCCGTTTCAAGAATGCTGCTTGCAACTACTGCCACAAGGTGGGTCATATCGCCTCTGCGTGCTTGTCTCGAAAACGGAGGGCAAGGAGAGAGGAATGCAAAACCCACCTCCTTGACTCAGAGCATAACCAAGAAGATGTGACTGATGGACATAGCCCTAACAGCCACAGTGTTCAGTCGTATGACCTTTTCCACACAAAGTCTGGCAGACAATCCACTCCAATACTGGTTATAGTAGATATAGACGGACAGAACGTGGAAATGGAGATAGACATGGGTGCTGCCATCTCACTCATGAGCGAAGCAGCTTTCCGTAACCTGTGGGGGAATTGTGAACAACACAGCCTCCATTGGTCCCCAATCCAACTCACCACATATACTGGTGAGTCAATACAAGCCCGCGGGTCGTGTGATGTCACAGTAACCTACGGAAACAACACTCACCAATTACAACTCTTGGTCATCCCTAGGGAAGGACCCACACTCCTCGGGCGAAACTGGCTTGATGTCAAACTCAATTGGGAACACATCCACCAACTACAGGCTTCCAAGCCACCAACTGTACTGCGGCACCTCCTTATGAGATACCCGGACATCTTCAAGGATGAACTCGGGACATTGAAGGGCTTCACTGCCAAGCTCAACGTTGAGAAAAATGTGAAGCCAATTTTCTGCAAAGCACGCCCAGTCCCTCTCACATTGCAAGAAAAAGTTGACGCAGAATTAGCCAGACTGGAAAAGTTAGGTATCATTGAGTCAGTTCAGTACTTAAATTGGGCTGCTCCAGTTGTTCCTGTTGTGAAGGCAAACAGATCGATATGCCTTTGTGGGGATTACAAAATGTCGATCAACAAATGTTCCACCTTGGACAAATATCTCATACCAAGGATCGATGACATACGCAAAACTGAGCGGAGGACAGTCCTTCACCAAGCTCGACATGAGATCGGCCTACCTACAAGTCGTTCTGGATGAGGATTCCAAAGAATATCTCACCATCAACACGCATCGGGGGCTCTACAGATACAACTGCCTGAGTTTTGGTGTCAAATCGGCGCCAGGGATCTACCAACGTTGTATGGACAGCCTGTTCGCTGCTGAACCACACGTTGTTGTTTACCAAGACAACATCCTAGTCACTGGCCGCTCAGAGCGTCATCATCTGGACAACCTCAAACGTGTGCTACGTATTATTTCCGACTCTGGACTACGCCTGCGGAGAGACAAGTGCGAGTTCATGGGTCCATCGGTGACCTATTTGGGCCATCGTATCGATGCCGAAGGCTTACATCCCACAGAAGAGAAGATCAGAGCAATCAAAGACGCCCCAGCTCCGACCAACATTTCTGAACTCAAGGCTTACATTGGCATGCTGCAATAATACAGCAGGTATATCCCAAACATTGCTACCATGCTGGGCCCACTGTATTGCCTGCTAAAAAAGGCATCAGCTGGAAATGCGACATTCCGGAGTCAGCAGCCTTCCAGAAGTCAAAAGACATGCTGGGGTCTTCAAATGTGCTAGTTCACTACGACCCAGACAAAGACCTGGTCCTGTCGTGTGATGCGAGTCAGTACGGGGTTGGTGCTGTTCTGTCACACATCATGCCAGATCGCACAGAGAGACCAATAGCATTCGCATCTCGTACACTGTCTCCTGCTGAGAAGAACTACAGTCAGCTGGACAAAGGACTCGGCATTGTATTCGGAGTTAAGAAATTTCACCAGTACGTTTTCGGTCGGCATTCCATGATTTACACAGACCACAAGCCACTGATTAGTTTGTTTGGTCCATCAAAGGCTACCTCAGAGGTCTTACCGCCTCGGATCGTATGCTGGTCACTTTCACTCTCGGCTTATGATTACGATATTATGTACAGACCTGGCTCCACAATTTCAAATGCAGACGCCATGAGTCGCCTACCACTTCCGGACACAGTGTTTGACCCCCCTGTACCTGGCAGCGTGATATCTCTGATGGACTTTTTGAATATCAACCCAATTGATGCCAACCAGATACGGACCTACACCAGGTGTGACCCACTCCTTTCCAAGGTCATTCGTGCTACTGGGCATGGGTGGGGCCTTCTACGCGATGCTGACCCTGAATTGATTCTTACAAGGTCAGGCAAAATGAACTAAGTGTCGAGAATGGCTGCTTGCTGTGGGGATGCCGAGTGGTCATTCCCCCAAACTTGCGCACAAAGATTTTGGATCAGCTTCACGATTGTCATCCAGGCATTGTAAGAATGAAATCGCTGGCACGGAACTATGTCTGGTGGCCTCACCTCGACTCTGACATAGAATAGTGTGTGAAACATTGTTATCCATGCCAAAGCAGTCAAAATACCCCTGCGAAGGCACCATTACACCCCTGGGAATGGACCACTGAACCATGGCAGAGGATTCAGCTTGACTATGCTGGACCCATCGAAGGCCGTATGATCCTTGTTGTTACGGACGCTCACACTAAATGGATCGACGCCTATGTAGCACATACAGCAACCTCACACGCTACCATAGAGAGGCTGCGCCAGTGCTTTGCCACACATGGTTTGCCACGCTTGATAGTCACGGACAATGGAACCTGTTTCTCAAGTTCTGAATTCACTGAATTCACCTGCATGAATGGTATAATTCACAAGTTTGTGAGCCCACACCATCAAGCTTCAAATGGACTATCTGAAAGCTCTGTGAGTTTTGTCAAGTTTGGTCTAAGTAAGATACACGGTGGAAGCCTTCAGACCAGACTATCACGTGTGCTTTTCGCTCACCACATCACTCCCCAAACAACAACAGGGGTGACACCAGCTGAGCTGCTGATGAAACGACGTGTGCGTACACGACTGGATTGTCTAAGACCAGACATGGTGTCGGTCGTGTATCAAAATCAGTGGAAGCAGAGACTTCACCATGACAAACATGCTGTACAGCGCTCCATAAAGGTCGGGGACCCGGTGTTTGTGAGAAACTTTGGTAGCGGAATGGTTTGGTTACCAGGGCGGGTTCACAAAAATGAGGGACCATTGTCCTACGTTATCAAACTTGAGGACAATCGAGTCGTCCGGAGGCACCTTGATCATGTCCGGTATCGGTCCTGTGATCCTGTCATTTTCACAAATGATATCTCGCCACTTCCTGAACCTGTGAACAGCGACATTGTTGCTGCAGATAGTACTGCACCACTCCCTGAGGCTGACCCCAATAACGCTGTTGCAGCACCACCAGTGGGGCCGTGTGGCGGCTTTGCACCCCGACGATCATCCAGAGTTCGAAAGGCGCCTATCTGCCTTGACTTGTAGCTAATATTCTTGTATGCATTTTGCATTCGATTTTCAATTTCATGCAATTCAATTTTTGCATTCAATTTTGCATTTGCAATTTTGCAATTTTGTATGTTTGCATTCTTGTATGCATTTGTAGCCGGCGAAGCCGGTGTTGTGAATAAACGCATACGTATTATGTTGAAAACCAGATTATGCTGGATCCCTTGGCTTGAGAATTCCGAAGCTGTGACGCACCAAATCGCTCAATGGAGCCGCCATCTTGCGGATGCGGTAAGTATGCATAACAAATTGAAAAACGTTCAATAGGAGTTTGTTTCACCCGTCTTTGTTTGATTCACAATCTTATGCACCTCTAATTTTTAATTAAAATACTTTAAGACCAACTTCGGCCCGCACGGGCCTGGTTATCTTCAACGAAAATCGTCACCAAACACCGGAACCAATGAGATTCGAGCATTTGAAAAATATTTCTAAAACCAAATCACTCAATGGAGGCCGCCATCGTCCGGATGCGGAAGTATGCATAAAAAAAATTGTGAAAAAGTTCAATAGGGGTTTGTTTCACCCGTCTATGTTTGATTCACCATCTGATGCACCTCTAATGTGTAATTAAAATACTTTAAGACCAACCTCGTTATATTCAACGAAAATCGTCACCAAACACCGGAACCAATGAGATTCGAGCATTTCAAAAATTATTTCAAAAAAGCTTATTACGAGTTTTGGAGGGTGAAAACGGCGTCAAATATTCTAAAATTGACGAAGAACTATTTTTTAGAAATCTCGTGGCCGGAGGGGATAGTTTTTCACGGCCGGAAATATCCGAAGTTGAGACGGAATTCACCGAATTAATCAAGAAGGAAATTTTATCAATTTTAATCTCATCCAGAATGCAAATGGTGTCATTTTGAAATAGGTACGGTACCTACTACACCTACCTACTACCAACTACCTAACCTACTGATGCCACAGTGATGGGTAAAATAGTGGCAAGAGGCTTTGGCTTCGCCGGCTCATTGCGGCTTTGCAGTCGGGTACTAGTATGCTTGTAGTATGCATTTTCACTGTTAATGGGAGGGGGGAGATGTTATGTATTACTGCATGGGATTAACCGGAAGTGCGGTCATAAAAGAGGCGGACTTCCGGCCGCGCAATAAAAGACCGATGATGCACTCAAACTGCCTTCCCAGCCTGATACATTACACTCAGGGATATCCCAATGATGCTAAAATAAAAATTGGGAAATATATTTATTTTAATTATTTAAATAAAATACGGTAAAGGGTTCTTTTCAGGGTGGGATCTTCGTTGCTACTCTTGGTGAAATTTCACCCAATTGGGTGAAATCGGTCCGAGTCTGGCGATCTGGTGGAAGAAATCGAAATTGGTCGAAATCTGGTGAAATATCAACAATACGAGGGGGCGGGGCATGTTAAATGGTTATAGCAGAGCAGTTAAGAGGAAGCATCGTTCATTTTTTCAGGAAAGCACCAAATTTGGCACAGATGTAGTATGGACCTATACAATTGTTTTCCTGAGGGGCGCCCAAAAATTCAGAACCCCTGGTGGCCGCCATATTGAATTTCAACATGACCGCCCTCTGTGACCTATTTCCCTCAATAACTTCTATACTATGAGTGGTCTTGGTCTTGTATTGTGGTCTTGGCAATAGCACACTACTTTACCTACCAGTCACACGGTGTGGAGGAACTCTGGATTGCCATTGGCACTGGTAAAAGCTACCGCTACCTTGCCATCCATAAAATTGCCACCGGCCTTGGCCGCAGGAAGGCCGAGTCTTTGCCATTATTTCATGCCTTCACTGGCTGCGACACAGTGTCATTTTTTGCCCAAATTGGGAAAAAGACAGCCTGGAAGGCTTGGGAGGCATACCCCAGCATCACGCAGACCTTTCATGCTCTTGCTTATAAGCCATCTGTGGACGCTATTACTATGGAACTACAGAGCATAGAAAGATATGTTGCCATCCTCTATGACTGGACTACCGAGATAAAGACAGTGAATGACATGTGCCGACACTTGTTCACGAAGAAGGCAAGAACAATTGATCACATTCCCCCAAACAGCAGACGCCTTCGAACAACACCTAAAACGTGCATGTTTTCAGGCTGGACACGTATGGAGTTAGGCACTGGTGCCCTACCCAGAACTTCCATCACCAGCTGATTGGGGCTGGATGAAAACAGGGACTTCTTGGACACCAATTTGGACCACGATACCACTGATACAGGAGGCATGTTCAGAGCTTACAAGCTGCCATTGTAAGTCGGCCTGTAAAGGCAACTGTAAATGCTCCGGGGCAATTCTGCCCTGCACATCACTGTGTGACTGCGATGGACAGTGCTTGTAGTACTACGCGTCTGTGGGAGAGCCTCCACCTTTCAAGTGCCCACAATATTTTAAGTTAAAACTGCAACTGTGTGTAACTTTGATTAATTAATACCATTCCATTGTTATCAGAGACCAATAAAACAATGTGAATCACTTGGAATTGAAATTTTACCTAAAATACTATGAGAGATTCAAGGAAAATGGAAACACCATGGCGGCCATCTTGAAATTAAAGATGATGGATGCCAATCTTTATGCAATTGATCCCATTGGATTCAGAGACCATGAAAACATGGGGTTGTAGCGGTTACTGCTGGGTGTACACAATCGCCTTGCACCTACCAAGGACGCGGCCAGGGAGCGATCACCAGGCCGGGCTCGTCCAGGCCGCCCGGACAGGCCCAGACGCGCCTCTCCCGGGCATGCCCGGACTCGCTGTTCCCGGGCTCGCCCGAGCCTCCCGGGCACGCCCGGTCTCGTCTTTCCTGGGCATGCCCAGACTCGTCTTTCCAGGGCTCGCCCAGGACGCCCAGGCATGCCCGCTCTCGCCTTTCCAGGGCTCGCCCAGGACGCCCGGGCATGCCCGCTCTCGCCTTTCCAGGACTCGCCCAGGACGCCCGGGCACGCCCAGCCTCGCCTTCCCAGGGCTCGCCCAGGATGCCCGGGCAGGTCCAGACTCGCCTTTCCAGGACTCGCCCTTGACGCCCGGGCATGCCCGGTCTCGCTTTTCCCGGCAAACACTCCGGCATAATGTGTATATATATTGCTGCCCGATAAACGGGCTTTTCAGAGTACCTGAGTTTGATACGTGCAATAAAGCAACTCGGACGAATTTCCGTCTTTGGTCGCGTCAATCCTTCCGACTCGCGTTGGAGCATAGCTCCTTCAGGGTAAGACACTGGAACTGTGGTGTTATCGCTCATAGTATAGAAGTTATTGAGGGAAATAGGGCACAGAGGGCGGTCATGTTGAAATTCAATATGGCGGCCACCAGGGGTTCTGAATTTTTGGGCGCCCCTCAGGAAAACAATTGTATAGGTCCATACTACATCTGTGCCAAATTTGGTGCTTTCCTGAAAAAATGAACGATACGCCCTATAAGTATTAAGAACCAACAGGAAGCCAGTTCGGGGCACCGCTGATGGGGCCGCAGTCAGCTACAGCACCAGTACAACACCATGACAGGCAAACATCGTGCAAGGCAAGCAATAGCCACGCCCAGGAGGACCTTTGATTGACAAGGGGGAGGGGCGTACAAGAAGCGGGCCGCACTGATTGGCCGCCGACAATCGAAGTGCGACCAATGACACCTCGGCCAATCAGTGAGGGAGGCGCAAACATTCGGCCAATCGGTGCAAGGGCGAAAAAGACCTACCAACAAGCTGCGCACTGATTGGAGGGAAGGGCCGGTGACGTCAGACCACGGCAAATGATGAGGGCGTTTTGCGAACTTTACGCAACTCTTTTCGTTAAAAAAAAGTTTGTTCGACAGTTCATTTGTCAATAAAGTTTGTATCGTAAACAATATTTACAAGTTTGTTATCATTTAGCAGTCGATATCGAATGAAAACTTGGCATTTGGTGAAATCTACTTCAATTTGGTGAAATTTAGGCACCCGATTGGTGAAATTCGAAAAACCCGAGTGGCAACACTGGGTGGGATGAAGGTGGTTCTTGGGTGAGAGAGGTACAATACCAACCATACACTATCACATGAGGAGACCTTCACAGACATGACAATCCGCACAGATGCACAAAATCACCCATCAATACTCGAGCTACCGAAAAATTATTCCAATATCCCTCGACCCTTCTACGTACATCCATGTTCTGCAATTAATCGTCCCCTTCCTGCCCTCACTTTAGTGAATACCAAGACAGTGTTCACGGTTTTGCTTCAAAATGTTTAACCTTCCTTCTCTCATGTTGCGTACTCTCTTCAAGTACCACTCCCTCTTCTTCTTCCTTAACGAAGGAAGGCGACGCGGTTCAAAACACTGTCTACAAATCGCTCTTTCAATCATTCCGATTCAAAAAATTCAATCTCTTACAGTTCTTCCTTTCTCCAATCTCTACACTCACCTTTATTCCACCCCTCCTCACGTTTTCAAACGTATCTCTGACTTGAAAATCTCAAGAAACACAGTTTGTAATAAATGTTCGATTTTCACTCATCATTCAAAACTTTCAAAACTCCCAGCCTCACCCCTCCCCTTCGAAACTCCTCCCCTCCCCTCCTCCCTCCTCCCCCCAATCCCCACGCCGCTCCCCTTCAAATCTTCGCTCTCCCTTTCAAATCTCCCCTCACCCTCTATCTCAAGGTTTCCTCTTAACTCATCCACAAAGCTGTCCCCTCTCTCCCCTTCTGCCCTCTTCTAAGTCATTACTCCACCTTCTCCAATCTTCTACTTCCCTCTGTCCCCCTAATATTACTCCTCACTCTGCCTCACCCCATCACCGCCTAGCCTTTTGTCCTCCTCCTCGTCCTGCCCTCTCTCCTTGTTCTTCTGCAATCTCCGACACAATCAACGGCTCTCCCTACCTCCTCCTCTCCCTCATCTTACCCTACCCACCTCTCCCCTCTCTTGTACCTCATGCTCCCCCTCCTTCCTCAACGGTATGGACCTCAAACATCAGGGGCCTTCGCTCAAACCTGACCGATCTCTCTATACTGTATCCAGATTGATTCTCACAAACCAAAATTAATCTGCTTAACAGAAGCTTTCCACCTTCAAGACGTCCCTGACTTCTTAGTATCTCTCCCTGGTTACTCCCTCCTTTGTGTATGATAGACCTGAGCCTCGTCCTGGTGGCGGGGTTTCTCTGTACATAAAAAACATTATTTCTCACTCTCTGTGTACTACTCTTACACCTCCCAAACCCCATGAGTACCTCTGGACATGGCTTCCCCTCCGCTCCCACCTTTTGTTTATATGTGTGTTGTACAGTGCACTAAACAGCGCTGACTCCACTTACATCTCACTGTCGAACAACGTGGACCAACTTCTATCCACTCATCCCAACTCTCTCATATGTGGCTATTTCAATTGTCATCATGCCAGCTGGCTGGGTGTGGGTACCTCTCGCCCCAGGTATGGCACCTGTAACTCATTGATGTCGTAAGTTCAGGAATCTCCTTTAATCAAGTGGTTTATTAAAGACGATACCAAGCTCTCACAGAGCACACGACCATCATGACGAGCCGCCATTAACCACTGCAGCCACCTCCCAGACGTCACTACGCAGTACGTAGTACCCATCACAACATCTCCCTTTCTTTGAAATTATTATGTTTGTATGCAACAAAACACTACTAAACTAAATCAAAATAATAAACACAATCAGACACAACTTGACCCACACATAGATGGGATCTGGGGTTACTGTTATAACTCTTAACCAAAATGTAATTACTGCTCAGTATGATTAGCTCAAACAGAGAAAACACAGAATCATTCCAATCAACGCATTGTCTCTGCACCAATATTACAAGGGCTGATTTCTGGTGGTCGTTATTCACTATCACGATATCTCAACGGTTTTCGAATCACACGGCCTGATCTGGTCGAGTACGGAGAGTTGTCCGGCCTTGTTGTCTCAGCACTCTCGTCATCCTTGGAGCTGGAGCAGCCATTAGTTTCCATTGCTGAAGCGTCGTTGTTGAAATGTACGTGTCGAACAGTTGGTAGACTTTGATGTGTTGGTTGAGTCGGTTCGTCCTTCCACTTGGCGCCACAATCGGGTGGATGAAGTTCACGCGTGTGCCCTGGTTCTTCGAAGACGCGTCCCGTTAGGCGTCTGTACTATATACGAGCGGGGTTCATTACAGCGAGCCACAACTTTCCCAGGGTACCATTGGTGCGTGTCCTTGTTCAGAATCCGAACCCGATGTCCAATAGCCAATTCAGGTAATTGCGGCCCAGCCGTTCTGTTGTATTGCTTCGCCATCCGGTCTCCACGTTCCTTCAATCGTTCCTGAATTTCCTGATGCCTTTGTTGTGCAGGAACCAACAGACGACTTGGTAGGTTGGTGCGTATGGGCCGGTTGAACAGCATTTCGCATGGACTTGGGAGGTGGGAATCTACAGGTGTGCACCTCAGGTGTTGTCGTGCAATATCTATGTCCCTCCCTGATCTAATACACTTTTTGATCATGTTCTTCACTGTTTGAACTTGTCTCTCAACCAATCCATTACTGCGTGGATACCTCGGCGATGTTGTCGTGTGTTTTACATTCCATTTGGTACACATATCACGGTACGGCTCACCCACATATTGAGGTCCATTGTCCGATATGACCTCCAGAGGTGGGCCAAACATACTGAAACATTCAGATGTGGCCTTGGCTACTGCACTGCTCGTCGTGTATTCCATTCTCTTCATAACTGGGTACTTTGTGTAATAATCCATCACCAAAAGGTAGGTCTGCCCGTGTAGCTCACACATATCACTGGCTACCTTTGTCCATGGTACCGCTGGTATCTCATGAGCTATCATAGCCTCACGCCTTTGTTCTGATTGGTTCTCTTGACATGCCTTACATGTTCTGACAGCTCTCTCAATGTCCAGATATATACTTGGCCAGTAAACACATTCGTGTGCTAGACGTTTTGTCTTTTCGATCCCCATGTGCACCTCATGGAGCTAGTCGAGGATATCTTCCGTAGCTGCTCTGGAATTAGTACCTGTCGACCTTTGAAGAGAACCCCGTCACAAATACCAATTTCATCACGGTATGGCCAGTACAGACGTAGGTCCACAGGCAGCTCTGTAATCCTAGCAGGCCACCCTCGATGAACAACCTGCTGCAATGCTCGAAAGGTTCTTTCAGCCTTTCCACACTCTCTGAGTTGGTCCTGTTTCCTTGAGCTGAAATCAATGAGGTCAAAGCGATGATGATCATCCACATCATCAAGCTCAATACCATCTACACGTGCGTCCAACTGCAGTTCCTGATTGTTCTCTGGGTTCGGTAGCCTCGACAGCGTGTCTGATAGCATCATCTCACGGCCGGCCTTATACTCCAGATCAAAATCGTAGCCTTGGATTTTCACAAGAAGGCGCTGAAGCAATGGAGGGGTGCTTGTAAGCGGTTTGCTGATGATCATGACCAATGGTTTGTGGTCTGTGTATACCTTGAAGCGTTTCCCAAACACACAAGTATGGAACTTCTGTATGCCAGCAACAACGGCCAAGGTTTCTCGTTCAATGTTTGAATATGCAGACTGAGTGGGTGTCAGAGTTCGTGACGCAAAAGCAACAGGCTTGTCATCCTGCAAAAGGCATGCACCCAGTCCCTTCTGTGACGCATCTATTTCCAAAACTGTCTCCTTGTCATGATGATAGTATGTTAGACAGGCATCTGCATCAACACTCTGTTTCAGTTGCTCAAATGCAAACTGATGGTCTTCCTGCCACATGAATGGCACTCCATTCTTCAGTAAATCTCGGAGGGGTGCCACTTTATCCGCAAAGTGGGGAATATGTGGTGACAGATAGTTCATCAGTCCAATGAATCGGCTCAAGTCTTCCTTATCCTGCGGTGATGGCATCTTCCGGATGTCGCAGATCTTCCCAGGATCAGGTGAGATTCCTTGTTTGCTGTAGATCGAGCCGAAGAAGTTGATACGGTCGGTCTTGATGATACATTTCAAAGAGTTGAAAACCAGACCCTCGCTTCGTGCTACTTTCATCAGGTTCAGAAGATTACGATCATGCTCCTCTTCAGTTCGTCCTGATACTGCTACATCATCGGAGATACCAATACAACCTGGTGCTTGCTCGAGTATGCGGTCCATGGCTTGCTGGAACAGATCCTGGCTGACACATAACCCAAAAGGCAATCTCTTGAAGCACCAGCGCCCAAAAGGTGTGCGGAATGTGGTCAAATCCTGGCTTTCCTCGTCCAGATGCACAGCCCAACAACCAGCCCGAGCATCTAATTTTGAGAATATCGTGGCGTCGGCAAATTCTGGGTTCAGCTCGTCTAATGTCAGTATTTTATGTGGACACCTCTTCAGCCAAGAGTTTAGGCATTTCGGATCGAGACATACTCTTAAGCTCCCATCTTTCTTTACACTATTACAGATGGAAGAGCACCAATCCGTATGATAGTCCACTTTCCTGATGATACCCTGTTTTTCCATTTTCATTAATTCCTCCTTCAACTTCCCTTTGATGTGAACACGACACTTCCTTGGTGCATCAATCGATGCCTTTGCATCAGGCTTTAGATGAAGCCTCACTTTTCCTTTAAAATTCCCAATGCAGTCAAACCTGCCTGGGAACAGCCTTTTCAAATCATCCACGGAATTCACCTTCTAGGCCTGTTCCTCATGGCGCATTGGTTTCAGAATCCTTGATGCTGGAGGTGCAGCCTTCAGCAATGTCCTCCGTTGTCCAGCAATGGTGTTTATGGTGACGATGTTGAGCCGTTCACACGCTGGTAGTCCAAGTACTGCAGGTCCAGGTACTTCAACCACATATTACCTGTAATTGAACCAATCTGAGTCTTTATATCGACACAAGAGCTTTAGGATGCCGTGACACTCGATCTCACTGCCATTGTAAGCAGTGAGCTTGGTCCCACCAAGTGGAGTCAGTTTTGACATCCATTTGTTTCCATACATGTCCTTCACAATACGCGTTGGCAAAGTATTCCCTGACGCACCTGTATCCACTTTCAACTGCAGCTTGTATACACCTTTCATGTCAGGGCATACAATGTTCAACAATGTGTACACTTCATCCCTCATCTCCTTCATACACAGTGCGGATACCCTGATCACGTGAAACGGCGTGGTGTGTTCATATGCGTCAGTGTCACTTTCGTAACTATCTTCATCGCCTTCAGTACAATACCCCGACACTTCATTCACCGAGGTCCCATTATTGTTACTTCCCCGAAGCATACCTCTCAACTTGCTTCTGCTGACTCGACGGCCTCTTCCACCCATTGCAGGACGGCGGCTCCACTCGTATCCATCAGCTTCCCCTCAAGAATCTCCTTTAATCAAGTGGTTTATTAAAGCCGATACCAAGCTCTCACAGAGCACACGGCCATCATGACGAGCCGCCATCAACCACTGAAGCCACCCCCCAGACGTCACTACGCAGTACGTAGTACGTAGTACCAATCACAACAATTGACATAGACACAATCTGTCAATTTCCCGACCTGCATCTCAGTTAACAGTACATCATCTCTTCTAGACTTGGAATATGCTAACTTCCCTGCAAATGTCTGTTCAATATCAATCTCAGTTCCTTCGACAAGTAGTCAGGTTCACTATGTCATTTCGTTCAAACTTTTGGTAGATTAGCAAAACTATACATTTTTGGAATATTCAGAGCATGGGGAATCCAAAAATTAATGTTTACATTTGCGTAGACACCTTTGCGAAAATGACACTCAGGACAGTGATGAAGATCTGTAAAAGCATATTCCTGAACGGTATAGACCTCGTAGATCCTGTGTATAGGACTTATAGTTCAATCTGATACTACCTATAACTTCCTATAACAACCTATAACTTCAAAGGACTTGCAATATCATGTATTATGTAATACAGTTATATCACAAATATAAAGACAATGGTTTTCAATTACCTTTGTTTGTTGCTTTTCTATAATCCTGAGCACTATTTTGAGGCCTTTATTGGATTCCTTGACCCAGAAAACATAGGATTAGCATATTTAATTAAGTCTCTAGGTTGACTAGAAGCCGAGATCGCGCAAAATATGTATTTTATGGCGGCCATTTTCAAAATCCAAAATGGCGGCCATGCAGGTGTCTGTGCAAATGCCAACATTGATTTTCAGATTCTCCATGCTCTGAAGATTCCAAAAATGTACAGGTTTGCTAATCCCAAAATTTTGAAAGAAATTATATTTGTTAACATAGTGAACCTGACTATCTTCATCACTGTCCTGAGTGTCATTTTGACCAAGTGGAGTCAGTCTTGGAATGTGGAGTCACCCTTACCTCAAACAGCTACACAGCTGACTCCGCACATGAAAAGGTGAATGCCTCAACTCTGTGTTTGCCTCTAAATCTTGTGTCCCAAACCCATCCCTCTCTGTACCCACCGTAGCCAGTCATACCCAGCTGCTCCTGGACTCTGTGTCCTTCTCTCCTGACAAGGTGGAGAAGTTTCTGTCAAACCTTGACTCTGATTCTGCAACTGGACCAGACGGCTTCAGCCCACGGTTCCTACAATCCTGCTCTGCCGCTCTATCTCACCCTCTCTCTGTTCTCTTTACCCTTCCTTTTGTTCAAGTTCAAGCCTTTCTCTGTTCAAGCCATCTGCTTGGAAATCAGCCCACATTACCGCTTTACACAAGCAAGAAAGAGCAATCAGAGATTGAAGACCCTCCGCGGGACGTGATTTAGTGCTTTGTAAGGCTTTTGTATTAAAAC
Organism: Myxine glutinosa; assembly: GCF_964187855.1. Classification (NCBI taxonomy): domain Eukaryota; kingdom Metazoa; phylum Chordata; class Myxini; order Myxiniformes; family Myxinidae; genus Myxine; species Myxine glutinosa. The sequence goes on from NC_136271.1 coordinate 35,911,807, forward strand.
AAATATGGCGGTCGAACCATGTAACTGATGACGTCATCATTATTATTTTTTCTCCACCAATTTATCCCGAGATGACGCTCAAGAAATTTCATCTTGATCGAATGCGGTTTTGTACTTGTCGAATTATGACGTCATAATTGAGGAACATATGACATCATCATTAATAAATGTTATTCCCCATGGAGAGTTCTTTACAATGAGCCATGTATCAATTTTTTTCTTTGCAGCGCTTTCAGAGATATAGAGGTACAAAGTCTTTCGGTTTTGCCAAGATGGCGCCCGTATCACGTGACCTATGACGTCATAATTATTAAAAATTCGGCAGGAAGAGGCGCACCTATGGTGAAAATTCCCTGTCAAACGGACCAACGTTTGCAGAGAAAATCATATTTATTCTGTGCGGACAAACAAACAGACAAACTAGAACGGCCCTCGGTAGAGAGCATACCTCCGCCAGGCTGAACAGTTTATGTTTTGTATCTCACTGATAGGCCGGATCAGGATTCAGACCTAAACAAAATATAATCGGCTTGTTCTTGCCACCCAACCAACTCATTCATCAAGTTTAGTCATAACTCGTCCATCACGCTTTTAATGTATTATGTAACATGTGTAACATTATGTAACATGTTACATAATGTATTATGTAACATGTATGTATGTAATTTACTGTATTGAAGGAACTGCGCTCCAACGCGAGTCGAAAGAAGTGACGCGACCAAAGACGGAATTCGTCCGAGTTGCTTTATTGAAACAAAACAGCTCAGGTATTCTCACAAGCCCGTTTATCGGGCAGCAATATATATACACATTTATGTCGGGAAGTTTGCCCGGCAAAAGCTATACCCGGCATGCCCGGGTGTCAAGGGCGAGCCTTGGAAAGGCGAGTCTGGACCTGCCCGGGCGTGTTTGGCTGCGGCCTGGCAAGTCGAGGCTGGGCGTGCCCGGGCGCTCTGGACGAGCCCTGGAAAGGCGATAGCGGGCATGCCCGGACGCTCTGGGCGAGCCCTGAAAAGGCGATAGCGGGCATGCCCGGACGCTCTGGGCGAGCCCTGGAAAGGCGAGAGCGGGCATGCCCGGGAAAGACGAGACCGGGCGTGCCCGGGAGGTTCGGGCGTGCCCGGGAACAGTGAGTCCGGGCATGCCCGGGAGAGGCGCGTCTGGCCGTGTTCTGGCCGGTGCAAGGCGATTGTGTGCATCCAGCGGTAACCGCTACACACGCCCCTCCAGAATCGACCTGCACCGGCAGGGTCAATTTAAGGGGGGTCCGGATGACCCGGCCGAAGCGACCCCTGGAGGGTCGTGGGGAGGGGTCCGACGTGGTGGTGGGTGGTCGAGCGGGGGGAACTGTGGACGGGGGGCGGCCTCGCCGCGGAGGAAGGGCCAACCGTGGTGGTCGGTCGACGTCCATGTGCGCCGGTTTGAGGCGGTCCACAGAAATCCGGTCCGGCCGGCCGCCGAAGTCGACGATGAAAGACTTGTCGCCCCGTTGCAGGACCCGGAAGGGCCCGTCGTACGGCGGCCGGAGTGGCCCCCGGTGCGCGTCATGACGCACAAAGACGTACTCCGCTGTGCGAAGCGCCGGGGGGACGTAGGACTGGGGACCACCGTGGCGGGACGTCGGCACCGGGGCAAATCGTCGGGCGGCCTCCTGGAGGTCCGAGCGCTGGCGAGCGGCAGACCAGGGACTGGTAGAGTCGGGCACGAATTCCCCCGGGACGCGGAGCGGCTGGCCGTAGACGAGCTCGGCGGCGGACGCCTGGAGGTCTTCCTTGGGGGCCGTGCGAAGGTCCAAAAGGACCCATGGCAGCCGGTCGGCCCAACTGTCGTCCTGAAGGCCGGCCATGAGTGCGGCCTTCATGGAGCGGTGAAACCGCTCGCACAACCCGTTGGCTTGGGGGTGGTAGGCCGTGGTGCGGTGCAGCGTGACCCCCAACGAACGGGCGACCGCACCCCAAAGCTCAGACGTGAACTGTGGGCCGCGGTCGGACGAGATGTCCGCTGGTGCGCCGAAGCGCGCGACCCAGGTGGCGATGAACGCCTGCGCCACGTCGGCGGTGGTGGTGGAGGTGAGTGGCACGGCCTCCGGCCACCTGGTGGTCCTGTCCACCATGGTGAGCAGGTGGGTGAACCCCCGCGAGGGGGGCAGGGGACCCACCAGGTCCACGTGGACGTGGTCGAAACGCCGTTCAGGCACGGCGAAAGGTGCCAGCGGGGCCTGGGTGTGGACGGTGGACCTTGACCCGCTGGCAAGCCGTGCAGGCATTGGCCCAGTCGCGGATGTTTCGTCGAAGGCCGTGCCAGACGAAACGCGCCAACACCAGCTTCTGAGAAGCTTTCCGGCCCGGGTGAGAAAGGCCGTGGATGGAGGCGAAGATGCGGCGCTGCCAGGAAACGGGCACGATGGGGCGAGGCTGGCCCTGGGAGACGTCGCAGAGCAGGACGGTGCCCGCGAAGGGAATGTCGGCCAGGCGGAGGCCCGTGTCCGCCGCACGGAGTGCCTGCACCGAGGCGTCGGTGGTCTGGTCGGCCGCCATGAGCGCGAAGTCCACGCGGAGGTGGACCGCGTTCGCGCTGGCCCGAGAAAGACAGTCGGCCACGGCGTTGTCTTTGCCGGCGATGTGCCGGATGTCCGTGGTGAACTCCGACACGGCAGAGAGGTGGCGCTGCTGGCGGGCCGACCACGGCTCCATGACCTTAGCCATTGCGTAGACCAACGGCTTGTGGTCGACGAAAGCCGTGAACGGGCGGCCCTCCAGGAGGTGTCGGAAATGGCGAACGGCCAGGAATAGCCCGAGCAGCTCGCAGTCGAACGTGCTGTAGTTTAACTCGTTCGGCCGGAGTTGCCGGCTGAAAAAAGCGAGTGGCTGCCAAACCCCGTCCACCCATTGCTCATGGACGGCGCCCACCGCGTAGTTGGAGGCGTCTGTAGTGAGGGCGATGGGCGCGTTGAGCACCGGGTGAGCCAGCAGCGTTGCGTCGGCGAGGGCCCGTTTGGCGCTGGCGAAGGCCGCGTCCATGGCCGCGGACCAAACAATGTCATGCTTGGCCGGCTTGCCCCGGAGGGCCTCGTAAAGGGGCCGCATGAGCTGAGCAGCGCGGGGCACGAATCGGTGATAAAAATTCACCATGCCGAGGAACTCTTGGAGGGCCTTGATGGAACGGGGACGCGGGAACGTGGTGATGGCCTCGCCCTTGGTTGGCAGCGGCACGGCCCCGGTCTTGGTGATGCGGTGGCCCAAAAAGTCAACGGTCGTCGCGCCGAAGTGGCATTTGACCGGGTTGACAATTAAGCCGTGCTCGCTGAGGCGACCGAACAGTGTTCGGAGGTGGAGGAGGGGCTCGGCGCGGGACGTGCTGGCGACGAGGATATCGTCCAGATAGACGAAAAGAAACGGCAGGTTGCGCAGCACGCCGTCCATCAAGCGCTGGAACGCCTGGGCCGTGTTCTTGAGGCCAAACGGCATCCGCAAAAATTCGAACAGGCCGAACGGCGTGATGACGGCTGTCTTCGGGACGTCGGCCGCCCGGACAGGTACCTGGTGGTAGCCCCATATCAGGTCAATTTTCGAAAAGATGACCCGTCCCGCCAAACGGGCGGAAAAGTCCTGAATATGCGGGATCGGGTACCTGTCGGGGGTGGTAGCGTCGTTGAGACGGCGGTAGTCGCCACACGGGCGCCATCCACCCCCCGGCTTTGGCACGATGTGCAGTGGTGAGGCCCACCGCTATCGGAGCGCCGCACGATGCCGAGGTGCTCCAACGCGTCGAACTCGGCCTTCGCCATGGCGAGCTTGGCCGGGTCGAGGTGGCGGGCCCTGGCGTAGACCGGCGGGCCCGTAGTGGGTATGTGGTGCTCGATCCCGTGCCGCACCGCGACGGCCGAAAACGTCGGCCGCGTGAGGGCCGGGAATTCCACGAGCAGGCGAGCGAACTCGTTCGCTGCCGGGAGGGCGCACGCCAGTTCGGTCGGCGCGGAGCTGCTCATCGTGCACGCCAGGGAGCTGAAGGTCTCGGCGTGGACAAGGCGACGTCGTTTGACGTCGACCAACAGCCCATACGCGCAGAGGAAGTTGGCGCCCAGCAAAGCCACGGGGACGCTGGCGGTAACAAAAGTCCATTGAAAACGCTGGCTGCCGAAGCAGAGGGTGACTATGCGTGGGCCGAAAGTGCATATGGCCGAGCCATTAGCAGCGACCAAAGAGGGGCCGCAAATGGCGTCCCGCCTGTCCTACTCGGAGGCGGGTATGACGCTCAGTTGGGCGCCGGTGTCACACAGGAAACGCCGCCCAGACGCTTTGTCCCGAATAAACAGCAAGTTGCCCGAGTGGCCGGCGCTCATGGCTGGGAATGAACGCCGGCCCGGCCGTTTCCCGACCTGCCGAAAGTGCACGGGGGCCGGCACGTCCGAGCCTTGTGTCCGAACCTGGCGTGGTAATAACACCACGCCCGGTCAGGTGGAGGCCCCGGCCGTCGTGTCGGAAGCGGGCGGTGCGGCGTGGCGGCCGCCAGTTGCACCGGCAGTTCGGCCTCCAACCGCGCAGGGTGCTCGGGCGTCGTGGGCGTCGCCTCGGACGGCGGCGGGCTCCAGGTAACCACGCCGATGTGCTGGCCCGCCGAGGAGATCTTATCGGCTTCCCTGGCGAGGGCGCGGGAATCCGTGATCAACGTGCCAGCCAGGGCGAGGCGTACCGGGTGAGGCAGCTGGCGAAGGAACAGCTCGCGGAACAGAAAATCCGGAGAGTGCTCACCGAGCAACGAGAGCATATAGTCCATGTGCTCGGACGGGCGCGTGTCGCCGAGCTCGGGCAGAGCGAGCAGGCACCGTGCGCATGCTGCCGGTGAGAGGGCGAAAGCGTCGAGGAGGAGTGTCTTCAACGCATCGTATTTGTCAGCAGCCGGCGGGTGCTCGAGGAGGCTCAAGGCGCGGGCCGCGGTGGCGGAACCGAGCGCCGCCACAACATGGTGGAAGCGGGTGTCGTCCGCGGTGATGCCTCGCAGGGCGAACTGAGAGTCCGCCTGAGCGAACCAAACAGCCGCGTGAGCCTCCCAGAAGGTAGGCAGTTTAAGCGTCACTGCCGTATCCATGTCGGTAGGTCACCAATGAAGGAACTGCGCTCCAACACGAGTCGAAAGAATTGACGCGACCAAAGACGGAATTCGTCCGAGTTGCTTTATTGAAACAAAACAGCTCAGGTATTCTCACAAGCCCGTTTATCGGGCAGCAATATATATACACATTTATGTCGGGAAGTTTGCCCGGCAAAAGCTATACCGGGCATGCCCGGGTGTCAAGGGCGAGTCTTGGAAAGGCGAGTCTGGACCTGCCCGTGCGTGTTTGGCTGCGGCCTGGCAAGTCGAGGCTGGGCGTGCCCGGGCGCTCTGGACGAGCACTGGAAAGGCGAGAGCGGGCATGCCCGGACGCTCTGGGCGAGCCCTGAAAAGGCGATAGCGGGCATGCCCGGACGATCTGGGCGAGCCCTGGAAAGGCGAGAGCGGGCATGCCCGGGAAAGACGAGACCGGGCGTGCCCGGGAGGTTCGGGCGTGCCCGGGAACAGTGAGTCCGGGCATGCCCGGGAGAGGCGCGTCTGGCCGTGTTCTGGCCGGTGCAAGGCGATTGTGTGCATCCAGCGGTAACCGCTACAGTATCATGTTATTGATATAATGTATTATATAACATTGTATTATGTAACATTATGTATTATGTAATATCAAATGTATTATGTAACATTATGTAACATGTTACATAATGTATTATGTAACATGTATGTATGTCATTTAATGTACCATGTTATATATCGCTTTTCGCCCAATCTCTCAATGGTGAAGAATCACTTAAAAATTAAATAATTCTCGTATCGAAATCCATATTTAGATATTCACCAAAATCGAATCGATTCGTCCTTGTCAAACACCCAATCTATCCACCAAGTTTCATCCGAATCCGTCCATAACTTTTTGAGATATCTTGTTCACAGACAGACATGCAGAGCACAATATTTGCAAAATAGCAGAGCCCTCCCCTCCCCTCCCCCCCCCCCCCCCCGAAAAAGGTTGCATTTGATTCAGCAAATTGTCCATTTCATCAAGATCAAAATTGACGATCTTGATCAAAGCTTGAGCCAACAGGATGAAAAGTGACGATTTTTAGATGAAAAATGATGATTTTAGAAGTTTGACCTTGAGTTGACCTTTGACCTTTTTACCTCAAAAATAGTTAGTTTCCCTATTTAGTGAGACACTATACAAATGCTGTTAAATTTTCAAGTCAATGGGATGAAAATTTATGATTTTGGAAGTTTGACCTTGAGTTGACCTTTAACGTTTTGACCTTAAAATAGTTGGTTTCCTATTTCAGTGAGGCACTATGTAATTGCTCTTTAATCGTCAGGTTAATCAAATGAAATTTGATGTTTTTTCAGATGAAAATTGATGACTTTAGAGGTTTGACCTTGAGTTGACCTTTGACCTTTTGACCTCAAAAATAGTTGGTTTCCCAATTCAGTGAGGCACTATGCAAATGTTCAACTTTCACGGCAATCGGATGAAAAAGAACGATTTTACAAATTGACCTTAAGATGACCTTTGACCTCACAATCAATGGCCTTCTCTGTGGTGAGAACTTATATGACTTGGTACCTGTTCGGTTTAGAATTGTGACCTGTAGGTAATTGACACACAAACAGACAAACAAAAAATCTCTTATGCCGAGCACGATACTTGTGACATCCCGAAAACAAGTTGTTGACCTTTTCCCGATGATGACCGTTTGGCCCATGTTGACCTCAAAAGTAATTGGTGGTTGAATTCAGTGACCGGAGATGCAAATCCTCTTCTAATTTCAAGTCAATCGGATGAAAACTGTGGATTTTAGGAATTTGACAAAGTTGTTGACCTTCGGCCTACGTTGACCTTTTGACCTGAAAATCAATAGGTTTCTTCCTTATGGCCAACTCCTCCACCATTTGGCGAAGTTTCATCGAGATCAGTTTAAAATTGTGACCTGTAGGAGATTGACAAACAAACAGAAAGAATAACCCACACGATCAGCCAATATACGTGAACAATCTTCGATTTTGCAAGTAATAAAAACTTGGTAAACACACCATAAGTGCTGGGGGGTGTTCATTACCAATTAATTAGCTCGTCCTACCTCCTAGTAGGTGTACCTCGTGACCTAATCCGAGCTGTGTATCCTTTATTAAATCGGTGTAACATTTAATGGAGTCTCTGTCTTAATGCATTTTCATGTATTGGTGTTTTTGGGGGGGGCATTTTGTGTGTTGAGATCGACTATATACTCCAGACATTGCCTGTGCCAATGACGTCATGATGAAACGCATCACGGTGAAAGAGCGCGCGCGTGCGCCGTAGCCCAAACTACAGTACTGTACGCGGTACAATGGGGGGAATGAAACCGGAATCACGTTCGTACTTGTTGGAATTCAATTCTGGAACGTTGGTCTCCGTCCTGACGTCCACGGGAGGCGCCCTTGGGTCGTTGACCTTCCGTGAGGCCCGATCTCATCTCGTTCAACCTTCGCCGATGACCCAAGGATGACGTCATGAGTTCTGATGTCCGCGCCGACGCCAGGGAATCCCCACGGCCGCAATGCGTGACGACGTCACAACTCGATGGACCCGTACGTAATGATGATATTTATCTTGCGATCTGAGCCACGCCTGCTTTTTCAAATAGACATCTCTCTTCCTTTCCTTCCTTTCTCACTTTGAGTTCCTTCGAAGGCAGCAGCTCAACATGTAAGTGAGTCCGTGCATGTCAGGGTGAGAGTCGGGCGGTGTGTGTGTGTGTGTGTGTGTGTGTGTGTGTGTGTGTGTGTGTGTGTGTGTGTGTGTGTGTGTGTGTGTGTGTGTGTGTGTGTGTGTGTGTGTGTGTGTGTGTGTGTGTGTATGAAGAATGTGATGAACGCGCTCAGGACCATTATGAAGCCGAGGGTCTGTAAGGATGGCATGTGATCGTTTAGTCTGTGTCCTGGACTGTGATTGGCATATGAGATGCTGCGATTGGGATTTGTACTAACACTCATCTGATCGAATGCAATGAATGACCTTTTGTAATACTTAAGGCTTATTCTCATTATTCTCCCATTTTCCCCTCCATACATTGGTCTCATGCCCGAAGAGGAGCTCGGACATCAATCACATTTAGGACAAGACACCTGGAGTGTATTTTTACATGAACTACAAGGGCATTGATGGACAAGGACAAACAACACATGATATATGTATCTCGGTTCATCGCATCATGAGCCAGGGACTCAGATGGAACCACTTTGAGATTGTTATTACACTACTCTTCTGCAAATATTTCCTAATAATGGATGGAACTTGCCATTTTCCGATTGAAATGATTACCGGTACATATATATATATATATATATATATATATATATATATATATATATATATATATATATATATATATACATATATACATACATACATACATATATATATATATATATATATATATATATATATATATATATATATATATATATATATATATATATATATGTTATAAGAATGTCACCGCTATTCATCTATCTATAATTCCAGCAATCTCTGTGTGTGTGTGTGTGTGTCTGTCTGTGTGTTTGTTTGTCTGTGACCGCTGTTTCTCGACAACCACGGGTCCGATATACTTTTAACTTGCCAGGTATATTGCTGGGGACCCGAGGATGTGCCTTTTCAAGGTTTCATATTAATCGGACAATTACTTACCGAGCGATGTCCAAAAAACGATTCAACCAATCAGAGAGCAGCGAACTAGCGCGTGTGCCGAACGTGGCGGACACACTCTGCCTCGGATGGCACATTTGAGAGCGTATTCATTTATTTCACGTTTGCAAACTATGTTGGCGCTATGTTGGCGTTAAACGATGTTTTAAAACTAATAAAAACGAATTTGCGATTCATTCGCTTTCCTGCGCGTTTGTGTACGCGATGGCGATTTCTTTACCAAACTCCGGAAGCCGTTCGCTTTGGACCGAACCATTTCATGTAAATAGAGGGGGGGGTTCTGTGGTCGTTGCGAATGGACCAAACCATTCATGTAAATAGAGGGGGGGGATTGTCACTGTACTCGCAAGCCGTTCGCCGTTCGCTTTGGCGTTGCGAATGGACCAAACCATTTCATGTAAATAGAGGGGGGGGATATAATTTTAGATAGATATATAGTACGGGCATATATATAGTACGGGCATGCCCTAGTCTATCTATAATTCCAGTAATCTCTGTTTGTACGTCTGTACGTTTGTACGTCTGTTTGTCTGTGACCGCTGTTTCTCGACAACCACGGGTCCGATATACTTTTAACTTGCCAGGTATATTGCTGGGGACCCGAGGATGTGCCTTTTCAAGGTTTCATATTAATCGGACAATTACTTACCGAGCTATGTCCAAAAAACGATTCAACCAATCAGAGAGCAGCGAACGATCGCGTGTGCCGAACGTGGAGGACACACTCTGCCTCGGATGGCACATTTGAGAGCGTATTCATTTATTTCACGTTTGCAAACTATGTTGGCGTTAAACTATGTTTTAAAACTAATAAAACCGAATTTGCGATTCATTCGCTTTCCTGCGCGTTTGTGTACGCGATGGCGATTTCTTTACCAAACTCCGGAAGCCGTTCGCTTTGGACCAAACCATTGCATGTAAATAGAGGGGGGGGGATTGTCACCGTACTCGCAAGCCGTTCGCTTTGGACCAAACCATTTCATGTAAATAGAGGGGGGGGATATAATTTTAGATATAGATATAGTACGGGCAATGCCCTAGTAAGCAAGATGCCAAGAACAATATTCTGAAATGCAGACCGGGTCAGTCGTCCATCATGAGCAAGGTAAGGGAATCTATCATTGCAGTTGAGAAATGATCAGATAAGGTGAAAGTTTCTGATAACAGACTTCGACTCTGCCCTTCATTAAAACTGCTGCACCATGTGAACTGCGCTCATCCTTTGATTCAGCATTTGATGGATACCCTGGATCTGTAGCAAGAGGTTGGCATGGACTCTGCGTATTTCCGAGCGTTTGACATTGCCTGGCATCCAGTTCTGCTCGATCAGCTGTCTGCCAACGAACTAACTCACTCACGGATTTACTCCAGATATGGAAGCTTTGGATGGAAATTTTCACCTTCATCTCCATACTGGGTGCCAATTTGATTCATATAGCTGCATGAATTAGTAAATGTATTTTGTTTGCCAGATGTGGGGCACCCCTTTATATGAACTTTTCTAGAGCATGACTTGGTTCCTCCGAAGAACACAAGGGTAGTTCAGCATGCACACAAGATTTTTTGAATGTCCCTTCTTTTCTATAGTTTGCCACATGGCACATACCATATAAAGAGGCCTTTTCTATGCCCCTGGCATTTTATCCAAGAATGTCCCTTCTTTTCTATAGTTTGCCACATGGCACATCCCATATAAAGAGGCCTTTTCTATGCCCCTGGCATTTTACCCAAGAATGTCCCTTCTTTTCTATAGTTTGCCACATGGCACATCCCATATAAAGAGGCCTTTTCTATGCCCCTGGCATTTTACCCAAGAATGTCCCTTCTTTTCTATAGTTTGCCACATGGCACATACCATATAAAGAGGCCTTTTCTATGCCCCTGGCATTTTACCCAAGAATGTCCCTTCTTTTCTATAGTTTGCCACATGGCACATACCATATAAAGAGGCCTTTTCTATGCCCCTGGCATTTTACCCAAGAATGTCCCTTCTTTTCTATAGTTTGCCACATGGCACATCCCATATAAAGAGGCCTTTTCTATGCCCCTGGCATTTTACCCAAGAATGTCCCTTCTTTTCTATAGTTTGCCACATGGCACATACCATATAAAGAGGCCTTTTCTATGCCCCTGGCATTTTACCCAAGAATGTCCCTTCTTTTCTATAGTTTGCCACATGGCACATACCATATAAAGAGGCCTTTTCTATGCCCCTGGCATTTACCCAAGAATGTTCCTTCTTTTCTATAGTTTGCCACATGGCACATCCCATATAAAGAGGCCTTTTCTATGCCCCTGGCATTTTACCCAAGAATGTCCCTTCTTTTCTATAGTTTGCCACATGGCACATACCATATAAAGAGGCCTTTTCTATGCCCCTGGAATTTTACCCAAGAATGTCCCTTCTTTTCTATAGTTTGCCACATGGCACATCCCATATAAAGAGGCCTTTTCTATGCCCCTGGCATTTTACCCAAGAATGTCCCTTCTTTTCTATAGTTTGCCACAAGGCATATACCATATAAATGGGCCTTTTCTATGCCGCTGACATTTTCCCCAAGATACATTTTAAATACCAACAAAATGCATTTGTTCATCATACAACACTTTATTCAAGACGATATAAAAGACTTGAAAAAGTAAGGGGAAAAAAATATTCAACCCAGACGGGATTTTAACCTACAACCTCCAGCTTGGGGGTCTGATGCTTTATCCATTAGGCCATTGAGCTTTAAAAATTGAATTGAAAAGCCGAGAAACGCATTTTCAGTCCCCATGTAAAAGCTGCATCCAGAAAAACGATCCCTTATATAAAGGGAGGGGCGCTTTGCACCTCCCTTTGATAGGTGGCCTAAAACAATTCGGGGGAAAAAATGTTGAAAATATGCTGCTCCACAAGGCTGCTTCTGTTACGCATAACAAGACCCTGCATGCAAAAATTGGGCAAATAGGAGCATCTTTGGAGGTCCCAACATTTTACACATTTTTCATATCATTATCCCATCTACCATTATCATATACTGTATCTCATTTAGGATTACTGTATTAACCTACCTATTGATTTTCAAATGTAATGCTTTATGTTTTCAATTTTAAATTATTATATGATTGCGTAGTGCGTACCTAATACATTGGGCAAAAAGTGTCCCTTCTTTTCTGTAAGGTCTGTAAGATGGCAATTGCGTTCCTTGGTGACAATAGTGTATTGCCTCTTGATATATACCTTCGTAGATACAATTGTATTATGTAACTTTATTATGTAACTTCGGTATATCACCCATCTACCCAGTTAGACCAGTTAGGTGGTCGAACTGGAGGAGACGGTTGACACACCCAAACAATACACACCTCTCATACAAATGGCAAGAACTAGATGGTGCTAGCATCTGGATAAGGTGAGCAACAAACAACACTCGATCCCAAACACAACACCCACGTGTGAAGAATAACCAACGGAAACTCCAACAACTACATAACCCGCACCTCTTCACATCGAAAAACCTAATACATTATACATCCAAAACACATCCAAAAACCTAATACATTATACATCCAAAACACATCCAAAAACCTAATATATTATACATCCAAAACACATCCAAAAACCTAATAAATTATACATCCAAAACACATCCAAAAACCGAATACATTATACATCCAAAACATATCCAAAAACTATAATACATTATACATCCAAAACATATCCAAAAACCTAATACATTATACATCCAAAACACATCAAAAACCTCATACATTATACATCCAAAACACATCCAAAAACCTAATACATTATACATCCAAAACACATCCAAAAACCGAATACATTATACATCCAAAACACATCCAAAAACCTAATACATTATACATCCAAAACACATCCAACAACCGAATACATTATACATCCAAAACCCATACAAAAACCTAATACATTATACATCCAAAACACATACAAAAACCTAATACATTATACATCCAAAACACATCCAAAAACCTAATACATTATACATCCAAAACACATCCAAAAACCTAATACATTATACATCCAAAACACATCCAAAAACCGAATACATTATACATCCAAAACACATCCAAAAACCTAATACATTATACATCCAAAACACATCCAAAAACCGAATACATTATACATCCAAAACACATCCAAAAACCTAATACATTATACATCCAAAACACATCCAAAAACCGAATACATTATACATCCAAAACACATCCAAAAACCTAATACATTATGCATCCAAAACACATACAAAAACCTAATATATTATACATCCAAAACACATCCAAAAACCTAATACATTATACATCCAAACACATCCAAAAAGCTAATATATTATACATCCGAAACACATCCAAAAACCTAATACATTATACATCCAAAACACATCCAAAAACCGAATATATTGTTGCGGATATGGGATTTGGCCTCCATCCATATCCGCTTGTAAATATTCCCCTATTTCCCCAATACTCCCCAACTATCCCCAATCCCCCATTCCCTAGTCCCATTGTCTGTAAACAACACTCTGTAGCCCCGACCTTCCCCTTTTTCCCCCATTAAATGTCGTGCCCAGGTTCACCGCATCTCACGTAGACAACTTTCGGACATCTTGCTAGTTATTCTTAGTCTATGTCAGTTAAGGACTCGTTTCCATTAATTCTGACTCTTCGTTGCACCAGAATGTGATTGTATGGCACCAGTAGTGAGTTTAGGACCTCCCAATACCCCCCCGCATCTCTTCCTCATGAAACAACAACACCAACAACAACAGCGGGGGCGGCGCGGCAGCGGCGCGGGGAGTGTGCGTCCTCACTCCGGCTTGGTTAGCCGCCATTGACCATGTGCTCCGACGGGGTTACCACACAGGGGCTCACTGTCAGCTCCTCGTCAAGGGCGGAGCCCGGTAACCCCCCGCACCCAATAAGAAGCGGCGGACCGATTCCATCTGGGGCAGAGCTAACGAGCCGAGGGCGTGTCACTCCCCGCTGGATATACACAGCCACTTACCGGAGGTGACGTCAGATGCGGCTCAGCTACGACGACAAAAGGACGCCACCTCCGAGCGCTGAAAGATACCTCCCGCCTCTCTGGACCGGACCGGGTCGATTCTGCCCCTGAGCCAAGGTGCACCTTGAGCCATCGACTACCTGCCCTTCCTTGCCATCAATCCCTGTGTGAGTCAGTCTTGTCCCGTTTGTCTGTGGTCTGTCGGGGATAAGATAAGACCGTGTATAAGTGCCCACCTTTCTGTGCTGTCCCTCTTGTGCCGTGTAATCTAAACGTTCCGCATACCCAATATTATATCCTCCTCCGGAGGTCTTGAGAACTGTACCCCTGGTGTCGTGTCATTTAACCCAGCCGTTGTGTCCTTTTCCTTCATTGATTTAGCATAGCGCGATTCGGCCAACGTTCGAGTGTAATCGGGTAACTTGTGCGAACACGGCGGCCATTCCGCTCGGCCCACCATAACATCTAAGTCGTGTCCGTAACAACTGGTGTCGGGAAGTGGGATCGGTCCCGGAGCGCGTTTCACGCGCTTGAAATTATAACGGCGAAATTTGATTGTGTTTTACAAAAAAAAAAAAAAACCCGAATTTTGAAAGTCGCGCTATGGCAGACCAAGACGGCTGGGTTCCGGTAGAGGAGAGTGAGGCAGGGTCGATCCAGGACCAAATTGAGGGACATGAGGAGAGCGAAGCAGTGAGGGTGGCAGGGTCGCAAAATGGCGTCGTCGCGCACGAGGTTACAGACGCACAAAATGGCGGCCTCGCACACATGGTTATTGTGGCGCCAAATTTAGCCGCGCCCGTGACCGTAGCAGCGCCGCCGATGGATTGGGGCCTATTTATGGAACAAATAAAGGCGCTCATGGTCCAGACAAGTGAAGACCTGAGGAATGACTTGGGAAACCAAATGGGGGTAATGGGGAACCGGATGGATGCTCAGAGTGAGCAATTGGGGGTAATGGGAAACCAAATGGGGGTAATGAGGGACGAAGCGAGGGGTACCGGTGAGGGATTAGACAATAATTTTAAGGGATTAGACAAGAAATTTGGGAAATTAGACGATAGATTAGGGGAAATACAGGAGGGGTTAACGGGGGTAGAAAATAGAATGGCTGCCCAGGAGAATCAGATAGAGGGAGTGAAAAATGGGTTAGAGGGGTTAGAAAACAGTATGGAAGGCAAATTGAGGGACATGAGGGACCAAGCGGAAAGGGAAGTTAAACAAATGGGGCAGCAGATAGAGGGGGTCAGAATGGGGGTAGAAACCAAACTGGATGCTCACAGGGAGGAAATGGAGCAGATGAGGGTGGCATCTGGGCAGGAGATGCAAGTGATGGGAGAAGAGATCAGAAGAGGTGTGAGTGAGGAGGTCGGAGGAGTGCGCGAGGAGGTGAGGCACTGTAAGGAGCACATGGAGAAGGAGGTGAGAAAGGGGACTGTAAAGTTACAAGGGGGCATAGAGGACCTGACGCAGGAGGTGGAACAGCTGACGGAGGGACAAAAAGAAGTAACGGAGCAGGTTCAAAGGAACACTGCGGTACTAGGAGGGTTAAAAGCGACACAGAAAGAACTAAAAGACGACTTGATAGCGACGAAGAGGCAATGTCAGATGGTACGTGAGGGACTGACAACGAGGTTGGACGAGGTGACAGAGGTAATGGAGACGAAGGACCGGCAGGTGAGGACGCACATGGAAACGGTCAAGGTAGCCTTGGAGGACGAGCTTGAGGAGACGTACCGGGGAATAAAAGAGGTGAAGCAGAAATTAGAAGAAGTGGAAGAAGGGGTGAGCGAAATTAAGAAGCGACGGAGAGGGGATAAGAAAGAGATAGAAGAGGAGGTAAAAGAATTGGTCCAAAGTCTGTGTTTGGATCGTGATGATGTGCTCATTAACCGGATGAGGGATTCGCAGGTGATGGAGGAGAAGCGAAGAGGAAGAGGACCCGGTGTAAGTGGTGACCAATATGGTCGTGCGTATGATGCGCCAGGGGATTTAAGAAGCTTGGGGGTCGAGATGGACCCGGGTGTTCGTGAGAGGCCGTTGGTGAAGTGTGCGACAGGTCTGGTGTGCGAAAAAGGAGGTGTGCGAGAAAGTCCGACTCTGGGGTGTGTGAGGAAAAAGTGCATGCCAAGGAGTGAGGGTGCTGTGGAGAGTGAGTCGGTCGTAGCGCGTGTGCGAGGGAGCACATGGAGGCGCGGTGTGGTAAGTGTTACAGAGGGTGTGACGGGAGAGTGTGCGCAAGCGTGTGCGCGAGAGAGGTGTGTAACGGACAGGTGCATGAGGAAAGAGTGCGCTGTCAAAAGTAAGGAAGAATGCACGCCTGTGGTGAGTGTTACAGAGGGTGTGACGGGAGAGTGTGCGCAAGAGTGTGCGCGAGAGAGGTGTGTAACGGACGGGTGCATGAGGAAAGAGTGCGCTGTCAAGAGTAAGGGTGAGTGCGCTGTCAAGAGTGGAGGTGAGAGTAGTAAGAGTGACACGGAGCGTGAGTTGGTTGTGGCAGGTGAGAAAGGAAGCACACCTGGAATGGTAGAGCGTGTGTGGGAAGGCACACTTGAGTTGGTAGTGAGGCACGTGGTTGGGTGTGCGAGTGAAAGCACACCTGTGATTGTCACAGAGGAGGTGACCGAGGAAGGGGCGCGAAGAGGTGTGTTGGTGAGGTGTGCGAGCGACGAATGTGTGCCAAAGTGTTCGGTGGTCAGGTGTGTGACCAAGGCTGTGAGTGGAATGAGTGTACCTGGGTGTGTGAGAGAGGGTACGACGAGGAGCATGGGAACAGCTGGATGTGTGAGCAAGAAAGGGGTAGCGTATGCTTGTAAGCATCCAGGTGAGGGGTCGACGGTAACCGGGTTAGAGGTTAGGTCGACTTTTAGCCGAAGCGGGCCCTCGTTGCGTGCCGGGCTTCGCGTGCCGCGAGAACCAGCGGGGATCCGAGCCACGGCGGGTTCGAAAGGACCGCCGTACGCGATCCACGCTGTGCCTCGCTTGGAACGGCCGCGTCCGGGCTCCACTAGGCGGAGCGGGCAGCCCGATAGGAAGGGTCGTCATGGCGACCACTTTTTGTTGAGGCATTCCGGCAGGTCGAGATCGGGACATTGGATGGCTCCACGCCGAGATGGTGCGTGGGATCTCGGCCCGGGTAAGCCCCCGTCCCAGCCCCGAATGCCGGACGTATCCAGCCGCTGGCACCAAACAACCCGCATTCATGGCTTGGCTGTACGAAGCCGAGCTTTAGAAGTAAATTGGCGCACCGAGAGGCATTAGTGAGTAGACTGTGTGATGAGGTTAGTGTTTTGGACCCGAAATTAGAAAAAACAAAATTTGATGATTGGCAAAGGATTGGCAGTAATGATTGGCAGATGATGGGTAGTGATTGGCAAATTTTTGATTTGTTGAAATTTGATGTGCAAAATTGGTAGTGGGAGATGCCCGATGTGGTGGGATGGCAACTCTGTCATCCCTCACAAAAGTGGGGCAAATGCGCTATAGATTATGGGGTTGATGGCAGTGAAAACTAGCCCGGGTGGGTTAGGTTATATGATAGGGATCTAGAAGAGATTGACATTAGGTGACGTTAAGGTTTAGTTAGTGACTGATACCTGTAGTGGGGACGCAGGTAGTTTAGTAGGGATGATAATGACGAGGGAGCGCAATAGTTTAAAGGGACGACTGGGAAGCGCAAGTTTCAGAGGGGAGTAGTTAGATGAGATGATGCTGTGTGAGAACTGGACAGGTGTGTGGAGCAGTGTATGAGTAGTGAGTGTTGTGGATCAGCGCGAATGCGCTTGGGGAGAGAAGGGTGCAGGTGGCACCAGGTGTGAGAGCACAGGTGTGCAAGTACAGGTGTGTGGAATATATGGAGCAGAGAATGAGTGGTGTGGAGAGAGTTGGAGTAAGTGGTACGGAGTGGTGTGCATGGTGCGAAGGTGTGGATGGGGGAAGAGTGGACCCCTTTCACGAGTACCCGGGGCGGGTAGTGTAAGTGTTAGGTAGAGGGTATAGGTAAATTGTGGTTGGATATTGGCATTTGTGGTGCGGTTGCAGAATGGTATTGTGGATGGGTGCATTAGTGTTGTGGAAATGGCTGGGCGTGTAGCCTGTTAGTGTGTGTAGTTGGTTTGGGCACTCCACCACTGTGAGGATGTCGGCCAAGTGAGGCCGCAGGTGGGCTCTGGGAGCCGGTAGAGTTGTGGATGGGGCCCGAGGATCCGGAGGACGGACCCGGGTAGCCCAGTGCCAGAGAGGGCACCGAGTGGGGAGAGCGCCAGAGGGCCTTCCCCAGGTAGATAGGTTAGGGTAAGGAGCAGGTAAGCTCGGAGGCAACTGCAGTGGTGGAGGTGTGCAGGTGGGTAGACCGGCTAGGAGAGCTACACGTCGCAGCCCAGAAATTGTGCGAGGGCACCGAGAGATGAATCGGGGGAGTGAGACCCCAAATTGAAAAGCACCACAGTTTGGTCAATGGGAATTGGTTTTTAGAACCCATAGTGTAAGAGGGCCAATGGTTTGGCAGGAGAAAGACCCCGGGTAATGTAAAGTTGTTAAAGTCATTTAGGAAATAGTTAGGATTGATGAACCTGTCGCACCATACGCAGCCACTTACCTGTGGTGATGATGATGACTCCACACCTGTGTTTTCTTTGTTCTGTGTGCAGGAAATGAGAATTGCTGTGTGGATTTGTGAGACGCATCACGACGTGGATGAGACATTGGGGTGATTCCATCTCTCCCTCCCTAGGAGGGACTGATGATGAATTGGTGATGGCAAATTTTGATGTTGAATTGGAGATAGCAAATTTTGATGAGAGTTGGAAATGGCAAATTTGATTGGTTAGGAGGGAGAGAAGACGAATTTGGTTTATGGGAGGAACGGGGAAGACAGTAGGGACGTTTGTTGATTTGTAAAGTAGATGTTTATGGGTAGTGTTGTGTTTTGTGGATACAGTAAGGGGTAAGGGAGGGGCCATGTAGGTTACCTGGTGGGGGGGGGGGCGTACGGTAGGAACGTACCTGTCTCACCTGGTTCCCATGTGCCCCTAGTGTGCATCACCTAGTATTGCGTGCACTTTTGCGCCCTTACCACCTTACTCACTTGTCTTCTTCTTTTGTTTCCCACCTCCGAGGATCTGGCTTTGGGGCAGAGAGAGAGGAGAGAGAGGTGCTGGCTCTGCAGTTGTGGGCCTGCACTTTCGCTGCTTGCTGCCGGGATCGATACACCATATGGACCGCAATTTTTGTGGCCGCCCACCATGGACCGCAGTCTTTTGCGGCCAAGCACCACCCGTTGATGGACCTATGGGTCAACGTGGCACCTATGCCATACAGGTGAACCACTTATAGTTGGCCCCCCTGACGGCCACAATGTAGAAATGGACGCGGTTGGTGCCTTTCTTTATTTTTGAAGGAAGCCAGAACACCAAGTGGGCTCCAAGGCAAGACCAGCGGCAGAACATCGGCCGGCTGCGACACCACCGGTGATTATCGAACACTTTATTGGTGCACCGGATGGTGCTGACTGTACATGATGGGGTGGTGCTTTTGGTGCTTGGATGGGGTGCTCTGCACATTATTAAAGGCCGTAGGGCCACAGAGCACTCGTGGGTTGGTGTATCGATGCTGGCATGCGTGCTCTCTCTATGCATAACATCTGCATGTGTTCCTCCAAAAACAGGTCCTGGATCGTAGTGTAAATATCAGTGTAGTCTTGTGTAAATAATGCTCCCTACCGGCTGTATGTTTAGTTTGAGGATTCTTTCCGCGATTCGGTTATCCTGTGGGTGTGTTTCTGTGAGGAGAAGGGTGCAACGTCGCAGGGGGACATATTTACTCATTTGTGAACATCTGTAAAACTGTCGCACTCAGGGTAGAGTTAATAGTAGAGGGAACTACATCTGAGTGCCACACTAAAGTAGGTAAAAATTTATCGGGTTGGGACGCCCCGAGGTAGAGAAGGGTGCAATGTTGCGGATATGGGATTTGGCCTCCATCCATATCCGCTTGTAAATATTCCCCTATTTCCCCAATACTCCCCAACTATCCCCAATCCCCCATTCCCTAGTCCCATTGTCTGTAAACAACACTCTGTAGCCCCGACCTTCCCCTTTTTCCCCCATTAAATGTCGTGCCCAGGTTCACCGCATCTCACGTAGACAACTTTCGGACATCTTGCTAGTTATTCTTAGTCTATGTCAGTTAAGGACTCGTTTCCATTAATTCTGACTCTTCGTTGCACCAGAATGTAATTGTATGGCACCAGTAGTGAGTTTAGGACCTCCCAATACCCCCCCGCATCTCTTCCTCATGAAACAACAACACCAACAACAACAGCGGGGGCGGCGCGGCAGCGGCGCGGGGAGTGTGCGTCCTCACTCCGGCTTGGTTAGCCGCCATTGACCATGTGCTCCGACGGGGTTACCACACAGGGGCTCACTGTCAGCTCCTCGTCAAGGGCGGAGCCCGGTAACCCCCCGCACCCAATAAGAAGCGGCGGACCGATTCCATCTGGGGCGGAGCTAACGAGCCGAGGGCGTGTCACTCCCCGCTGGATATACGCAGCCACTTACCGGAGGTGACGTCAGATGCGGCTCAGCTACGACGACAAAAGGACGCCACCTCCTAGCGCTGAAAGATACCTCCCGCCTCTCTGGACCGGACCGGGTCGATTCTGCCCCTGAGCCAAGGTGCACCTTGAGCCATCGACTACCTGCCCTTCCTTGCCATCAATCCCTGTGTGAGTCAGTCTTGTCCCGTTTGTCTGTGGTCTGTCGGGGATAAGATAAGACCGTGTATAAGTGCCCACCTTTCTGTGCTGTCCCTCTTGTGCCGTGTAATCTAAACGTTCCGCATACCCAATATTATATCCTCCTCCGGAGGTCTTGAGAACTGTACCCCTGGTGTCGTGTCATTTAACCCAGCCGTTGTGTCCTTTTCCTTCATTGATTTAGCATAGCGCAATTCGGACAACGTTCGAGTGTAATCGGGTAACTTGTGCGAACACGGCGGCCATTCCGCTCGGCCCACCATAACATCTAAGTCGTGTCCGTAACAATATTGTTGCGGATCTCAGCGCCGGCCTTTTCCCCTCACCAAGGGGGGATTAGTCCCCTTGTCTTTGACTGACCGACGGGACCCGGGACCTATGACGTCCTTCCCGGACAGCACGAAATAGGGTTTTAGGACTAAGAATTCACTATTACCTAATTACTCGCGCTGCCCAGAAACGAGGAAATAAGCCCCGCACGAATCACGGGTGTTGGTAGATACGCCGAGCGGTAGCGAACCCGTGATCCGAGCCGTTATCAATTGCTAGACCCCGATCCGAGCGGTTCTTATTCGTGCCACGCTTACCCAATGATGGAAATCACAAAAGCGGTCGAATTCAGAAGAAAAGGAATAACAAGATTTATTTATACTATGTACACTGATCAGAAGAAGAAGACAGTGCAGTCCTTAAGCAGTCTCATACTTAATACCCCAGACAAACGGGCCCGTCTCACACACAGACACTCACACGAGGATTGCAGATGAACAGGTCAGCACGTCCAGGGATGGTGTCCGGGCAGCTCTCCCTCCGGTCCCCAGCTCGCACCGCGCAGTAGATGAAATAGAGATGGCAGGAGCTCTCCGCGTGTCGTTGGCGCGCATGGGATAACACGGGGCGAATGGTAGGAGCTGGGCTCTGGCAGTTACACTGGCGGCTACTGCGTACGTAATAGTTCAATACAATCAGGGGCTCTCTCTCGTGCAAGTCCTCACTGCAGCTCTCTCTCATAAATCCTTCTTGTAAGTTGAGTCCTCTCCCTTCTCATAACTGAGGTGGGGGCCTCGCGCAAAGGGTTTTATTGCCACGCCCTTAGAACCCTCTGAAACCCACCAGACATTCTTCACAACGCCCTATCACGCCATGCCTTCAGAGCCCTGGTTGGCTGGTGGCCCTAACCGTCAGCGTCTCTGACGTGCTCCTCGACGCCGCCACACCCCGACCCCGCGCTCCTCCCTCTTTTCAGGCCTACCTCGTGTTACTTGACTAGTTCAAGCGAACAAAGGGCAGCGAACGCTGATGGCAGCCAAAGCGTAACAAACTGCTGCGGGTAGCCCAAAGCGTAACAAATTGAGGGATGCCAATTGGGGTGCGGGTTCAATTAATGCCCATAGGTGGAACTGAAGGGTGGACGCAAAATGAAAGGACCTAAGCTCATGTCTTTACACAACGCAGATGTTACTAGGGAAATGGCCTACTCTTACACATACTATGACATAACTAATACTCTAAGTGGGCCTACGTGTTGCTTGTGGACTAACTATGGGGGGGCAAACGTTTAACCTTTAATGATGTCATATGTACAAATCTCAAAACCGTATAAATATTATACATCCAAAACACATCCAAAAACCTTGAGGTTTGCAAAAAAAAAAAAAACTCCTCCATCTGACCACGAGCACGGGTGGCCACATGGTGAACGAGAACGCCACACAGTAGAGCGCATACTCCCGCCATAGGTCAAGTTGGAATAGTACGATTTCACAAAAGTTTGAGGGAGTAGTTCTGTGACAACACAAGACAAAACAACACAGGACAGGCACTGCACATATATATACATATATATACATATATATACATATATACATATATATATATACATATATACATATATATATACATATATATACATATACATATATATATACATATACATATATATATACATATACATATATATATACATATACATATATATATACATATACATATATATATACATATACATATATATATACATATACATATATATATACATATATATATATATATATATATATATATATATATGATCAAGGCACCTCCTAGCTTTAATGGTGAGCACCAGCCACGAATTATGTCTCACACGGTAAATACCGCATAACCCGCAAGGAACCAACAGCCTGTCTGCCACACAGACCATCGTTCCCACCAGTGCAAACCAAAACCAGGGGGTGCGGTGCGATCGGCGGGGATAATAATCAACGAACATAACAGCGTGACGAGCGCTGTCCCGATCTCCTGTGGACCGAAGTCCTAGACCAAAGCGTCACCTCCGACCCAAAGGGTCTTCTGGAGGCTTCAGCCCGGCCACTCTGTCAACAGACAGAGATTTATTCATTGGTCCCCATTGGCTAAACATCAAGCAGAGCCGCCAATCCAGATTTCGGGCTTATTAACCCTCGTCAGGACGGCATACTGCAAAAAATCTAACCAAATCTAACGGGCTGAAGCCTCCAGAAGACCCTTTGGGTCGGAGGTGACGCTTTGGTCTAGGACTTCGGTCCACAGGAGATCGGGACAGCGCTCGTCACGCTGTTATGTTCGTTGATTATTATCCCCGCCGATCGCACCGCACCCCCTGGTTTTGGTTTGCACTGGTGGGAACGATGGTCTGTGTGGCAGACAGGCTGTTGGTTCCTTGCGGGTTATGCGGTATTTACCGTGTGAGACATAATTCGTGGCTGGTGCTCACCATTAAAGCTAGGAGGTGCCTTGATCATCTTAATAGACGATTTTGGTCCTCATTGGTTAGATTTTTCGCAGTGTGCCGCCCTGTGCGTAGAACTGCATGCAAATCGGACCTGGCAGGAGTAATGCCCTGCCGGTGGATTACGGGGTCTCACTCCTATTAAGAGGAGTGGTCCCAATTGTATGACCATGTATTGTGGCCCTTCGGGGGGCATGATGCATGCGTTTGAATGACCATGCGCTTCCCCCTCGGGGTTGAGGCGCATGTGTATTGTTATGGGGACAGCCTTGTTGACGATGTGCCTTGACCATGGGGTCAAGGTGCACGTCCAAGGCTGTTCAAATGTTTGACTTTTTACCTTTTTTCGTGTAAAAAAGGCAGGCCTTCTCGGCGGGCCCAAAACGCAGAACTGCATGCAAATCGGACCTGGCAGGAGTAATGCCCTGCCGGTGGATTACGGGGTCTCACTCCTATTAAGAGGAGTGGTCCCAATTGTATGACCATGTATTGTGGCCCTTCGGGGGGCATGATGCATGCGTTTGAATGACCATGCGCTTCCCCCTCGGGGTTGAGGCGCATGTGTATTGTTATGGGGACAGCCTTGTTGACGATGTGCCTTGACCATGGGGTCAAGGTGCACGTCCAAGGCTGTTCAAATGTTTGACTTTTTACCTTTTTTCTTGTAAAAAAGGCAGGGCTTCCCTGTGGCCCCCAATACAGGCAAAAACTGCATGCAAATCGGACCTGGCAGGAGTAATGCCCTGCCGGTGGATTAAGGGGTCTCACTCCTATTAAGAGGAGTGGTCCCACCTGTATGACCATGCATTGTGGCCCTTCGGGGGCATGATGCATGCGTTTGAATGACCATGTGCTTCCCCCTCGGGGTTGAGGTGCATGTGTATTGTTTTGGGGACAGCCTTGTTGACGATGTGCCTTGACCATGGGGTCAAGGTGCACGTCCAAGGCTGTTCAAATGTTTGAGTTTTTACCTTTTTTCACTGCAAAAAAGGCAGGCCTTCGCGCGGGCCCTAAATGTGCGCAAGTACTGCATGGAAATCGGACCTGGCAGGAGTAATTCCCTGCCAGTGGATTAAGGGGTCTCACTCCTATTAAGAGGAGTGGTCCCACCTGTATGACCATGCATTGTGGCCCTTCGGGGGCATGATGCATGCGTTTGAATGACCATGTGCTTCCCCCTCGGGGTTGAGGCGCATGTGTATTGTTTTGGGGACAGCCTTGTTGACGATGTGCCTTGACCATGGGGTCAAGGTGCACGTCCAAGGCTGTTCAAATGTTTGAGTTTTTACCTTTTTTCACTGCAAAAAAGGCAGGCCTTCTGTGCGGGCCCTAAATGCACAAGTACTGCATGGAAATCGGACCTGGCAGGAGTAATTCCCTGCCAGTGGATTAAGGGGTCTCACTCCTATTAAGAGGAGTGGTCCCACCTGTATGACCATGCATTGTGGCCCTTCGGGGGCATGATGCATGTGTTTGAATGACCATGTGCTTCCCCCTCGGGGTTGAGGCGCATGTGTATTGTTTTGGGGACAGCCTTGTTGACGATGTGCCTTGACCATGGGGTCAAGGTGCACGTCCAAGGCTGTTCAAATGTTTGACTTTTTACCTTTTTTCTTTGTAAAAAAGGCAGGCCCTGTCCGGGGCCCTAAAACGGACGCGAAAACTGCATGCAAATCGGACCTGGCAGGAGTAATGCCCTGCCGGTGGATTAAGGGGTCTCACTCCTATTAAGAGGAGTGGTCCGAATTGTATGACCATGCATTGTGGCCCTTCGGGGGGCATGATGCATGCGTTTGAATGACCATGCGCTTCCCCCTCGGGGTTGAGGCGCATGTGTATTGTTATGGGGACAGCCTTGTTGACGATGTGCCTTGACCATGGGGTCAAGGTGCACGTCCAAGGCTGTTCAAATGTTTGACTTTTTACCTTTTTTCTTTGTAAAAAAGGCAGGCCCTGTCCGGGGCCCTAAAACGGACGCGAAAACTGCATGCAAATCGGACCTGGCAGGAGTAATGCCCTGCCGGTGGATTAAGGGGTCTCACTCCTATTAAGAGGAGTGGTCCCAATTGTATGACCATGCATTGTGGCCCTTCGGGGGGCATGATGCATGCGTTTGAATGACCATGCGCTTCCCCCCCGGGGTTGAGGCGCATGTGTATTGTTATGGGGACAGCCTTGTTGACGATGTGCCTTGACCATGGGGTCAAGGTGCACGTCCAAGGCTGTTCAAATGTTTGACTTTTTACCTTTTTTCTTTGTAAAAAAGGCAGGCCCTGTCCGGGGCCCTAAAACGGACGCGAAAACTGCATGTAAATCGGACCTGGCAGGAGTAATGCACTGCCGGTGGATTAAGGGGTCTCACTCCTATTAAGAGGAGTGGTCCCAATTGTATGACCATGCATTGTGGCCCTTCGGGGGGCATGATGCATGCGTTTGAATGACCATGCGCTTCCCCCTCGGGGTTGAGGCGCATGTGTATTGTTATGGGGACAGCCTTGTTGACGATGTGCCTTGACCATGGGGTCAAGGTGCACGTCCAAGGCTGTTCAAATGTTTGACTTTTTACCTTTTTTCTTTGTAAAAAAGGCAGGCCCTGTCCGGGGCCCTAAAACGGACGCGAAAAACTGCATGGAAATCGGACCTGGCAGGAGTAATTCCCTGCCGGTGGATTAAGGGGTCTCACTCCTATTAAGAGGAGTGGTCCCACCTGTATGACCATGCATTGTGGCCCTTCGGGGGCATGATGCATGCGTTTGAATGACCATGCGCTTCCCCCTCGGGGTTGAGGCGCATGTGTATTGTTATGGGGACAGCCTTGTTGACGATGTGCCTTGACCATGGGGTCAAGGTGCACGTCCAAGGCTGTTCAAATGTTTGACTTTTTACCTTTTTTCTTTGTAAAAAAGGCAGGCCCTGTCCGGGGCCCTAAAACGGACCGCAAAAACTGCATGCAAATCGGACCTGGCAGGAGTAATGCCCTGCCGGTGGATTAAGGGGTCTCACTCCTATTAAGAGGAGTGGTCCCACCTGTATGACCATGCATTGTGGCCCTTCGGGGGCATGATGCATGCGTTTGAATGACCATGTGCTTCCCCCTCGGGGTTGAGGCGCATGTGTATTGTTTTGGGGACAGCCTTGTTGACGATGTGCCTTGACCATGGGGTCAAGGTGCACGTCCAAGGCTGTTCAAATGTTTGAGTTTTTACCTTTTTTCACTGCAAAAAAGGCAGGCCTTCGCGCGGGCCCTAAATGCGCAAGTACTGCATGGAAATCTGACCTGGCAGGAGTAATTCCCTGCCAGTGGATTAAGGGGTCTCACTCCTATTAAGAGGAGTGGTCCCACCAGTATGACCATGCATTGTGGCCCTCTGGGGGCATGATGCATGCGTTTTGAATGACCATGCGCTTCCCCTTTGGGGTTGAGGTGCATGTGTATTGTTATTGGGACAGCCTTGTTGACGTTGTGCCTTGACCATGGGGTCAAGGTGCACGTCCGAGGCTGTTCAAATGTTTGACTTTTTACCTTTTTTCACAAGCAAAAAAGGCAGGCCTTAGCTGTGGCCCCAAAACAGCGCAAGTACTGCATGGAAATCGGACCTGGCAGGAGTAATTCCCTGCCAGTGGATTAAGGGGTCTCACTCCTATTAAGAGGAGTGGTCCCACCTGTATGACCATGCATTGTGGCCCTTCGGGGGCATGATGCATGCGTTTGAATGACCATGTGCTTCCCCCTCGGGGTTGAGGCGCATGTGTATTGTTTTGGGGACAGCCTTGTTGACGATGTGCCTTGACCATGGGGTCAAGGTGCACGTCCAAGGCTGTTCAAATGTTTGAGTTTTTACCTTTTTTCACTGCAAAAAAGGCAGGCCTTCTGTTCGGGCCCTAAACGAGCATAAAACTGCATGCAAATCTGACCTGGCAGGAGTAATTCCCTGCCGGTGGATTAAGGGGTCTCACTCCTATTAAGAGGAGTGGTCCCACCTGTATGACCATGCATTGTGGCCCTTTGGGGGGCATGATGCATGCGTTTGAATGACCATGCGCTTCCCCCTCGGGGTTGAG
Source organism: Myxine glutinosa (assembly GCF_964187855.1). NCBI lineage: Eukaryota > Metazoa > Chordata > Myxini > Myxiniformes > Myxinidae > Myxine > Myxine glutinosa. The sequence continues at coordinate 35,939,159 of NC_136271.1, forward strand.
GCGCATGTGTATTGTTATGGGGACAGCCTTGTTGACGTTGTGCCTTGACCATGGGGTCAAGGTGCACGTCCAAGGCTGTTCAAATGTTTGACTTTTTACCTTTTTTCAGTGTAAAAAAGGCTGGCCTTTTTCGTGCGGGCCCTAAACGCCGAAGCAAAGAACTGCATGCAAATCGGACCTGGCAGGAGTAATGCCCTGCCGGTGGATTAAGGGGTCTCACTCCTATTAAGAGGAGTGGTCCCAATTGTATGACCATGCATTGTGGCCCTTCGGGGACATGATGCATGCGTTTGAATGACCATGCGCTTCCCCCTTGGGGTTGAGGCGCATGTGTATTGTAATGGGGACAGCCTTGTTGACGATGTGCCTTGACCATGGGGTCAAGGTGCACGTCCAAGGCTGTTCAAATGTTTGAATTTTTACCTTTTTTCTTGTAAAAAAGGCAGGGCTTCCCTGTGGCCCCCAATATAGGTAAATAAAACTGCATGCAAATCGGACCTGGCAGGAGTAATGCCCTGCCGGTGGATTAAGGGGTCTCACTCCTATTAAGAGGAGTGGTCCCAACTGTATGACCATGCATTGTGGCCCTTTGGGGGGCATGATGCATGCGTTTGAATGACCATGCGTTTCCCCCTCGGGGTTGAGGCGCATGTGTATTGTTATGGGGACAGCCTTGTTGACGATGTGCCTTGACCATGGGGTCAAGGTGCACGTCCAAGGCTGTTCAAATGTTTGACTTTTTACCTTTTTTCTTGTAAAAAAGGCAGGGCTTCCCTGTGGCCCCCAATACAGGTAAATAAAACTGCATGCAAATCGGACCTGGCAGGAGTAATGCCCTGCCGGTGGATTAAGGGGTCTCACTCCTATTAAGAGGAGTGGTCCCAACTGTATGACCATGCATTGTGGCCCTTCGGGGGGCATGATGCATGCGTTTGAATGACCATGCGTTTCCCCCTCGGGGTTGAGGCGCATGTGTATTGTTATTGGGACAGCCTTGTTGACGTTGTGCCTTGACCATGGGGTCAAGGTGCACGTCCAAGGCTGTTCAAATGTTTGACTTTTTACCTTTTTTCATAGTAAAAAAGGCAGGGCTTCCCTGTGGCCCCCAATACAGGTTAATAAGCCCGAAATCTGGATTGGCGGCTCTGCTTGATGTTTAGCTAATGGGGACCAATGAATAAATTTCTGTCTGTTGACAGAGTGGCCGGGCTGAAGCCTCCAGAAGACCCTTTGGGTCGGAGGTGACGCTTTGGTCTAGGACTTCGGTCCACAGGAGATCGGGACAGCGCTCGTCACGCTGTTATGTTCGTTGATTATTATCCCCGCCGATCGCACCGCACCCCCTGGTTTTGGTTTGCACTGGTGGGAACGATGGTCTGTGTGGCAGACAGGCTGTTGGTTCCTTGCGGGTTATGCGGTATTTACCGTGTGAGACATAATTCGTGGCTGGTGCTCACCATTAAAGCTAGGAGGTGCCTTGATCATCTTAATAGACGATTTTGGTCCTCATTGGTTAGATTTTTCGCAGTGTGCCGCCCTGTGGCGGTAAATAAAACTGCATGCAAATCGGACCTGGCAGGAGTAATGCCCTGCCGGTGGATTAAGGGGTCTCACTCCTATTAAGAGGAGTGGTCCCGACTGTATGACCATGCATTGTGGCCCTTTGGGGGGCATGATGCATGCGTTTGAATGACCATGCGCTTCCCCCTCGGGGTTGAGGCGCATGTGTATTGTTATGGGGACAGCCTTGTTGACGATGTGCCTTGACCATGGGGTCAAGGTGCACGTCCAAGGCTGTTCAAATGTTTGACTTTTTACCTTTTTTCTTGTAAAAAAAGGCAGGGCTTCCCTGTGGCCCCCAATACAGGTAAATAAAACTGCATGCAAATCTGACCTGGCAGGAGTAATTCCCTGCCGGTGGATTAAGGGGTCTCACTCCTATTAAGAGGAGTGGTCCCAACTGTATGACCATGCATTGTGGCCCTTTGGGGGGCATGATGCATGCGTTTGAATGACCATGCGTTTCCCCCTCGGGGTTGAGGCGCATGTGTATTGTTATGGGGACAGCCTTGTTGACGATGTGCCTTGACCATGGGGTCAAGGTGCACGTCCAAGGCTGTTCAAATGTTTGACTTTTTACCTTTTTTCTTGTAAAAAAGGCAGGGCTTCCCTGTGGCCCCCAATACAGGTAAATAAAACTGCATGCAAATCGGACCTGGCAGGAGTAATGCCCTGCCGGTGGATTAAGGGGTCTCACTCCTATTAAGAGGAGTGGTCCCAACTGTATGACCATGCATTGTGGCCCTTTGGGGGGCATGATGCATGTGTTTGAATGACCATGCGTTTCCCCCTCGGGGTTGAGGCGCATGGGTATTGTTATGGGGACAGCCTTGTTGACGATGTGCCTTGACCATGGGGTCAAGGTGCACGTCCAAGGCTGTTCAAATGTTTGACTTTTTACCTTTTTTCTTGTAAAAAAGGCAGGGCTTCCCTGTGGCCCCCAATACAGGTAAATAAAACTGCATGCAAATCGGACCTGGCAGGAGTAATTCCCTGCCGGTGGATTAAGGGGTCTCACTCCTATTAAGAGGAGTGGTCCCACCTGTATGACCATGCATTGTGGCCCTTTGGGGGGCATGATGCATGCGTTTGAATGACCATGCGTTTCCCCCTCGGGGTTGAGGCGCATGTGTATTGTTATGGGGACAGCCTTGTTGACGATGTGCCTTGACCATGGGGTCAAGGTGCACGCCCAAGGCTGTTCAAATGTTTGACTTTTTACCTTTTTTCTTGTAAAAAAGGCAGGGCTTCCCTGTGGCCCCCAATACAGGTAAATAAAACTGCATGCAAATCGGACCTGGCAGGAGTAATGCCCTGCCGGTGGATTAAGGGGTCTCACTCCTATTAAGAGGAGTGGTCCCAACTGTATGACCATGCATTGTGGCCCTTTGGGGGGCATGATGCATGCGTTTGAATGACCATGCGTTTCCCCCTCGGGGTTGAGGCGCATGTGTATTGTTATGGGGACAGCCTTGTTGACGATGTGCCTTGACCATGGGGTCAAGGTGCACGTCCAAGGCTGTTCAAATGTTTGACTTTTTACCTTTTTTCTTGTAAAAAAGGCAGGGCTTCCCTGTGGCCCCCAATACAGGTAAATAACACTGCATGCAAATCGGACCTGGCAGGAGTAATGCCCTGCCGGTGGATTAAGGGGTCTCACTCCTATTAAGAGGAGTGGTCCCAACTGTATGACCATGCATTGTGGCCCTTTGGGGGGCATGATGCATGCGTTTGAATGACCATGCGTTTCCCCCTCGGGGTTGAGGCGCATGTGTATTGTTATGGGGACAGCCTTGTTGACGATGTGCCTTGACCATGGGGTCAAGGTGCACGTCCAAGGCTGTTCAAATGTTTGACTTTTTACCTTTTTTCTTGTAAAAAAGGCAGGGCTTCCCTGTGGCCCCCAATACAGGTTAATAAGCCCGAAATCTGGATTGGCGGCTCTGCTTGATGTTTAGCCAATGGGGACCAATGAATAAATCTCTGTCTGTTGACAGAGTGGCCGGGCTGAAGCCTCCAGAAGACCCTTTGGGTCGGAGGTGACGCTTTGGTCTAGGACTTCGGTCCACAAGAGATCGGGACAGCGCTCGTCACGCTGTTATGTTCGTTGATTATATATATATATATATATATATATATATATATATATATATATATATATATATATATATATATATATATTGTTGCGGATCTCCAACGTCGGCCTTCCCCTTACCAGGATTAATCCCCTTGTCTTTTTACTAGCCGACGCGATCCGGGGCTATCACGTTCCTTCTGGTCGGTGTTAAATAGGGTTGTAAGCCGAATTAGTCTTATTACCTAAGTACTAACACCGGCCGTGAAGCAAGGAAATAACCCCACCCGAACAATGGTTTCAGTGGACACGCCGAGCGATAGCGATCCATGATTCGGGCCGTTAACGGGAACTAACCCGATTGGAGCGGTTCCGAGTCATGCCATGCTTACCCAATGGAGAAATCACTAAGACAGTCGAATTAAGAGGTAAATAGGAAGAACAAGGAATTTATTACACACTTTGTACAAAGAAGAGGAAGAAGAAGCAGAAATGGACAGTGAAGAGGAAGAAGCAGATACACAGGGCAGCCTTATACAGTCTTATACTTATCCCCTGGACACGGGCCCGTTCACACTCAGTCACACTCTCAGACTCACTCACACGGGGTTTGTAGATGGTCAGGTGATGGTCCCAAGGATCTCGTTCACAGCTCGCTCCGGTCCCCGACTCGTACCATGAAGACGATGGTAGACGGCAGGCAAGATCTTCGCGTGTCGGTGGCGCGGATTGGACAATTACATCGGGGAAAGGTAGGCTGGCTAACGGTTACGTTGTGGCTCACGGCCACGTATGTAATAGAAGGACCGGCGCTTGATATGCGCTCCCCGTAAGCCCACAGCCAAATTCCCACCGAGCCCTTGCAATTGATCAGGATAGCGCGTCTCTCCCAATAGTTCACAATGGCGCTTTCCCCAGCGAGTCCTTGTAACCAACAATGCAATGCGCTCCAAACCAAGTCCTCAAGTCCTTTGCAATCGCATCAGTCCTTGGACAGTCCTTCAATACCACGTCAGTCCTTCTCATATATCGAGTGCCGTTCAGTCCTTCAGAGGGCTTTGCGCTCGCGGTTATATCGCGCCGCTTCAGCCAACCTCTCGAACCTCTAGCCACACCCTTACCACGCCCTATCAGGCCATCTCACCCGAGCCCTGGTTGGTTGTTGGGGTCTTACCGGCTCCGCCCTTGAGGGCTGCTTGATGTGGCCACACCCCCGACCTCGCGCTCCGCCCCCTTTTCGGGCCTTACCTCGTGGCATTTGGGCTGGTTCGAGCGAAAGCCCAAGGGCAGCGAACGCTACTGGCAAGCAAGGTGCAACCAACTGCGAGCATCCTAATGCGAGGGGCAATGGGGTGCAGACTGGATGGTGTGCAATGGAGTCGATTGGAGGGAGGGCTGCAGAATGAACGGGGCCTACTCTTATTTGTTTTCACAACACAGATGATAACTATTGGAAATGGCCTTATCTCACATATACTAAGAAATAACTAACGTTCTAAGGTGACCTACGTGCTGCTCGTGGACTAACTATGGGGGCAGAACCTTTAACCTTTAATGATGTTACCTGTGTGGGTTCTCAAAACCGCAACAGTATATAGAAGATTAAAAACACCTCACAGTCACAAAACACGAAATTAAAAACACTTCACAGCCACGAAACACGAAATTAAAAACACCTCACAGCCACAAAACACGAAATTAAAAACACCTCACACCCACAAAACACGAAATTAAAAACACCTCACAGCCACAAAACACGAAATTAAAAACACCTCACAGCCACAAAACACGAAATTAAAAACACTTTACAGTCACAAAACACGAAATTAAAAACACTTCACAGCCACAAAACACGGATTTTAAAAACACTTAAAAACACTTCACAGTCACAAAACACTAAATTAAAAACACCTCACAGCCACAAAACACGAAATTAAAAACACTTCACAGCCACAAAACACGAAATTAAAAACACTTCACAGTCACAAAACACGAAATTAAAAACACTTCACAGCCACAAAACACGAAATTAAAAACACTTCACAGCCACAAAACACGAAATTAAAAACACTTCACAGTCACAAAACACGAAATTAAAAACACTTCACAGTCACAAAACACGAAATTAAAAACACCTCACAGTCACAAAACACGAAATTAAAAACACTTCACAGCCGCGAAACACGAAATTAAAAACACTTCACAGCCACAAAACACTAAATTAAAAACACCTCAGCCACAAAACACGAAATTAAAAACACTTCACAGCCACAAAACATGAAATTAAAAACACCTCACAGCCACAAAACATGAAATTAAAAACACCTCACAGCCACAAAACATGAAATTAAAAACACCTCACATCCACGAAACACGAAATTAAAAACACTTCACAGCCGCGAAACACGAAATTAAAAACACTTCACAGCCACAAAACACTAAATTAAAAACACCTCACAGCCACAAAACATGAAATTAAAAACACCTCACAGCCACAAAACATGAAATTAAAAACACCTCACATCCACGAAACACGAAATTAAAAACACCTCACAGCCACAAAACACGAAATTAAAAACACCTCACAGCCACAAAACACGAAATTAAAAACACCTCAGCCACAAAACACGAAACTAAAAACACCTCACAGCCACAAAACACGAAATTAAAAACACCTCAGCCACAAAACACGAAATTAAAAACACCTCACAGCCACAAAACACGAAATTAAAAACACCTCACAGCCACAAAACACGAAATTAAAAACACTTCACAGTCACAAAACACAAAATTAAAAACACCTCACAGCCACAAAACACGAAATTAAAAACACTTCACAGTCACAAAACACGAAATTAAAAACACTTCACAGTCACAAAACACGAAATTAAAAACACTTCACAGCCACAAAACACGAAATTAAAAACACCTCACAGCCACAAAACACGCAATTAAAAACACCTCACAGCCACAAAACACGCAATTAAAAACACCTCACAGCCACAAAACACGAAATTAAAAACACCTCACAGCCACAAAACACGAAATTAAAAACACCTCACAGCCACAAAACACGAAATTAAAAACACTTCACAGCCACAAAACACGAAATTAAAAACACTTCACAGTCACAAAACACGAAATTAAAAACACTTCACAGTCACAAAACACGAAATTAAAAACACTTCACAGCCACAAAACACGAAATTAAAAACACTTCACAGTCACAAAACACGAAATTAAAAACACTTCACAGTCACAAAACACGAAATTAAAAACACTTCACAGTCACAAAACACGAAATTAAAAACACCTCACAGCCACAAAACACGAAATTAAAAACACTTCACAGCCGCGAAACACGAAATTAAAAACACTTCACAGCCGCGAAACACGAAATTAAAAACACTTCACAGCCACAAAACACGAAATTAAAAACACCTCACAGCCACAAAACACGAAATTAAAAACACCTCACAGCCACAAAACACGAAATTAAAAACACCTCACAGCCACAAAACACGCAATTAAAAACACCTCACAGCCACAAAACACGCAATTAAAAACACCTCACAGCCACAAAACATGAAATTAAAAACACCTCACAGCCACAAAACACGCAATTAAAAACACTTCACAGCCACAAAACACGCAATTAAAAACACTTCACAGCCACAAAACACGAAATTAAAAACACCTCACAGCCACAAAACACGCAATTAAAAACACCTCACAGCCACAAAACATGAAATTAAAAACACCTCACAGCCACAAAACACGAAATTAAAAACACTTCACAGCCACAAAACACGAAATTAAAAACACCTCACAGCCACAAAACACGCAATTAAAAACACCTCACAGCCACAAAACACGCAATTAAAAACACCTCACAGCCACAAAACATGAAATTAAAAACACCTCACAGCCACAAAACACGAAATTAAAAACACTTCACAGCCACAAAACACGAAATTAAACACTTCACAGTCACAAAACACGAAATTAAAAACACTTCACAGTCACAAAACACGAAATTAAAAACACCTCACAGTCACAAAACACGAAATTAAAAACACTTCACAGCCGCGAAACACGAAATTAAAAACACTTCACAGCCACAAAACACTAAATTAAAAACACCTCAGCCACAAAACACGAAATTAAAAACACTTCACAGCCACAAAACATGAAATTAAAAACACCTCACAGCCACAAAACACGAAATTAAAAACACCTCACAGCCACAAAACATGAAATTAAAAACACCTCACAGCCACAAAACACGAAATTAAAAACACCTCACAGCCACAAAACACGAAACTAAAAACACCTCACAGCCACAAAACACGAAATTAAAAACACCTCACAGCCACAAAACACGAAATTAAAAACACCTCACAGTCACAAAACACGAAATTAAAAACACCTCACAGTCACAAAACACGAAATTAAAAACACCTCACAGCCACAAAACACGAAATTAAAAACACCTCACAGTCACAAAACACTAAATTAAAAACACCTCAGCCACAAAACACGAAATTAAAAACACTTCACAGCCACAAAACATGAAATTAAAAACACCTCACAGCCACAAAACACGAAATTAAAAACACCTCACAGCCACAAAACACGAAATTAAAAACACCTCACAGCCACAAAACACGCAATTAAAAACACCTCACAGCCACAAAACACGCAATTAAAAACACCTCACAGCCACAAAACACGCAATTAAAAACACCTCACAGCCACAAAACACGCAATTAAAAACACCTCACAGCCACAAAACACGAAATTAAAAACACTTCACAGCCACAAAACACGAAATTAAAAACACTTCACAGTCACAAAACACGAAATTAAAAACACCTTACAGCCACAAAACACGCAATTAAAAACACCTCACAGCCACAAAACACGAAATTAAAAACACTTCACAGCCACAAAACACGAAATTAAAAACACCTCACAGCCACAAAACACAAAATTAAAAACACCTCACAGCCACAAAACACGAAATTAAAAACACCTTACAGCCACAAAACACGAAATTAAAAACACCTCACAGCCACAAAACACGCAATTAAAAACACCTCACAGCCACAAAACACGCAATTAAAAACACCTCACAGCCACAAAACACGCAATTAAAAACACCTCACAGCCACAAAACACGCAATTAAAAACACCTCACAGCCACAAAACACGCAATTAAAAACACCTCACAGCCACAAAACATGAAATTAAAAACACCTTACAGCCACAAAACACGAAATTAAAAACACCTCACAGCCACAAAACACGAAATTAAAAACACCTCACAGCCACAAAACACGAAATTAAAAACACCTCACAGCCACAAAACACGAAATTAAAAACACCTCACAGCCAAAAAACACGAAATTAAAAACACTTAACAGCCACAAAACATGAAATTAAAAACACCTCACAGCCACAAAACACGCAATTAAAAACACTTCACAGTCACAAAACACGAAATTAAAAACACTTCACAGCCACAAAACACAAAATTAAAAACACCTCACAGCCACAAAACACGAAATTAAAAACACTTCACAGTCACAAAACACGAAATTAAAAACACTTCACAGTCACAAAACACGAAATTAAAAACACTTCACAGCCACAAAACACGAAATTAAAAACACCTCACAGCCACAAAACACGCAATTAAAAACACCTCACAGCCACAAAACACGCAATTAAAAACACCTCACAGCCACAAAACACGAAATTAAAAACACCTCACAGCCACAAAACACGAAACTAAAAACACCTCACAGCCACGAAACACGAAATTAAAAACACCTCACAGCCACAAAACACGAAATTAAAAACACCTTACAGCCACGTGATTTAAAAACACCTCACAGCCACGAAATTAAAAACACCTCACAGCCACAAAACACGAAACTAAAAACACCTCACAGCCACGAAACACGAAATTAAAAACACCTCACAGCCACGAAACACGAAATTAAAAACACCTCACAGCCACAAAACACGAAACTAGAAACACCTCACAGCCACAAAACACGAAATTAAAAACACCTCACAGCCACAAAACACGAAATTAAAAACACCTTACAGCCACAAAACACGAAATTAAAAACACCTCACAGCCACAAAACACGCAATTAAAAACACCTCACAGCCACAAAACACGCAATTAAAAACACCTCACAGCCACAAAACACGCAATTAAAAACACCTCACAGCCACAAAACACGAAATTAAAAACACTTCACAGCCACAAAACACGAAATTAAAAACACCTCACAGCCACAAAACACAAAATTAAAAACACCTCACAGCCACAAAACACGAAATTAAAAACACCTTACAGCCACAAAACACGAAATTAAAAACACCTCACAGCCACAAAACACGCAATTAAAAACACCTCACAGCCACAAAACACGCAATTAAAAACACCTCACAGCCACAAAACACGCAATTAAAAACACCTCACAGCCACAAAACACGCAATTAAAAACACCTCACAGCCACAAAACACGCAATTAAAAACACCTCACAGCCACAAAACATGAAATTAAAAACACCTTACAGCCACAAAACACGAAATTAAAAACACCTCACAGCCACAAAACACGAAATTAAAAACACCTCACAGCCACAAAACACGAAATTAAAAACACCTCACAGCCACAAAACACGAAATTAAAAACACCTCACAGCCAAAAAACACGAAATTAAAAACACTTAACAGCCACAAAACATGAAATTAAAAACACCTCACAGCCACAAAACACGCAATTAAAAACACTTCACAGTCACAAAACACGAAATTAAAAACACTTCACAGCCACAAAACACAAAATTAAAAACACCTCACAGCCACAAAACACGAAATTAAAAACACTTCACAGTCACAAAACACGAAATTAAAAACACTTCACAGTCACAAAACACGAAATTAAAAACACTTCACAGCCACAAAACACGAAATTAAAAACACCTCACAGCCACAAAACACGCAATTAAAAACACCTCACAGCCACAAAACACGCAATTAAAAACACCTCACAGCCACAAAACACGAAATTAAAAACACCTCACAGCCACAAAACACGAAACTAAAAACACCTCACAGCCACGAAACACGAAATTAAAAACACCTCACAGCCACAAAACACGAAATTAAAAACACCTTACAGCCACGTGATTTAAAAACACCTCACAGCCACGAAATTAAAAACACCTCACAGCCACAAAACACGAAACTAAAAACACCTCACAGCCACGAAACACGAAATTAAAAACACCTCACAGCCACGAAACACGAAATTAAAAACACCTCACAGCCACAAAACACGAAACTAGAAACACCTCACAGCCACGAAACACGAAATTAAAAACACCTCACAGCCACGAAACACGAAACTAAAAACACCTCACAGCCACGAAACACGAAATTAAAAACACCTCACAGCCACGAAACACGAAATTAAAAACACCTCACAGCCACAAAACACGAAACTAAAAACACCTCACAGCCACGAAACACGAAATTAAAAACACCTCACAGCCACGAAACATGAAGTTAAAAACACCTCCCAGCCACGAAACATGAAGTTAAAAACACCTCACAGCCACGAAATTAAAAACACCTCACAGCCACAAAACACGAAATTAAAAACACCTCACAGCCACGAAACACGAAATTAAAAACACCTCACAGCCATGAAACATGAAGTTAAAAACACCTCCCAGCCACGAAACATGAAGTTAAAAACACCTTACAGCCACGAAATTAAAAACACCTCACAGCCACAAAACACGAAACTAAAAACACCTCACAGCCACGAAACACGAAATTAAAAACACCTCACAGCCACAAAACACGAAATTAAAAACACCTCACAGTCACAAAACACGAAATTAAAAACACCTCACAGCCACAAAACACGAAACTAAAAACACCTCACAGCCACGAAACACGAAATTAAAAACACCTTACAGCCACAAAACACGAAACTAAAAACACCTCACAGCCACAAAACACGAAACTAAAAACACCTCACAGCCACAAAACACGAAACTAAAAACACCTCACAGCCACAAAACACGAAATTAAAAACACCTCACAGCCACAAAACACGAAATTAAAAACACCTCACAGCCACAAAACACGAAACTAAAAACACCTCACAGCCACAAAACACGAAATTAAAAACACCTTACAGCCACGTGATTTAAAAACACCTCACAGCCACGAAATTAAAAACACCTCACAGCCACAAAACACGAAACTAAAAACACCTTACAGCCACGAAACTAAAAACACCTCACAGCCACAAAACACGAAATTAAAAACACCTTACAGCCACGTGATTTAAAAACACCTCACCACCACGTCATTTTACACCTCACCACCACATAATGCAAAATACCTTACCACCACGTGATTCAAAACCACCACCACGTTATTAAAAACACTTCACAACCACGGAAATAAAAGTTTCAGGGAGTAGTTCAGTGACAACAGACTGCCCAGATATGTAGATATACAGATAAACTAGCTTGGTGAGGCGAGCTCAGCTCGCCTCACCAAGCGTCGATACTGAGGAACGGGCTTATTTTAGCTGAGGCTAATGACTGCACCTGAGTTGCTGTGTTGTCATGATTTACACCAATCATAATACAAACAATTACTTGGCACAAATGTATTTGTTGTGTTTGTGATATTACATTTTTATAGGCAATTTAGGTTGAAGATTTAGGTTGAATGTTTTTTTTTCAAGAAAGAACCCCTCAGCACATACATAGGGGAGGGGTAGGTGCAGACTGGAAGTTTGGGACGATAACACCTCACCACCACGTAATTCAAAATACCTCACCACCAAGTAATTCAAAACACCTCACCACCATAAAACACATAATAAAAACACCTCACCACCACGAAATTAAAAACACCTCACCACCACGAAATTGAAAACACCTCGCAGCCATAAAACACGTAATAAAAACACCTCACCACAACGAAATTAAAAACACCTCACAGCCATAAAACACGTAATAAAAACACCTCACAGCCATAAAACACGTAATAAAAACACCTCACCACCACGAAAGTAAAAACACCTCACCACCACGAAAGTAAAAACACCTCACAGCCATAAAACACGTAATAAAAACACCTCACAGCCATAAAACACGTAATAAAAACACCTCACAGCCATAAAACACGTAGTAAAAACACCTCACAGCCATAAAACACGTAATAAAAACACCTCACCACCACGAAAGTAAAAACACCTCACAGCCATAAAACACGTAGTAAAAACACCTCACCACCACAAAAGTAAAAACACCTCACAGCCATAAAACACGTAATAAAAACACCTCACCACCACGAAAATAAAAACCCCTCACAGCCATAAAACACGTAATAAAAACACCTCACAGCCATAAAACACGTAATAAAAACACCTCACCACCACAAAATTAAAAACACCCCACAGCCATAAAACACGTAATAAAAACACCTCACAGCCATAAAACACGTAATAAAAACACCTCTAGGCCAACTGGCACGGTCTTCAAGCAGCCATCAATCATCTGGACTGGTCTCCCATCTCTACCACCTCTGACATCAACTCATCCTGGGATTTCTTCCAAAGTAAATGGCTCTCTCTCATGCACAGATTTATCCCATCTCGTCTTTAGTTGTCATACCCTTCCTCCCGTCCATGGTACACGGAATCTTTTGGTGAGGCTGTTGCCCTTCGTCTCCTGGAAAGCAAATCCAACGGAAGGAAATCTCATTTCCTTTCACAAAGCCCGAAACAAGTGTGTGTCCACCCTCAGGAGAGCAAGGAAACAATATCTCTCCGTTCTCAAGACCGAACTCTCTTATCTGTCTCCGTCTTCCAAATCCTGGTGGCGTCTGGTCAAATCTGTTTCTGGTGTTTGTTCCCCCTCCATCCCCTCCCTTACCTCAAACGGCTACACAGCTGATTCAGCACGTGAAAAAGCTGAATGCCTCAACTCTGTGTTTGCCTCTAAATCTTGTGTCCCAAACCCATCCCTCTCTGTACCCACCATACCCAGTCGTACCCAGCTGCTCCTGGACTCCGTGTCCTTTCCTCCTGACAAGGTGGAAAAGTTTCTGTCAACCCTCGACTCTGATTCTGCAACTGGACCTGACGGCATCAGACCACGGGTCCTAAAATCATGTTCTTCCGCTCTTTCACTCCCTCTCTCTGTTCTCTTCACCCTCTCTTTTGCTCAAGGTCAGCTGCCATCTGCTTGGAAATCAGCCAACATCACCGCTTTACACAAAAAAGGTGCAAAAACAGATCCTAGCAACTACAGACCAATCAGCCTTCTCCCAATTATCAGCAAAGTCATGGAATCCATCTTGCTTCGGATATGAAATCTTTCCTCTTCTCCAATGGCTTGATCTCTGATCATCAATTTGGTTTCAGACCAGGTCACTCTACTCTGGACATGCTGCTTCTGCTGTCTCAACAATGGATGGAGGTCCTCAATGCCAAACAGGAAATTAGAGCTGTCTCCCTCGACATATTACGTGCCTTCGATACGGTCTGGCACCCCGCTCTGCTCACCAAACTCTCCTCCTTTGGTATCCATGGAAATCTCCACGCATGGCTGGCGGACTTCCTCTCTAGTCGTCGTCAACGTGTGGCCCTGAATGGGTTTCTCTCATCTCCTCTTCCTGTTCAGGCTGGAGTTCCCCAAGGCAGTGTTCTGGGCCCTGTGCTTTTTCTGGTCTTCATCAATGATCTCTCTGACTCTCTTGAAAATCTTCTCTATCTCTTTGCTGATGACTCCACTCTCTGCCGCTCCATTCCTCATCCCTCAGATCGGCAGTCTGCAGCCTCCTCACTCTCTGCAGACCTGGACAAAATCACAGACTGGGCAAACAAGTGGAACATGTCTTTCAATCCTGACAAATCTCACACTCTTACGATGTCTCTCCGAAAAGACCGACTGGACAACCCTCCCATCCACTTTCTGAATAATCCTCTCCAAGAAGTTCTGTCACTCAAGCTTTTGGGTCTCACTATCTGCCATGATCTTTCCTGGGAAAACCACATTTCCAAGCTGGCCTCCAAAGCCAGTCGCCGACTGGGCATCCTCCGTCGTGCGACGTCCTTCCTTGGCACACCTGAGCTCCTCACCACATACAAGGCTTTCATCCGCAGCTCAATGGAGTACTGCTCTCCCCTCTGGGCTGGTGCTCCTGCCTCACACCTAGCTCATCTTCACGCTGTTGAAACCAAAGCATTCAGAATCATTGGAATCTCCTGCGATGACGCTATCTCCGAGGGCCTTTCACTTAATCACCGCAGGCAGGTTGGTGGTCTTTCCGTCTTCTACCGACTCCTCTCCGGCCTTGCTCCCCCAGCTCTCTCTGGGCTCTGTCCCCCAAATATTCCTGCAGGTCGCACAAGATCTGCCTGTAACCCTCTTATGGTTAAACTGCCAAAATCAAGACTCTCTGCTCACCTTCACTCCTTCATTCCTCTTTTATCCCGCCTCTGGAACAAACTCCCTCACTCTCTTCAATCCCACTCCTCCCTCCAGGTCTTTAAAACGGCTGTTCACCACCATTTCTTATCTTCCCCAATCCAAAACCGTGATCTTTTCTACCCCTGTTAATTTCACCCCAAATCCACTTTTTTGAGGTGACTTTTGACTCTTTCCTGGAAGTCCTTGGTGTCCTTGCGTTTTATACCTATCCTGCCTCCCCCCAGGCCCTCTCCCTCCAAAAACATCTCCCGATGTCCGTGCTCTCAAATGTTGTGTTTGTGTGCTTCCTCCCTTTCTCTCCCCATCTTGTTGGCCGCTCCCCTTTTTATATACTTTGTTTGCTTGTTTGTTTGTTTTGTTTGTTTGATAAATGTTAGCTCTTTCACGAGCCTCGACTCTGTACACAAAAAAAAAAAAAAAGCCATAAAACACGTAATAAAAACTCCTCACAGCCATAAAACACGTAATATAAACACCTCACCACCAAGTAATTCAAAACACCTCACCACCACATAATTCAAAACACCTCACCACCACATAATTCAAAACACCTCATCACCAACTAATTCAAAACACCTCACCACCACCTAATTAAAAACACTTCACCACCACATAATTATAAATACCTCACCACCACGTAACTCAAAACACCTCACCACCATGTGATATTAAAACACCTCACCACCACGTCATTTAAAAATACCTCACCACCACATAATTCAAAATACCTCACCACCACGTGATTCAAAACCACCACAACGTTATTAAAAACACCACAACCACGGAAACAAAAGTTTGAGGGAGTCGTTAAGTGACAACACAGACACTGCCCAGATGTGTAGATGTATAGATAAATGACTGTACCCGAGTTGCCGTTTTGTCATGGTTTAAACCAATCATAATTCAAACAATTATTTTGCACAAATGTATTTGTAATATACGTGATATCACATTTTATAAACAATTGAAGTTGAAAAAAAAAAAATCCCCAAAAAATTCCCCTCCCAAAAAAAAAAGAAGGAAAAATTTTCAAAAAAAATACCCTTTGGACATACCGATTCACGGGAGTTAACGTTAATTAAGTTAATTCACGGATTAACGTTCACGGGAGAGATATGTGCATTCCAGACGTTTGGTACGATTTCACAAAAGTTTGAGAAAGTAGTTCAGTGACAACACAACACAACACAACACACCACAACACAACACAACACAACACAACACAACACAACACAACACAACACAACACAACACAACACAACACAACACAACACAACACAACACAACACAACACAACACAACACAACACAACACAACACAACACAACACAGGACAGACGCTACACAGATATATATCTATCTATAATTCCAGTAATCTCTGTTTGTACGTTTGTACGTTTGTACGTTTGTTTGTCTGTGACCGCTGTTTCTCGACAACCACGGGTCCGATATACTTTTAACTTGCCAGGTATATTGCTGGGGACCCGAGGATGTGCCTTTTCAAGGTTTCATATTAATCGGACAATTACTTACCGAGCTATGTCCAAAAAACGATTCAACCAATCAGAGAGCAGCGAACGATCGCGTGTGCCGAACGTGGCGGGCACACTCTGCCTCGGATGGCACATTTGAGAGCGTATTCATTTATTTCACGTTTGCAAACTATGTTGGCGTTAAACTATGTTTTAAAACTAATAAAACCGAATTTGCGATTCATTCGCTTTCCTGCGCGTTTGTGCACGCGATGGCGATTTCTTTACCAAACTCCGGAAGCCGTTCGCTTTGGACCAAACCATTTCATGTAAATAGAGGGGGGGGATATAATTTTAGATATAGATATAGTACGGGCAATGCCCTAGTATAGATAAACCTGAAAATCGCAGAGCCAGAATTATTTTTTGGTCTGGGAAGCCCATGCGAGGTTTCTTCTTCTTCAGCCTCTCACAACCCTGGGTGAATATGCGATCTTTTAAACAAGTTTGAATTTTGCCAAATCTGTTTCATTCGTTTGTTAATATACCTCAGCCATTGCCAAATCTGGAACTAAGTCTTTATAAGTTCAACAAATACTGACACCGCGATGACATTCGCTGAGCTAAATGTTGATATCTCTTCTGAGGTTTAAAAAAAAAAATTAAAAGCATTATACGTATCAAACGATACATTTTATGAAACTGGGAAACCTAATACACACTGTGGTGGTTTTAAAATGACAGAATATGGCTTTATTAGAAAAAACAAAAAAAGCACCTTGAAGACGACGCTGCTAAAAAAAAATACACCGCTCTAACGCATAACCACGAGTTTAAACTACATTTACAACAAATATGAAAACTATTTTCATATCACAATGTTAAATATAGAATATAATGTTAAAAAAAAATGAGCCGTATCTTCCAATGGTAAACAATCCTTCAAAAATTCCTGGAACGGGAATAATATCCTGAGATTCACCAAAAACTAATCAATTCTTCCTTATCCGAAGGGAAATCATCCCACCAACTTTCATTCAAATCCGTTCAGAACTTTTCCAGATATCTTGTTCACAAACACACGAACACACACACACACACGGACACGTTTGAATGCATTACTACCTGGCGGGAGTAATAAAAACCGGTACGCGCTCATGGTCTATTGGCCTGAGGAAGTCTGTAGTGAAGTGGGTGAAACGTCACCTGAGACAGGGTCTGTCTGCTCTTGCTTATTTGCTCAAATTTGCAGAGTAGACCTGGTTGTTTTTTTTAACTTTCTGGTGGGAAGCACCTTCTTTCTTTAACATCACACACACACACACACACACACACACACACACACACACACACACACACACACACACACCAAAACTGTATTGAAAGACCCCTCAAGGGAGATGGAACAAATGGCCTTTTCGACAGGTGATCTTTCTCTGCAGGTTTGCGCCCGCCATCTTTTCCACCCTCTGTCTGCGGTACATCGACCATAGTAAAGCATAAGTACCCAAATGGTATACAGTAAGCAAACCCGCCTTGGTAACCTTTATTACCTCTACCACCAAAGGTGGACAGAGGTTTTATGTTTTCACCTCTGTCTGTCTGTGACCAGGATATCTCAAAAGTTATGGATGGATTTGGACAAAACATTGTGGACAGGATGTGTGTGTGACAAGTAAGAATCAATTCGATTTCAGTTAAAATCCAGATCTGGACACTTTTCCCAATGGTTAAACACTTTTCCCAAGGTTTTTCCAATGGATCTGGACACTTTTCCCAACGGTTATACACTTTTCCCATGGTTTTTCCAATGGATCTGGACACTTTTCCCAATGGTTAAACACTTTTCCCAAGGTTTTTCCAATGGATCTGGACGCTTTTCCCAATGGTTAAACACTTTTCCCAAGGTTTTTCCAATGGATCTGGACACTTTTCCCAACGGTTAAACACTTTTCCCAAGGTTTTTCCAATGGATCTGGACACTTTTCCCAACGGTTAAACACTTTTCCCAAGGTTTTTCCAATGGATCTGGACACTTTTCCCAACGGTTAAACACTTTTCCCAAGGTTTTTCCAATGGATCTGGACACTTTTCCCAACGGTTAAACACTTTTCCCAAGGTTTTTCCAATGGATCTGGACACTTTTCCCAATGGTTAAACACTTTTCCCAAGGTTTTTCCAATGGATCTGGACACTTTTCCCAACGGTTAAACACTTTTCCCAAGGTTTTTCCAATGGATCTGGACACTTTTCCCGACGGTTAAACACTTTTCCCAAGGTTTTTCCAATGGATCTGGACACTTTTCCCAGCGGTTAAACACTTTTCCCAAGGTTTTTCCAATGGATCTGGACACTTTTCCCAGCGGTTAAACACTTTTCCCAAGGTTTTTCCAATGGATCTGGACACTTTTCCCAACGGTTAAACACTTTTCCCAAGGTTTTTCCAATGGATCTGGACACTTTTCTCAATGGTTAAATTACACCACCCAATCATCTCAAATGATTAATTAATATCTCACTCTGTCAAATCTGAAGTTTGTTATCACTGAAAACCGAGTGGAATTTGAAGATTCAAAACTCAATCCAAATCGGTGCAGATGAAGTGAGCGGACAGAATTGATGAACAAAACGCAAATGCACCGAAATATGGAACTTGGAAGTTCTGTTCACTGGAACGCAATTTGTTATTATGAATTACGGGTCGTAATGGAGCTGCCACTCATACGTGTTACACACATGGACATATGAGCACAACACAGGACTATTAAACTATAAAAACACAGCCACTGAGTTTTGGGGAAGTGTCCCGAGATACTCAGGGTACCAGCGACGTCACAACAATGCTGTTGCTCTTCCCAATGGTTAAACTGTGTGGTTTTGCCATTGCCTTTCCAGCGTTGTCTGTCGGTGCTATATCCTTTTAAATGCTGAGAATCAATCAAAGGAGCAGCACGTACCAGTTTTAAAGTCTTTGGAATAACTTGGCCGGGTTTTGAACTGCCAACCTTCCAGACGCGGAGCGGACACTCCAACCATCACACCACCCAGTCTGGTATCATCCCAGACACTCTAACCATTACACCACCCAGTCTGGTATCATCCCAGACACTCTAACCATTACACCACCCAGTCTGGTATCATCCCAGACACTCTAACCATTACACCACCCAGTCTGGTATCATCCCAGACACTCTAACCATTACACCACCCAGTCTGGTATCATCCCAGACACTCTAACCATTACACCACCCAGTCTGGTATCATCCCAGACACTCTAACCATTACACCACCCAGTCTGGTATCATCCCAGACGCTCTAACCATTACACCACCCAGTCTGGTATCATCCCAGACACTCTAACCATTACACCACCCAGTCTGGTATCATCCCAGACACTCTAACCATTACACCACCCAGTCTGGTATCATCCCAGATGCTCTAACCATTACACCACCCAGTCTGGTATCATCCCAGACACTCTAACCATTACACCACCCAGTCTGGTATCATCCCAGACGCTCTAACCATTACACCACCCAGTCTGGTATCATCCCAGACACTCTAACCATTACACCACCCAGTCTGGTATCATCCCAGACACTCTAACCATTACACCACCCAGTCTGGTATCATCCCAGATGCTCTAACCATTACACCACCCAGTCTGGTATCATCCCAGACACTCTAACCATTACACCACTGTAAAGTATCTCGACAAACTGCGATCAATTGTCGTACGCGTTTATTCACTCTGCCGATCAAGGCCCGATTCACAGCAGCGCCATCCGAGGTCTGGCGTAGGGATACAACCCGGTCCCGGTGTAGGGATACAACGGTGAATATTTGCACTGCATACATGACATCCTCCCCTTTAAGTCCAAAATTACCACGAGCAATACGTGCTAGATTTCCAGAATTGACATTTCAAAAGCAACATTTCCAAAACATGTGAAAATATGTGTGCAAACGGTTATGAGAATAATGAAAATACGTGAAAATAGAACATGTGTCAACGTGAAAAAAAAACATCTTCAAAGATTCAACCGGTCGGGTGCTTTTCTCTCACGCATTGAGCGTCGCGGTGTACCAGTGGATACAGAGTCCGAGGTGATTCCTTTGGGTCGCGGTGTACCAGTGGATACAGAGTCCGAGGTGATTCCTTTGGTCTCCACGAAGGGTGTAGCGTTTGCAGAGGTTTTCGGGGCATCCGAGCCGGCTGGAGCGGCCACGACGATCTCCGGCAGTGGCGGGTCGAACCGTTGTCCTGACTGTGATGATGCTGCAGGCTCCATCGACTCACAGTGACGGTAGGTTATGTGGTCCTGATGTCGACGAATTTCGCGGCCGTCCTGCAGGCGAATCACACATGACAGTGGACCTGGCTTCTCGATGATGTCCCCCGGTCGCCACGTCGCACCTGCACCAAAATTTCGGGCAAACACTGGATCTCCAATGTTGATACATCGACTGTTGGACGTCTTATCGTGCACCAACTTTTGATTAAGCTGGCTCTGATAAACATTTGATGATATGTCTGGTTTGAGATTGTCAAGTGTCGATCTCAAGTGTCGTTTCATCAATAACTCAGACGGAGCTGCACCGGTTGTTGATTGTGGTGTGATACGGTATTTGAACAGGAGACGAGACAGTTTTGTTTCCAGGGTTCCCTCCTGAAGTTTCTGCAATCCGGATTTGATGATTCCCACGGATCGTTCGGCCAAGCCATTTGAAGCCTGGTGATGTGGGCTGACAAACTTATGTTTGATGCCGTTCCGACGTGTGAACTCGGCAAACTCGGTACTGGAAAAACACGAACAGTTATCACTCACGATCATCCTGGGCAGACCATGAGTGGCGAAACAGCGTCTGAGTCTTTCGATGACAATGGCTGACGTAGTACCACGCGTCACATAGGCATCAATCCATGTTGTGTGCGCCTCCGTAATTATTAGAATCATGCTGCCGTTAATAGGCCCGGCATAATCGAGATGTAGGCGATGCCACGGTTCGCTGGGCCATTCCCAGGGATGCAGTGGCGCTTTCGCAGGTGTATTCCGGGTGCTCTGGCAGGGGTAACAATGTCGAACATGATGTTCGATATCAGCATCAAGATTCGGCCACCACACATAGTTTCTGGCGAGTGACTTCATCTTCACAATCCCGGGGTGACAGTCATGGATTTCATCCATGACCCTGGAACGCAGATTTTTCGGGATCACGACACGACATCCCCAGAGTAGGCAACCATTTTCCACGCTGAGTTCGTTTTTACGTGCTTTAAAAGCCGCAAAATCTGGGTCACCCTCAGGTAGCAAATGGCATCCAAGCTTTACAGCCTGGACAGTTCTGGACAGAACGGGGTCTCGTCGAGTATGAGTGCGGATCTGGCCGGAATCGACAGCACAATCTTCCAGATGATCCATCAGTGCGATAATGGATCCTGGTGTATGCGAATCATCAACGGATTCTGGAAGGGGTAACCGACTCATGGCATCTGCCTTTGTGATAGACGAACCGGGCTTATAACATATGGTGTAGTCATAAGCAGCGAGAAACAGGGACCAGCGGATGATCCTGGGCGGTAGTGTGTCAGATGTCGCCTTAGTTGGACCAAACAGACTGATCAGCGGCTTGTGATCAGTGCGAATCGTGAAATGATGTCCAAGAAGGTACTGGCGAAATTTGCCGATGCCGAAAACGATTCCCAATCCTTCCTTGTCAAGTTGGGAATAGTTTTTCTCTGCCGGGGACAACGTTCTGGATGCAAATGCAACCGGTCTTTCCGTACCGTCAGGCATCACGTGTGATAATACACTCCCCACTCCATACCGACAGGCATCGCATGTCAGCACAAGATCCTTCTCTGGATCAAAATGAACGAGAACATTGGACGATTTGAGCAGATCCTTAGAGGTCTGGAATGCTGATTGTTCAGTAAACCCCCAGCTCCAGGAGACTCCTTTCCTCAAAAGCCGATAAAGGGGGCCCAAAACGTCGGTCACATTCGGGATGTAACGACCATCGAACTGAAGCAAAGCGAGGTATGACTTCAATTCGGTCACATCTCGTGGAGCAGGAGCATCCTTGATAGCTCGGACTTTCTCATCTGTCGGGTGTAGACCCTCGGCATCAATCGTATGACCCAGGTACGTGACTGATGGCACCATAAACTTGCACCTGTCTCGACGCAAACGTAGGCCGGAGTCCGAAATCTTCTTCAGAACTCTCTCCAGGTTCTGGAGATGTTCCGCGTCCGTACGACCAGTAACCAGAATATCATCCTGGTAACAAACGACGTTGCGTTCGGTGGCAAACAAACTGTCCATGACACGCTGATAAATTCCAGGTGCAGATTTCACTCCAAAACTAAGTCGGTGGTACCTGTACAACCCACGATGCGTGTTGATGGTAAGATACTGTTTCGAATTCTCGTCCAAGCAGAGCTGTAGATAGGCGGATTTGAGATCGAGTTTCGTAAAAGTCTTGCCTCCCGTGAGACGAGCATAGAGGTCTTCGATCCTCGGGATTGGATATTTATCCAATGAAGAACACCTGTTCACGGTCATTTTATAATCTCCACATATGCGGATGGACTGGTCCGATTTTATGACCGGAACGATGGGCGCCGCCCATTCGGCATACTGGATTTGCTCGATGATCCCCAGATTTTCAAGATGATCCAGTTCCTTGTCAATCCGCTCACGCAGGGCGAAAGGGACTGGGCGAGCCCTGCAAAATATAGGATTGGCATCCCGGTCAACCCTGAGTTTAGCCGTATGTCCTTTCAAGGTTCCAAGCTCATCCTTGAAGACATCCGGGCACGTATCCAGCACATTTTTGAGTGTGTATGCTGCGGTAGGAGAAACGTTGGCTGCCCGGAGTTGATGAATGCTTTCCCACTTCAGTCGAATTATGCTCAACCAGTTCCTGCCGAGTACGGAAGGGCCCTTTCCAGGAATGACGATAAGGGGTAGGTGAAACTCACGGTTATCGTAGCCCACCGTGACGTCACATGCACCGCAGGGAACAATCTTCTCACCTGTATCGGTGGAGAGTCCATAGGTAGTAGGTTTCAGATGGGGTCGGTCAGCATCACTCCACAGGTTTGTGAAAACAGCATGGCTGATGAGCGAGACGGCCGCACCAGCGTCGACCTCCATTTGCAATGGTCGATTGTTGACGACAACATTGGCAAGAAGAGGGTCCCGCCTATGGTGAGAATCAATATGAAGCAGGTCATACGATTCTGAGTTGTCGGAAACAGAGCTCACCTGGTCAAGCTCGGGTTCCTCCGAACCGATAAACTGATGAATCTTGTCAGCAGCTTTTCCTTTTCCCGATTTGCGAGTGATGCAAGCTGGAGCAATATGGCCAGTTTTCGAACAGAAATGGCAGGTGGCATCTTTGAACCGACACGTCTCCGGAGGGTGCTTTCCGTTGCACCGAAAACAGTTGTTGTGGGTTTGAGACTGCACTGGCTTCTGACGAGGAGCCTTGTTCCAACGTTTTGGCTGATCATGATCCAACCGATTCACAGCAGGGCTGGTACCAGACGAGCGAGTGGCACCGATGCTTGTAGCGTTGCGTTCAGCACTTTCCATGGAAATGGCGGTGTCTCTGCCATTTTGGAACGTCAGTCTTCTCTCAGCAAGCAGGCATCTACGAGTGCAGTCATCGGACATGCCAACCACCAGCAAATCACGAAGCATGTCATCGATCGTGTCCCCAAACTCACACAGATGTGACAGTTTTTTGAGGTGTGCAATGAAGTCTGCGATCGACTGACCTTGCTGCTGTCTGCACATGTAAAAATTAAACCGACACAGGATGACTGAAGGAGATGGGTTGCAATGTTCCTTCAAAGCGGCCTTGAGCTCTGCATACGTGAGCTCCTGGATTGTCCGAGGTCGAATCAGGTTTTTAACAAGTGTGAACGTCTCACCTCCGCAAACGGACAGGAAGACGGCCTTCATCCGGCCTTCGGTCGCGATGCCGTTCGCCTCGAAGTAGAAAGACAACCGCTCAGAATACGTGTCAAAATCCCCCTCATGAGGGTCGAATTCATCGATATGGCCGAAAGAAGTCATGGTCTAGATGTTTATCCTCGTCGCCATGTAAAGTATCTCGACAAACTGCGATCAATTGTCGTACGCGTTTATTCACTCTGCCGATCAAGGCCCGATTCACAGCAGCGCCAACCGAGGTCTGGCGTAGGGATACAACGGTGAATATTTGCACTGCATACATGACAACCACCCAGTCTGGTATCATCCCAGATGCTCGAACCATTACACCACCCAGTCTGGTATCATCCCAGACGCTCTAACCATTACACCACCCAGTCCGGTATCATCCCAGACGCTCTAACCATTACACCACCCAGTCTGGTATCATCCCAGACGCTCTAACCATTACACCACCCAGTCTGGTATCATCCCAGACGCTCTAGCCATTACACCACCCAGTCTGGTATCATCCCAGACGCTCTAGCCATTACACCACCCAGTCTGGTATCATCCCAGACACTCGAACCATTACACCACCCAGTCTGGTATCATCCCAGACGCTTTAGCCATTACACCACCCAGTCCGGTATCATCCCAGACGCTCTAACCATTACACCACCCAGTCTGGTATCATCCCAGATGCTCTAACCATTACACCACCCAGTCTGGTATCATCCCAGACGCTCTAGCCATTACACCACCCAGTCTGGTATCATCCCAGACGCTCTAACCATTACACCACCCAGTCTGGTATCATCCCAGACGCTCTAGGCATTACACCACCCAGTCTGGTATCATCCCAGACGCTCTAGCCATTACACCACCCAGTCTGGTATTATCCCAGACACTCGAACCATTACACCACCCAGTCTGGTATCATCCCAGACGCTCTAGCCATTACACCACCCAGTCCGGTATCATCCCAGACACTCTAACCATTACACCACCCAGTCTGGTATCATCCCAGACGCTCTAACCATTACACCACCCAGTCTGGTATCATCCCAGACGCTCTAGCCATTACACCACCCAGTCTGGTATCATCCCAGACGCTCTAACCATTACACCACCCAGTCTGGTATCAGCCCAGACACTCGAACCATTACACCACCCAGTCTGGTATCATCCCAGACGCTCTAACCATTACACCACCCAGTCTGGTATCATCCCAGACGCTCTAACCATTACACCACCCAGTCTGGTATCATCCCAGACACTCGAACCATTACACCACCCAGTCTGGTATCATCCCAGACGCTCTAGCCATTACACTACCCAGTCCAGTATCATCCCAGACGCTCTAACCATTACACCACCCAGTCTGGTATCATCCCAGACGCTCTAACCATTACACCACCCAGTCTGGTATCAGCCCAGACACTCGAACCATTACACCACCCAGTCTGGTATCATCCCAGACGCTCTAGCCATTACACCACCCAGTCTGGTATCATCCCAGACGCTCTAGCCATTACACCACCCAGTCTGGTATCATCCCAGACGCTCTAACCATTACACTTACACCACCCAGTCTGGTATCATCCCAGGAGCTGAGCGGATGCTATAACCATTGCACCACCAGGTCTGATATCGATTGCAGACATAGAAGAAATCTGTCAGTGTGTTTTGTGTGAAAACTGTTTCATGCTTGGAAAGATGACTGAATTTGCCGATTTAAATGGAATCAATGACCGTTGTGTACAGGTTTGAGTTTGCGAAGGTGAGCAATTGGGTGGCCGCTGGTTGCGTTAGACAGGTGATGGTTCTGTACCCAGGTTTTCTCTGCGGGGGAAATGTAAGTGGCTATTCTGAACAGGTGGTCACTCTGTACAGGTGTTTCCGAAGGAAGGTTTGATTGTGTATGTACAGTATGTACAGTTATTTAGTACAGATCCCAGTTAGAAAATATAATTATACTGTATTCTGTTTGCACAATCATAGCAATATTCTTATCACGTTACGATTTACCCATGAGGATGGATTGAAAGGCACTTGTGATTCAAATGTAACACACAAGCTAACATTGTGTGAAGACATGTCTACATATAGGTAACAAGCGAATCTGTGAGCATCACAAGTACTTTGTATCACGTGTCATCGCAGGCTGTTTGAATTTTCAGATGCAACGATCAACTTGTACTTTGACCGATGGCTGGGACCAAGAGGTGAGGCAAAGTGTCAGTCCTTGTGTTTGATTTGGCAACTGCCCAGCATTATATTTCTGCAGCAAGTGGGCATTTTATTACACAACCCTGGACAGCACGTTAATGGTTACGGAGAAGCTCCGTCGATTGTACCAAGAGTTCATGGTGGACAAATGGATGTGTGTGTGTGTGTGTGTGTGTGTGTGTTTGTGTGTGTGTGTGTGTGTGTGTGTGTGTGTGTGTGTGTTTGTGTGTGTGTGTGTTTGTGTGTGTGTGTGTGTGTGTGTGTGTGTGTTTGTGTGTGTGCACGCACTCTGAGGAAAATGCAAAACTTAAGTGAGTTCAGCAAACATAAATAGAGTAGAATTGAGAAGGCCGCAGCAGCATATCCTCACACTACAGGTCAACCAATTGTGGTGCCTCACATTGCACATGGATTGTTGTTTTACGCTATCTCCAGCACAGCTAGGGTTTGTGCAACTTCAATTGAGATAAATAGGTGAATATGCTTTTTTTTTTTTTCTCCCTTTGCCTCAGATGCTCGTGTGCAGGGATGGTTTCTCATGAACTCGTACTTACCAACCCTCTCTCTCACCATCGTGTACCTTCTCACTGTGTACTTGGGGCCACGTGTGATGCGGACTCGTGGTGCCTACAACCTGCGGGGAGCAATGATGGCGTACAATCTGAGCGTCACGTGTCTGTCATTGTACATGTTATTTAAGGTGGAGTACCTGGCACAGAGTCATGACCATCTTACTATAATTCACCAAATGTCCGTCCGTCTGTCTGTCTTGGCTGTCTATCTGTCTGTCCGTGCGTGCGTTCCCAGGTACCGCAAAAACGGCTGAACCGATCGCAACTATATTTTGGGTGGGTGATCCTGGGACCCCCTGGAGTAAAATAGGCTATATTGTTTTTCCAATTTCAGCTTTGGTCTTCAGCATTTTCAGGTTTGGACTCCCGCCTAATGTTATTGTCCCGGGTACCGCAAAAACGGCTGCACTGATCACAACGATACACCTCCATGCCCGTGGGATTCCCACGGGTGACCCCACTAGTTGTATTAAATTACATTTCAGTATACTCACGAGTATACTGGTTTTTCACGATACGCACCCTTACCCCACTCGCGCTTACCTTTAGAAGGTACCCATAACCCCCCCCCCCCCCACCCCCTCCCAACCCCCCATATACATTACCACCCCCAGATCCTTCCCCTGTGTCATATGATCCAAGGCTGCCCCTTGCACTATGTAGTCCCTATTTTGTTATTCTTATCAGTCTGGCACGATGGCCTACAGATACACACACTCATTACTTCTAAGTTGTCTAGCCTGAGTTTGAATCTCGACCTATAAGATATAAAATGTCATCCTGGTGTCTCACATGCATGGCGGTTCATCAGTGTGTGCTGCCCCCAGATGTATGTTAAACGGGCATCCCGTCTGCTGGCATCTAGAAGAGTAGGCGAGCCATCGCCAGCACCATGGCCAAATTCTGAATTCCTGTCCTCACCACTGCTGGGAAGGCAATGGCAAACCACCCAGTATAACCCTTGCTCAGGAAGCTGCTTCGGCAGCATGAGTGAGAGATGTCCATACTGGGTTTAATGGATGTGTGGTCACCTCTGAACTGTCCATACTGGGTTTAATCTCAGCCCAGGTATAAACTGTCAACCTGGAGATTAACAGGCAGGGCGATACATCCGTGTGGGCACTGTCCCTTGGATGGACGCTAAACTGGGCCCCATGTCTGCTAGTATAAGTTGGCAGACGATGAAGACCACATGGTGTGCTTCAAGAAGATCGAACACCCGAGCTAAATCCCAAATTCCTTCCACCTTCACCCAAACATCAGACCTGGCCAGGAGGTTTAGGAGAATCTTTAGGCAAAGGATCATCAAACGGGTTCACCTATCTATTTCCTTGGTCATTCACTGGAAGAGGTTCAGTGTCCGGAACTTCTCGGCCTCAATTGAACTTCTGATCTTTCCTGGGGCACCAAAGAGCAAAGCTGGCATCTAAAGACATCCGCAGACTAGCATCCTCCATCAATCCAAATCAGAGCTACTTGGTCTACAATGCATTCGTCCATAGCTCAATGGAGTACTGCTCTCCACGATAGGTTTCCAACCTGGAATTACATGTCTCTCCTGAAGTCTGTGGAATCTAAAGAGCTCAAAATTATTGGAATCTCCTGTGTCATCTGAAAATTTGGAAGGTACCCCACTATCCACATCAATGATGTAAATTATGAAACAATGGTTCTAGTACTGATCCTTGAGGTCACCCACTACTTAAAACCTTCCAGGCAGACACCCTCCCACTCTGCGTCATATCACTAAACCAGTTTAGTTACTTTACCAGCCATCCCAAAAGTCCTCACCTTAGTTAATATAGCCTCCTATATGGAACCTTATGAAATATACCTTCTGAAAGTCCAAATATACTGCATGCACTGTACTTCCCTCACCTACCCAATCCAAAACTACATTATATAACTCAAATTCCAACATAACCTATCTGTCCGTCCGGACTCGAAAGATCAGAATAGCAAGTGAAATGGTTGAGTTTAAAAAGGTTAATGGAGGTAATAAATATCATGGGTCAGAATTTGAGATGATAAGACATGGTGGTGCACTGCTTGTTTGGATTTCAAGAGGGAAGAGTGAGATATAAGCGCCTCCAGAAGTTGGCTCCATAGACGAGGGAAGTGAGGAATAGAGGAGTTGAGTTGTGCAGTCAGCTTGGATTTTGGAAGTTTAACTAAGAGGGGGTTATTGGAAGAATGGGTACATCTTGGGGTTGCTGGGGAGGGTCGGAGGACAGAGAGCAGAGGGAGAAATGTTTGAGAATAAAAGGCAGAAAACACACAGACCACCGACCTACCTGTAATGTGATAGCAACACACCATGTGCTTTGGCCTCATCATGGGAGACTGCTATAATTTTGAGAACCTCAGATTCCACAGAATCCAAAAGAGACAGATGTGATGCTGGGGTGCCAACCCATAGAGGAGAGCAGTGCTCCATCGATATTTGGACAAATGCGTTGTAGACTACGAGTAGCTCTGATTTGGATCAACAGAGGATGCTCGTTTGCAGCTTTAGATGCTTTAGATGCCAGCTTCGCTCTGTGGTGTCCCAGGAAAAATCAGAAGTTCAACTTAGGCCCAACAGACTGAACCTCTTCCAGTGAATAACCAAGGAAATAAATATGTGGGCTTGTTCGATAAATCCACCAGGCACGATAGGGTTAGACTATGAAATGTTCTGGGTTAAAATGACATGTTCTATTTAACACACACACCAGAGTCTAATCAATTCCAGATCAGCAGAGAGACAAAGACAGCTGCTGTCTATCAGATGGAAGAGGTACTGTATGACACAATGTAGATTCGTCTGCAAAAAGGAAGAGAGCGCTTTACAGAGCGGAGAGGTCATTTATTTATGAGGAAGACTGGGAAGGTCATTAAACCATTTAAGTAAATTTAAACTTAAATAATCAGTTTAAACTTATTTAAACAGTCAAACATTGTCTAACATGAAACCGCCTCCCATATTATCACCATTTCTGTACTCATTCCCAACGACAGACCGTTATTTATTTATTTATTTATTTTGACCTTTAACAACCATTCCAATTGCAGCCCTCGGTCAGATTGTGGTGCTTTTGATTGGCGGAGTTTATAGCAGGGAGGTAACTGGTAACTGTTACTTTTGTTCACAGCTCTGCGTTTCTGCACGGGAGGGAAACTACAATTTGAAATGTCAAAACATGCACAGTGGAGGAGATGGTGATCTAAAGGTAAGTTTAACATCTTTGATCAATTGGATATCACATGAATTATGAATTAGCTGCCTGATCTTCAGAAGATGTGCTCTGTAGATTATCTTGTCCCACTGGTCTGTGTTTGGTATTCCCCACTCCTTTTATAGGATGGCCTAGACCTAGAGAGAACGCGGACTCACCTCTGAGCTCTCTAGCCTGTGTTTGTATCCCGACCGAGCTATAAACTGAAACCCTGGTGTTTCACAGACAGGGCGATTCATCAACATGTGTGCCCGTCCCTCAGATGGACGTTAAACGGGTGTCCCATCTGTCGGCATTAGTTGGTGGACATTAAAGATCCCACTACGTCCTTTGTGAAGAGTAGTCGGCACCGTGAAAAAATTCCCAATTCCTGGCATGACCTTCAGAGGGAATTGCATCAGCGGTACAGCTCAGGCAATGATGTTACCCTGCAATTTTGTGCTGCATACGGACAAAGAAGACCTCCATCCAGCACGAGTGTATCGTGGTCTCTGTGTGGACTTTTCTTTCGGTTGCAATAATCCATAAAAGCTGTAATTGTAATGGATTACAATGAGCATGACGATCATTCACGGCCAATTGCTCGTCACATGATCAGCACAAGTAATGTTTGTTTTAAAATACTAGTACACCCGCTCACTACGGGAGGGGCAGGAAGGGTCATTCCTCTTTGGGGTACATATATTACAGCCAGGGGCACCGCCAGGGATTTTGGGCCCCATGAAAAGATATCACAATGGGCCCCGATGAAGCACGCGCGCACATTTTTTCCCCGACATTTTTGCCAGGAGGTTGAAACATGCTTATATTTCTGCATACAGTATGGAATTCACTATTTGATGCAAGACTGATACCCACACAAGCAGTAGCGGACTGGGTCTTAAAACCTGCCCGGGCATCCTTCACCTAGGTCGGCCCATTATTCATTAATATGTTGCTTATCTGAGAAAATAAACAAAATGCTTGAAAGCAAAAACTCAAAATTAAATTTATTTTCAGTAACACAAGCACATGTCAAGTCGAAGAGAGTGGGTGCTTGCGCAGTTCGCTGCTTCTTGCAGCCACACCATCAATGATATCCTTAGTTTCAAGTTTGGCCAGGATCCCTTTTTCCACAGACATCAACATGAACGCCTCAAGATGTTCTCGTGTCATTGTACTTCGCAGACGGCTTTTGATTCTCTTCAAAGCAGAGAAAGACCGTTCACATGCCACTTGTGACACAGGCAGCGTTAGCAGCAGCTTGTAGGCAAGCCCAATGCTCTTGTCGGCATCAGTGAAGAGGTTCAATTTGAGGAGCACCTTGTAGCAGCAGAGAGGACAGGCTTTACATGACTTACATGTACTTGGCAGAGTCTTCCTGTCCTGTTCAGACTCACTGTCCTCCTGCACTGTATAAGCATCTGCGACTGATTGTTTCAGTGTTGACCATTGTTCTCCAAGGCTTCGCAGTTCTTTTCGTAGTTGTTCCGCAGTGACACCATCATCAAATCTCAGCAAATGTTTATGCAGCTCTTCCATAGCTCCCGATGGCACTTGATCAAAGTTCCTTGGGTGAAGAGGTGAGAGATCAGCATACAATGTTGATGTTGCTGATCTGTCATACCGCTGCTCAATGCTGCTCACAATAGTGTCCACTATTCAGTTGTACCAATTTACACAATAGTGTCCAATTTAGCATCGTAAGTCAGTTCGTGACATTGTTATCAATACTAGATCAGTAGTCAGTAGACCTATCTAAACTTACTAGGCCTATCGGCTCAAAATCCTTTTAACTGTTGGCTTGGTAGTTTTTACAATGAAGGAAACACGTATCGGGAGTACATATGACATAGCGATTGTGAATGTGACAGCTCTGAGGCGTCTTTCGCTTCGCATCGCAGTGACGGTGAGCACCAATATGGCGGCTGTAAGACTAAAATCTGGCTTAAAGCCCTCTCACCGCCCAAAGCTTTCAACCAGACATATTAACACGCTCCTCCCCCTTCATTCCCGTTCTTCAAAGCAAAGCGGTAAAAATTGTTGTATCGCCATTATATATGACGAGCAACGGTACCCGCCCTAGGGGCGGGGCTCCAATTGGGAGGTGCGATTATATAAACATCCGTTAAATATCACACGCAAATCATCCAAATCTAAACAGGATTTTTAGAATTTCAATAAAAGCCACATCACTCTTCATATCGGTAAATATTATTCTTTAGGAGTCGCGGAAGGCGAGAGAATGAGGCCATTCGTAGGGTTCGAAGATGGTTTATTGTAACAGCAAGATCCAGCACACTAAACTCGAACGGAAGTCGGCACGCTTATATAAAGCCAAAAGCCCTCTTCGGAGGGCGTGGCTCTGGCAACCGCGCGTGCGTCACGTCCGCACAACCACAAGTCCAACAGGCCCATGCACGTGTATTATGCCCAAATAAGGTAATCACATAAGGTAACCGCCACATGCGGTTACCTGCACATAAGGTAACCGCCACATACGTCCCCCCAGAATGCACTCCACGGGCCTATGCGTAGGCCGAGGCGACCGAGGGGCTGGGCAAGTCCTCGGGGGAGGCTGCCGAGGTTCCTCGCGGGCCTCCCGAGGTTGCAGGTCGCGGGTGCAGTGCCGAGAAGGCTCGAGCGGTGCACGCGAAAAGCGGGTGCGCCAACCGAGGGGCTGGTCAAGGCCTCGGGGGAGGCTGCCGAGGTTCCTCGCAGGCCTCCCGAGGATGCAGGGTCGGAGAAGTAGTTGCGGTTGTAGTTGTAGTTGCGCGAGGGTGACGAGGCGGCCGTGCCGCTAACGTCAGTGCACGCGAAGGTGACGAAGCAGCCATTCCGCCAACGTCAGTGCGCGCGAAGGTGACGAAGCAGCCGTGCCTTCGGAGGGTCTTGGAGCAGGCTCGCCCCTCTGGTCGTAGAGGAGGAGCCGAGCGCGGTGCGCGAACCTCATAGTCATGGCCGTCGTCGTTTCCGAAACTCCGGAATTTCGAAACCGCGTTCGAAACTGCGCCCGAAGCCGTGCGGGAGAAGCCGGCGTCACCAGTTTAGGTGGCTTCCCTGGCTCGGACGCGCTTGCCGTGTTCGTTCGCAGCCCCCGAATCCATTCGGGGGCAGTCGGAGGTCACCAGTTTAGGAGTCGCGGAAGGCGAGAGAACGAGGCCATTCGTAGGGTTCGAAGATGGTTTATTGTAACAGCAAGATCCAGCACACCAAACTCGAACGGAAGTCGGCACGCTTATATAAAGCCAAAAGCCCTCTTCGGAGGGCGTGGCTCCGGCAACCGCACGTGCGTCACGTCCGCACAACCACAAGTCCAACAGGCCCGTGCACGTGTATTATGCCCAAATAAGGTAATCACATAAGGTAACCGCCACATGCGGTTACCTGCACATAAGGTAACCGCCACAATTCCATCGTGTTTCAAGTCGTGATTAGTGATATCAACTGTACGCTTTTCTTTAAGAAAAAAATTGAATGATTTTGTACGGTACCTCTTCTTCAGCTTAGAACTTCAGGATACACGACATTGCTGATAAAAGTTCCTTTTCTCTCTTTGAAGTTCTTGGTAAACATTTTTATATTGTCACTGCTGCCAACGCGACGCCATGGCATTATTAATTACATTCATTCATTTAATGATCATTAAACATTATTCTTACGCTCATTAAACGTTCATTAAACATTAAACGTACATTAAACGATTACGAAAATAAAAACGAAAAACATTACGAAATTACGTTCACACCGTCACATCAAACACTACCGTGAACACAAACATCGTCACAACATCGTCATGTAGCGACCCATGGGTCCCCCAAAGCTCGAGACCAGCAACAGAATCTCCTGGCCCAAGCCGGTGACGTAACCGGCGGCCAAACCGCGGCGCCGAGGTTATAATCCTTTGCACCTGTCGGTCACATGACCACCAAAGCGTGCCTCGCCTGAGAGGCGGGGCTTTGGTTCTGATGTATGCTTTTTGGTTTGGATATTATGCGAACCAGAGAAACGGGCTTTCAGAGTTCCCGAGATGATTATACAATAAACATCTTCTCGGACGAGTTTGTGTCTTGTCCGTCACTTCGTCCGTCTCAAGCAGGAGCGCTGCTCCTTCACTGGTGACCCCGAGTTTACGACACGCGATGGACACGGCAGGGTCCCTCAAACTGCCCACTTTCTGGGAAGCACATGCCACCGTCTGGTTCGCTCAGGCGGACTCCCAGTTCGCCCTGCATGGCATTACCGAGGACACCACGAAATACCATTACGTGGTCGCCGCGCTCGGCTCCGTGACCGCCGCCCGCTGCCTGAGCCTCCTCCAGAGCCCGCCCACTGACGGCAAGTACGACGCCATCAAGGCACTTCTTCTGGGTGCTTTCGCCCTCTCCCCGGCTGAACGCGCACGACGCCTGCTCGACTTTCCTGAGCTCGGCGATACGCGCCCGTCCGAACGTATGGACTACATGCTCGCGTTGCTCGGCGAGCACCCCTCGGATTTCCTTTTACAAGAGCTTTTTCTCGGCCAGCTCCCGGCCCAGCTCCGGGTCGCCCTGGCAAGCACGACCATCACGAACCCCCGCGACCTCGCCAGGGAGGCCAACAAGATCGATTCGGCAAGCCGGCTCGTCGGAGCGGCGAGCCAGCTCGTCGGGGTGGCTGCCGGGAGCCCGCCCGCCACCCAGTCGGCGCCCGCGGCGCAGTTTCCCGCCCACCCGCCCGCGACGCAGCTTCCTTCCCGGAGGCCGCCGGGCCGGCGTGACTGGCAGCGGCGACGCCGCGTCGCCCGGTCCCGACGCGTCGACCGGAGCCCTCGCCAGACCCGGCCTGGTGTTATTTCCACGCCAGGTTCGGGCGGCAGGCCCGATCATGTCGACCCCCGTGCACGTTCGGCAAGTCGGGAAACAGTCGGGCCGGCGCTCACTACCAGCCATGAGCGCCGGCCGTTCCGGAAACCTGCTATTCATCGCGGACCAAGCGTCGGGGCGGCGTTTTCTCTGCGACACCGGCGCTCAGCTGAGCGTCATTCCCGCTTCGGCGGAGGACAGGCGGGCCGCCATTTGCGGCCCCTCCTTAATCACAGCCAACGGCTCCGCCATCCGCACCTTCGGCCCACGCACCGTCGCCCTCCACTTCGGCAGCCAGCTCTTTCGCTGGGAGTTCGTGACGGCGGACGTCCCCATGGCTTTGCTCGGGGCCGATTTCCTTTGCGCCCAGGCCGAAACTTTCAGCTCGCTGGCGTGCGCTTTGAGCCATTCCGCGCCCACCGAGCTTTCCTGCGTCCTCCCGTTGGCAGACGACTTCGCGCGTCTCCTCGCGGAGTTCCCGGCCCTCACGCGACCGACGTTTTCGGCCGTCGCGGTGCGTCACGGCATCGAGCATCACATTCCCACTACGGGCCCGCCGGTGTATGCCCGAGCTCGCCGTCTCGACCCAGCCAAACTCGCCGTCGCCAAGGCCGAGTTCGCCGCGCTAGAGCGCCTCGGCATCGTGCGGCGCTCCGACAGCGCCTGGGCCTCGCCGCTGCACATCGTCCCGAAGCCGGGGGGCGGATGGCGGCCATGCGGCGACTACCTCCGCCTCAACGACGCCACTACCCCAGACAGGTACCCCGTCCCGCACAACCAGGATTTTTCCGCCCGGTTGGCGGGGCGGACCATTTTTTCAAAAGTGGACCTGATTCGGGGGTACCACCAGGTGCCTGTCCGCCCGGCCGACATCCCGAAGACGGCCGTTATTACACCTTTCGGCCTCTTCGAATTCCTCCGGATGCCCTTCGGCCTCAAAAACGCGGCACAGGCGTTCCAGCGCCTGATGGACGGCATGCTGCGCGACTTGCCGTTCCTCTTTACCTGCCTGGACGACATCCTCGTCGCCAGCACGTCCAGAGCCGAGCACCTCCTCCACCTCCGGACGCTGTTCGGCCGCCTCAGCGAGCACGGCTTGATCGTCAACCCGGCCAAATGTCACTTTGGTGCGGCGACGATCGACTTTTTGGGCCACTGCATCACCCGGAACGGCGCCGTGCCGCTACCGGCCAAAGTCGAGGCCATCGCCGCTTTCCCGTGCCCCCGCTCCGTCAAGGCGCTGCAGGAGTTCCTCGGGATGGTGAACTTTTACCACCGCTTCATGCCCCGAGCTGCGCAACTCATGCGGCCCTTGTACACCGCTCTCCACGGCCAGCCGGTGAAGCGCGACGTCGTCTGGTCCACGGACATGGACGCTGCTTTCACCGGCGCGAAACGGGCCCTCGCCAACGCCACGCTGCTGGCCCACCCAGTACCCCCATGCTCCCATCGCCCTCACCACGGACGCCTCCGACTACGCCGTGGGCGCGGTTCATGAGCAATGGGTAAACGGGGCCTGGCAGCCGCTCGCGTTCTTCAGCCGGCAACTCCTGCCCAACGAGTTGAAGTACAGCACTTTCGACCGCGAGCTCCTCGGGCTGTACCTGGCCGTCCGCCATTTTCGCCACCTCCTAGAGGGCCACCCGTTCACGGCCTTTGTCGACCACAAGCCATTGATTTTCGCCATGGCCAAGGTCACGGAGCCGTGGTCGGCCCGCCAGCAGCGCCACCTCTCCGCCGTGTCGGAATACACCACGGACATCCGGCACATCGCCGGAAAGGACAACGCCGTGGCCGACTGCCTTTCTCGAGCCGGCGCCAACGCCGTCCACCTCGGCGTCAATTTCGCCCCGATGGCGACGGACCAGGCCACCGACGGCACGGTGCAGGCGCTCCGGGTGGCGGATACGGGCCTCCGCTTGGCTGATGTCCCCTTCGCGGACACGGTCCTGCTTTGTGACGTCTCCCAAGGCCGACCTCGCCCCGTTGTGCCGGTCACCTGGCGGCGTCGCATTTTTGCTTCGCTCCACAGCCTCTCACACCCGGGCCGGAAGGCGTCCCAGAGGCTGGTGTCGACACGTTTCATCTGGCACGGGTTGCGACGGGACGTCCGCGACTGGGCCAACGCCTGCACACCCTGCCAGCGGGCCAAGGTCCACCGTCACACCCAGGCTCCGCTGGCTCCTTTCACCGTGCCCGAGCGATGTTTCGACCACGTCCACGTGGACCTTGTGGGTCCCCTGCCCCCATCGCAGGGGTTCACCCACCTGCTTACCATGGTGGACAGGACCACCAGGTGGCCAGAGGCCGTGCCCCTCACCTCCACCACCACCGCCGACATGGCCCAGGCATTCATCGCCACCTGGGTCGCGCGTTTCGGCGCACCGGCGGACATCTCGTCGGACCGCGGCCCACAGTTCATGTCCGAACTGTGGGGCGCTGTCGCCTGCACGTTGGGCGTCACCCTGCACCGCACCACGGCCTACCATCCCCAGGCCAACGGGTTGTGCGAGCGGTTCCACCGCTCCATGAAGGCCGCACTCATGGCCGGCCTCCAGGACGACGGCTGGGCCGACCGGTTCCCGTGGGTCCTTTTGGGCCTCCGCACGGCTCCAAAGGAGGACCTCCAGGCGTCCACCGCCGAGCTGGTGTACGGCCAGGCCCTCCGCGTCCCGGGCGAGTTCGTGCCCGACGCCACCAGCCCCTGATCCGCCGCGCGCCAGCGCATGGACTTCCAGGAGGCCGCCCAACGTTTCGCCCCGGTGCCCACGTCCCGCCACGGCGACCCCGAATCCTACGTCCCCCCAGCACTCCGCACGGCGGAGTACGTCTTTGTGCGCCACGACGCGCACCGGGGGCCGCTCCGGCCACCATACGACGGACCCTTCCGGGTCCTACGATGGGACAACAAGTCCTTCGTCATCAGCATCGGCGGCCGGGCGGACCGGATTTCGGTGGACCGCCTCAAGCCGGCCCACATGGACGTCGGCCAGCCGCCACGGCTGGCTCTCCCACCGCGGTGCGGCCACCCCCGGTCCGGCCACCCGCCACCACACCGCTGCACACCAGTCTTGGAGGCAGTCCTTGGAATACAGATCTGGTGAACAAGGACGTGACACAGCTGCACACCAGTCTTGGAGGCAGTCCGAGGAATACAGATCTGGTGAACAAGGACGTGCCACAGCTGCACACCAGTCTCGGAGGCAGTCCGAGGAACACAGATCTGGTGAACAAGGACGTGCCACAGCTGCACACCAGTCTCGGAGGCAGTCCGAGGAATACAGATCTGGTGAACAAGGACGTGACACAGCTGCACACCAGTCTCGGAGGCAGTCCGAGGAATACAGATCTGCTGAACAAGGACGTGACACAGCTGCACACCAGTCTCGGAGGCAGTCCGAGGATACAGATCTGGTGAACAAGGACGTGACACAGCTGCACACCAGTCTTGGAGGCAGTCTGAGGAACACAGATCTGGTGAACAAGGACGTGCCACAGCTGCACACCAGTCTCGGAGGCAGTCCGAGGAATACAGATCTGGTGAACAAGGACGTGACACAGCTGCACACCAGTCTTGGAGGCAGTCCGAGGAACACAGATCTGGTGAACAAGGACGTGCCACAGCTGCACACCAGTCTTGGAGGCAGTCTGAGGAATACAGATCTGGCGAACAAGGACGTGACACAGCTGCACACCAGTCTCGGAGGCAGTCCGAGGAACACAGATCTGGTGAACAAGGACGTGACACAGCTGCACACCAGTCTCGGAGGCAGTCAGAGGAATACAGATCTGGTGAACAAGGACGTGACACAGCTGCACACCAGTCTTGGAGGCAGTCCGAGGAACACAGATCTGGTGAACAAGGACGTGACACAGCTGCACACCAGTCTCGGAGGCAGTCCGAGGAACACAGATCTGGTGAACAAGGACGTGACACAGCTGCACACCAGTCTCGGAGGCAGTCCGAGGAACACAGATCTGGTGAACAAGGACGTGACACAGCTGCACACCAGCACAGTGATGTGGCTTTTATTGAAATTCTAAAGATACTGTTTAGATTTTGATGATTTGCGTGTGATATGATTGAACGGATGTTTATATAAATAGTTTAAATAATATAATCGTTTATATAAATCGTTTCTCTCTCCTGTCTTTCTTTTCTTTTTTGACACCCAGATTTGTTTTTTAGCTGAGACCTGACGCTCCTGAACCGGCACTTCTCACGCTCAATTCACGGTCTGCCTCTGCCAGCAAGCCGTTCGCGTCTGGTTTGGGGGCAGGACCAAACCATTTCATGTAAATAGACGGGGGTGGGGGGGGGGATTGGGCAATACAGAGGCTCTCTGGATGTTTACTTTTTGCCAAAAACAAGAAAAGAAAAAGAACTGTTAGTTTTATTGGTCTATTATTCTATTAAAGGTGATAGGTTAATAATTTAATATTGAGAATTTTTACCTAATGTTCCAATAATTTTTTAGGGCCCCTGTCAGTGCAGGGCCCTTGGAATCATCCTAACTCCCCCCCCCCCCCCCCTTACGGCGCCCCTGATTACAGTCGATCTCTGGTCGGATCTCCAGAACTTTGTGTGTGTTCATTTACCAAGTTTCCTCTGGAGAGATCACCAAGTGGTTTAAACATTCGAGCAAGCACTCCATTCAAAACCGTTAAGGAATGGCTGGCTTGGCAAGCGCTCGCTAGCTGCTTGGTAAAAGAGCACAACCCGAGCTTCTCCTTTTCAGTTTCGTATGAAACAGCAGGAGCGAGTTTCAAAAGTTCGCTGCGAAAAATGCCACAGTCGCGGCAGAAAGGGCCATGTTATTAACCCAACATTTGTGGGTTATATCGAGTACCATAGATCTTCGATCAGTTCTGAAAGTAAACCTTACTTCACGAATGTTGGGATTCCTCCAAATGTCTTCATTTAGTGTTATAAAGAGCATTAGCGACTGTTTAAAAAGCTAAGCATACGTGTTTGTGGTTTACAATATTTTTACTTCCTGTAGCAGCCATTGCTCCCACGGAAAGGCCATTATAACGATAAGCTATTTACAGTGCATTCAGAAAGTATTCAGAACCCTTCACTTTATCACTGCAGGAAAAACGCCTTGGGGTCTGGGGAAGTGGGACATTATTAGTATTTATATTGTTTTGTAATAACATTAATAATTATATGCGATTATCATTAATTTTGTTATTAAAAGCGACTTTGGAAAAACGCCACGATAAATGTTCTTCTTTGGAAAAATGCCACGATAAAGCTAACTTAATACGGCTATACACCTCAACACGCAACCCATTGATGGCAATGGTGGGGAAAACCCACTCGGGGGAGAAAACGCCCTTGGGGAGGGCAAATGAATGCGCTACAACCTTCATTATGTAACCCTTGGTCATCCTGTCAAGTTTGGTTGAGATTGGATAAGTAAGGACGGAATGTATTGGC
Organism: Myxine glutinosa; assembly: GCF_964187855.1. Taxonomy (NCBI): domain Eukaryota; kingdom Metazoa; phylum Chordata; class Myxini; order Myxiniformes; family Myxinidae; genus Myxine; species Myxine glutinosa. The sequence goes on from NC_136271.1 coordinate 35,980,042, forward strand.
ATCAAAAATTCATCAGACAGATGGACAGACACAAATGGCATATTTTAGTATGATTGTCACATCTGTAGTTCCTGTTAAGACAGAAACCTCAATGCCGAGACCTTCAGTCTTGGGAGATGGACCAAATTATCTTTTATTCCACTGCGTTCAATGAATTACAACTTTACCGTTCTCCAAGGATTGTTCAATTGGGCCGAAATTGACGGCAAACACACACAAAAAGCAGACAGATGGCTCAAACACGTTTTCTTACATTTTAAAGCATTTATTTTGTAAATAAACTACGGGAAGGAGGGTAAACAAGATGCTATAAACAAAAACGGAACGAACCAAGCGTGTCAAATGGACACAAAGGTAAATGGAAATGTTCAAACATGTACAATGCTTGGAAATAAAGCAATGCTTAACCCACGAGGCGTCACGGATCACACTCGTACAACAAGACAATAATGCTGAGAGTTCCCTTTTCTCTGATGTGCAGGGTGGACGCAGAACTCAAAGCAGCCTGCTTCAGAAACCAGGTGTGAGACAAGAGCCAGTGACCAGTAGCTCGCAAGATGCCAAAATCCAAACAGAGCATGATGAAATGTCATGAAGAGGGCCAGCGAGAATCAGCTTCTAACAGGCCTTGTGGACCCCTTTGTCCTTTTTAGATTGAGGCCTCCTGCTCTGCCCTGTCTTCTTCCTCCAAGCCCTTCAATACACAGGGTGATGCCAAAACTCCAGAGAGAACCACAATAAGTCCCCTCACAAAACTCCTCTGTGAACACTTGCTCTCATGTGCTCCTTTCACACGAAGCTTCCTGATGTCTCTGTGTGCGTCTCTCACATGTGCACGCTTACACACACACACACACACACACACACCACACACACACACACACACACACACACACACACACACACACACACTCTTCATGGTCTCCCTTCTTCCTGTTCCAATCGAGGTCACTCTTGTTCTCTTTCTCCTCTTCCTGGGTGGAGTTCTCCTCTGGCTGTCACACCCATTGAGCGGCGCCAATAAAAATAAATGCACTTCCGGCTCCACAACACATTACACTGCCATAGCTGACACACATTAGACAGATCGTGATGACGTTTTGCACATGTGACATGTGTGCCTCTCATGGGAAGGTTACACCTACTAGCGCCGCCAATAAACATATGTCCACAAAATGAATGTCTAACCTGTCTATAAATTACATATGCTGCCTCAGCATCATGTGCAACAAAATGGTTACTCTGACTATCTGACAGGTGGCTAAACTCGTTACATGTTACGTTACTATAAACTTAAATGTTACATTACGTTACTATAAACTCGTTACATGGCAATCTAACCGACTCGAAACACACGGACCATACTACACTTACCAGTCTAGCTATTGATCTCCCTCCCCCTTTCACGTAACAATGGAACCGCTTTCCATTCTATAATCTTTCTTTCTATTATCTTTACTAGCAGCGGTACCCACCCTACAGGTGGGGCTTCAATTGGGCAGCCCAAATGAAAAGGCCAAATATCAGAAATTGATGGCTTTTTTTATTTTAAACGATTCATATAAACATCCGTTGAATCATATCACCCGCAAATCATCAAAATCTAAACAGTACATGGCGCCCATTTTGAAAAAAGATTGAATTCTGCAAAACGGAAGCGGCCGCTACATGTCTTTCTCAGTCGCACGTTTATGTGTGAAGAGTGTGCGCCGAATCTAACACGGAAGCACCCGCGGCACCTGCTTCTCAGTCGCTTTGCACATGCTGCCGTGTTACTTCAGAGCCGCATGTTTATATAGGAAGAGTTCATCAGGAGTCGATCTACTCTCTCCTGGTACGTATAATTTCAACAAAAGCCACATCACTGTTCATATATCGGTAAATATTATTCCATCGTGTTTGAAAAACAAGAAAATTGGAAAAACAACATAGTGTGGGAGCTGTGCTTGCACGATAAAGCCAGACAAAATGGACGACACAGGAACGAAGTTTCACCGAGCTATTTATTTAGCTCAAAACCAAAGAACTCAAAAGCACACTGAATCCGCCCCTTGAACGGGCGGCAATTTATATCGCAAACTGAACACACAAAAGCCACGCCTCTCAGGCAGGGCGTGGTATGCAAAATAGGTAAGTCACGCCTCCCGACGGGGCGGGGTATGCAAGGCAAGTGTTCGCCCGAGAAGGGCAAGTCTGGACACGCCCGGGCGAGTCCGGACACATGACCGCTCGCCGGTTGCGTCATCGGCCGGTGCACGGTAATTGTGTCATGCTTCCAGTAACCGCTACATGCGCCCCCCCAGAATTAACCTGCACCGGGAGAGTCAGTTTGAGGGGGGTCCTGATGACCTGGCCAAAACGACCCCTGGTGATTCGTGTGGGAGTGGTAGGCGGCGTGGCGGTGTATGGTCGAGCGGGGGGCTTGGTTGACGGGGGACGGCCCCGTCGTGGAGGAAGGGCCAACCGTGGAGTTTGGTCGAGGTCCAAATGGGCCGGCTTGAGGCGGTCCATGGAGATGCGGTCCGGCTTGCCGCCAATGTCGACGATGAATGACTTGTCGTCCCTCTGCAGGACCCGCAAAGGTCCATCGTACGGCGGCCGGAGCGGCCCCAGTGTGCGTCGTGCCGGATAAAAACGTACTCCGCAGTGCGAAGTGCTGGGGGGACGTGGGGTTGGGGGCAGCCGTGGTGGGATGTGGGCACGGGGGCAAATCTCCTGGCGGCCTCCTGGAGGTCCGAGCGTTGGCGAGCCGTGGACCAGGGGCCGGTGGCGTCAGGGATGAATTCGCCCGGCACGCGCAGTGGCTGGCCGTAGACCAGCTCGGCGGTGGAAGCCTAGAGGTCCTCTTTAGGGGCCGTTCGGAGGCCCAATAGGACACACGGGAGCCTGTCGGCCCAACCGTCGTCCTGGAGGCTGGCTCTGAAAGCGGCCATCATCGAGCGGTGGAACCTCTCGCACAAGCCGTTGGCTTGGGGGTGGTAGGCCGTGGTGCGGTGAAGCTTGACCCCCAAGGCCTGGGCGACCGTGCCCCAAAGCTCGGAGGTGAATTGCGGGCCTCTGTCGGAGATGTCCGAGGGCGCGCCGAAACGGGCAATCCAAGTGCCAATGAAGGCCTGCACCACGTCGGCGGATGTTGTTGATGCCAGCGGGATGGCCTCCGGCCACCTGGTGGTCCTGTCCACCATCGTGAGGAGGTGGGTGAAGCCCCGCGAGGAGGGAAGGGGTCCCACCAGGTCCACATTGACATGGTCGAAGCGCCACGCGGGCACGTCAAATGGTGCCAACGGAGCCTGGGTGTGCTGGTGGACCTTCGCGCGCTGGCAGGCGACACAGGCATTGGCCCAGTCACGGACGTCCTTACGGAGCCCGTGCCAGATGAACTTTGCTGCCACGAGCTTCTGTGATGCTTTCCGGCCCGGGTGGGAAAGGCCGTAGAGGGCATCAAAAATGTGCCGCTGCCATCCGGTGGGCACGATGGGGCGAGGTTGGCCCAGGGAAACGTCGCACAGGAGAACTGTGCCTGTGTCCTCGAAGGGGACGGCGGCCAACCGCAGGCCTGTGTCCGCTGTCCGGAGGGCTTGCACCGCGGGGTCAGCGATCTGGTCGGCCGCCATGCGGGCGAAGTCCACACCCAGGTGGACGGCGTTCGCGCCGGACCGGGAGAGGCAATCGGCCACAGCGTTGTCCTTGCCCGCGACGTGCCGGATGTCCGTCGTAAATTCGGACACGGCGGAGAGGTGGCGCTGCTGGCGGGCTGACCACGGCTCCGTAACCTTGGCCATAGCGAAGACCAGGGGTTTGTGGTCCACAAACGTCGTGAACGGGCGGCCCTCCAAAAGATGGCGGAAATGGCGAACAGCCAGGTAAAGGCCGAGGAGCTCACGGTCGAAAGCGTGATACTTGCGCTCATTAGGGCGAAGCTGTCGGCTGAAGGCCAGTGGTTGCCAAGCCCCGATCACCCACTGTTCATGCACGGCGCCCACCGCGTAGTCGGAAGCGTCCGTGGTGAGGGCGATGGGTGCGTCGAGCGCGGGGTGCGCCAGCATGGTCGCGTTGGCGAGGGCCATCTTAGCGCCAGTGAACGCCGCGTTGTCCAGGTCCAGGCGACGTCGTGCTTGGCAGGCTTGCCCCGGAGGGCTTCGTACAGGGGGCGCATGAGTTGGGCGGCGCGAGGCACGAACCGGTGGTAGAAATTTACCATCCCCAAAAATTCCTGTAGGGCCTTGATGGAGCAGGGGCGCGGGAAACTTGTGACTGCCTCCACCTTGGTAGGCAGCGGGACTGCCCCGTGCTTCGTGATGCGGTGCCCCAGGAAGTCGACGGCCGTTACGCCAAACTGGCATTTCGCCGGGTTGATGATGAGGCCGTGCTGGCCGAGGCGCTCGAAAAGCGTGCGCAGGTGGACGAGGTGCTCCGCCTGGGAAGTGCCGGTGATGAGAATGTCATCCAGTTAGACGAACAGAAAGGTGAGATCGCGCAGCACACTGTCTATCGGCCGCTGGAAGGCCTGGGCCATGTTCTTAAGGCCGAACGGCATTCGGAGGAACTCGAAGAGGCCAAAAGGTGTAATTACAGCTGTCTTCGGAACGTCGGCCGGCCGGACAGGTACCTGGTGGTAGCCCCGAATAAGGTCGACCTTGGAGAAGATCATCCGCCCCGCCAAACGGGCGGAAAAGTCCTGTATGTGTGGTATCGGGTACCGGTCGGGCGTGGTGGCATCGTTGAGGCGGCGGTAATCGCCGCATGGTCGCCATCCGCCACCCGGTTTGGGCACGATGTGCAGGGGCGAGGCCCACGCGCTATTCGAGCGTCGCACAATGCCCAATCGCTCCAGCGCGTCGAATTCCGCCTTCGCCACGGCGAGTTTGGCCAGGTCGAGGCGGCAAGCCCTGGCGTAGACCGGTGGACCTGTGGTCGGGATGTGGTGTTCGACGCCGTGCTTGACGGCGACGGCCGAAAACGTCGGCTGCGTGAGGGCGGGAAACTCGGCGAGTAGGCGGGTGAAATCGTCCACGGCCAGGAGCGCGCAGGCTAGCTTGGTCAGAGCGGAGCTGCTCAATGAGCAAGCGAGTGAGCTGAAGGTTTCCGCGTTGATGAGCCGACGCCGTTTCACGTCGACCAAAAGCCCATGCGCACAAAGAAATCTGCACCCAGCAAGGCCATGGGCACGTTCGCCGTGATGAAGTCCCACCTGAAGCGCTGGCCCCCGAAGCAGAATGCGACGCTGCGCAAACCGAAGGTGCGGATGGAGGAACCGTTTGCGGCGACCAAGGCGGGGCCGCATAGCGCGGCCTGTTTGTCCTGCACCAAGGTGGGTATCACGCTCAGCTGAGCGCCGGTGTCACACAAAAAACGCCGCCCGGACTCCGTGTCCGTGATAAACAGAAGGCTGCCTGAAAGGCCGACGCTCATGGCAGGCAGCGAGCGCCGGCCTGGTCGTTTCCCGACCTGCCGAAAGTGCACGGTGGGCGGCACGTTCTGGCCTTCTGCCCGAACCTGGCGTGGTAATAACACATGGTCCGCTCTGGTGGAGGCTCCGGCGGTCGCGTCGGGTTCGGTCGACGGGGCATCGCGGCGGCTGCTGCCGTCAGTGGCGCAGACTCGGCCGGTGGAGGTGCCGGTCGTGGCGCAAGCGTTGCCTCGGTCGGCCCAGGGTACCAGGCGGCCGCTCCGACGTGTCGCCCGGCCGAGAAAAATTTATCGGCCTCCTTGGCCAGGGCGCGAGGGTCCGTGTTGGGTGAATTAGCCAAAGCTAACCATACCTGCCCGGGTAGCCGCTGAAGGAACAGCTCGCGGAAGAGGAAGTCCGGGCTGTGGTCACCGAGAAGAGCAAGCATGTGGTCCATGCTTTTGGATGGACGGGCCTCGCCCAGCTCCGGGAGGTGTAGTAGTTGTCGTGCGCATTCGGTCTCCGTGAGTCCAAACGCACCGAGGAGTAGGCCTTTGAGCGCGCCGTATTTGTCGGCGTTCGGCAGGTGCTGGAGGAAGCTCAGGACCCGGGCAGCGGAGGAGGCTGTGAGCGCAGAGACCACATGGTAGTAGCGCGTCGTGTCCTTCATAATCTTTCGCAGGTCGAATTGAGAATCCGCTTGGGCAAACCAAACGGCCGGGTGCGACTCCCAGAAGCCCGGGAGCTTCAAAGCTGCAGCTGACTCCATCGCCGTGTTCTTCGAAAGGGGTCACCAATTGTGGGAGCTGTGCTCGCACGATAAAGCCAGACAAAATGGACGACACAGGAACGAAGTTTCACCTAGCTATTTATTTAGCTCAAAACCAAAGAACTCAAAAGCACACTGAATCCGCCCCTCGAACGGGCGGCAATTTATATCGCAAACTGAACACACAAAAGCCACGCCTCTCAGGTGGGGCATGGTATGCAAAATAGGTAAGTCACGCCTCCCGACGGGGCGTGGTATGCAAGGCAAGTGTTCGCCCGAGAAGGGCAAGTCTGGACACGCCTGGGCGAGTCCGGACACGTGACCGCTCGCCGGTTGCGTCATCGGCCGGTGCACGGTAATTGTGACATGCTTCCGGTAACCGCTACAATAGCCTATTTTACTCCAGGGGGTCCGAGGATTACCCACCCAAAATATCGTTGCGATCGGTTCAGCCGTTTTTGCGGAACCTTCGAACGGACAGACAGACGGACGGACATTTGGTGAATTATAGTAAGATGCTTTCTATAATCACTGTAAAAGCGAAGGTGGTTTAATGTTTTTTTATACATCTCTTGAACTTAGCAAGTTCAAAGTTACTTCCAGGACTTGAACAATGGCTTCATGTTTCCAGAAATGTTTTTGGAGTTAGTCTACTTGCCAAGCCTATAGAGCCCTCTTGTGAACCCGGAAATGTTGAGTTCCCCAACGTTTTAAGTTAGAAATGTACAGGATGGGTCCCCAGCACTTAGAAACTGCCGGATGCTAACTTGCATATGTTGGGCAATTAGCAAAATTAGCATTAACCCTATCAAACATAGGCCTGGGACACTGAAATTTCTGTTTCGCTCTATTGCTCCGTTTGAATGCTTCGTGTGAGCAAACTATTTGAAGGATCTGTATGAAATTTGGACATAATACACTTAGACAGATATGCTTTCCGTGAGTGTTCTTATAAAAATTTCCTGCGATCAAAATTTCATGTGAAAAAAGGGATGTAAAAGCCATGAGTGGAGACATGTTTGGGGAGCAGACATGCATCAAGCAAGGGAAGGGAGTAGGAGGCATGAAGGGCATCTCCACCAATGCTGAGCAGGTCGCCATGTGGATCCAATCTTTCGGCATCTGCTCCTATCTCTCCAAGTCATTGGATGAGATTTACGACGATGCTGAAGCACCGGATAAGACAATGAAGCCCAACAGACACAAAGAAGAGGGTAAAGGACGGCGGGAATTGGACGCGGAGGACCGGGCTAAAATCCTGAGAGTGCTACAGGAAAACTCCCATCCACTCACCATAGAGACCGCGACCCTCCACCATATCATAAATGGCCAGGTGGCAGATGAAAAGGTGAATGTGCAAGATGCATTGAAGATCGGACAGGACATGAGCACACTGTTCTCTTCATCACTTCCTGAGAGATTTCATGCACCCATCTCAAATAAGGTGGTGACAATGACATTCACCAAAAAAAGAGTGAAGGTCAATGCGAAGATCATATGTGACTTTGAGGCGTTGTTTGCTCGGCTGCTGGTGGTGGGGAGCAAGAGAAGAATGGAGCTCTCTGCCCTCTTTGACTACGAGCTCGGCCCGGTCCCTGCATCCATCATCGATGAGTATGGATGCCTCAGGAAGTCTGTGATCGTCCAGCGTCTTGGAATCCTTGCCCCCAATCCCCACCCACCACATGTTGTACTCGTTGATGCATCGTAGCTCATCTACCACGTGGTGTGGCCATCGTCAGGCACTGTGGCTGACCTCGCAGCCAGCATGGGGCGCCGGCTTAATCGCTACATCACCGAAACATTTGTCATCTTTGACCGGTATGAGCAAGTCTCTGCCAAAGACCACGAGAGGCAGAGAAGAGCTGGGGAGAGCTCAACAGAGTACCGACTCTCACTGACAACCCCTCTACCTAGCCGCGACAAAGTGATGAAGAACAAGACAAACAAACGGAGACTGGGTGAGCTCCTGTGCACACACAGCATAGGAGATCACATCAAGATGGTCAGCAAAGCAGACAGTATTGTCACTCATGACGAGGCTGACGTCTCCCTCATCTCATACATGTTGGATGCAGCCAGTCGCGGAGCTGAAACTGTCCGCATTCTCAGCGACGACACTGATGTTTTCGTACTCATGGTCTATTGGTGCTGGAAGGTGGGTATCACATGTAACCTGCAGATGGAGAGATGGGATGGCACTATTCTCAACATCAATTCGACAGTAGAGAATCTCGGTGAGCAGTGTCGCTCCATCCTGGCTATGCATGCTCTCTCCGAATGTGACACCACCTCCTATCCCGCGGGGAAAGGGAAGGTGTCCGCACTCAAGGCCATGAGAGTAGTACCTGGTGACCTGCTTCACTTCATCGGAGAGGAGGGAGCTACTGATTTACAGATTAAAGAGGCAGTGAGTGGTTTCTTCCTGGCTCTGTACAACGAGAGGGAGTCGGCATCGATGAACGTCGCCAGATATGACATCTACCGAAAGCGCAAAACCCCCCCAGCACTGAAGACACTGCCTCCTACAGAGCGCAACGCTCTCCTCCATGGACAGCGTGCCCATCTACAGGTGCTGCTTTGGAAAGCAGCAGACTGCCCTGACCCACCAGCTGTGGACATAACAGAGTTTGGATGGAATAAGAAGGAAGGCGAGAAGGGAGAGGAAGTCATCATGCCCATCCTGGATGCAAGCCCCGTTGCTCCTCCTGCCGTGTTGGAAATGATCAGCTGTAGCTGCAAAGCTGGGATAAAGCCCTGTTTAACAGCAAAGTGCAGCTGCGTAGCTGCAGGCCTGGCCTGTACCAGCTACTGCTTCTGCAAAGGCTCTGATAGTACATGTTGCAACACACTCACACACTCACAGCAAGAAGAGCAATATGACAAGAATGTAGAGTCAGGAGAAGAAGATGAAGACTACGAGGATGAGTTTTATGATGAGGATATGCTTTATAACAGTGCAGAGTAGTAGAAGTGCAAGACGCTCTTTCTTGATGGAAGTTGTATGTTGTGTAGCTAGTGCACATATTTTTCAGCTCTGATCATTTTGGGTATACTTGTGTTTTAATTTTGAGGATATTATTTACCCATAGTCATATTATTCTAGTTTGGTATGGTACTTGCCTTTGTTACCTCTAATACCTGTGAATAAAAGTGGAGCAATAGAGCGAAACAGAAATTTCAGTGTCCCAGGCCTATGTTTGATAGGGTTAATGCTATTAATGCTGATTTTGCTAATTGCCCAACATATGCAAGTTAGCATCCGGCAGTTTCTAAGTGCTGGGGACCCATACTGTACATTTCTAACTTAAAACTTTGGGGTACTCAACATTTCCGGGTTCACATTTCTGGCAAGTAGACTAAGTAGCGAGGCTCTCTTCCACAAATAGTTTATTTCTCAATATTTAAAAGGATGTGTTGAAAGCAACCATCAACAGTGAAAATTGCATTATTATGCAGAAGTTGGAAAATTGCTGTTTAACAGATCCCTTTATTTTTAAAAACAAAATGTATCCTATGTTGAGGACTAAATTTATATGATGGGCCAAATGACTTTTTATGATTCCTGTACTTTTGCCACGTAACTAATTTCGTTTTGCAAGAGTGATTCAATGCGTAGAGGGAGGGAGTGGTGGCTAAAGTGGATTTAAATGACGTAATAATGGAGTGGGTTGGTGAGGAGAAACAGGGAAGGTAGTTGGGAGGTTGTTAAATCCTGCTCAATTATTCATTACCTCCACCACCGAAGGTGGGCGGAGGTTATGCTTTCACCCCTGTTTGTCTGTGAACAGGATATCTCAAAAAATTGTGGACGGATTCGGATGAAACTTTGTGGACAGGTTAGGTGCAAGACAAGGAAAAAAAAATCTTTAATTCTTTAAGTGATTCTTTACCATTGAGAGATGGCGCCAAAACGATATATAGCATGACATTTCAAAAAGTTGTGGACGAGCTATGACAAAACCTGGTGGACGAGTTGGTCAAGTGACAAGAACTATTTTGGTTCAGGTCCGGATTATCAATGGGATACAAAACGTAAACTGTTCAGCCTGGTGAAGGTATGCGCTTTACTGGTGCCTTTCTAATTAACAATGTACACATGGCTCTTGAGATTTTGT